>NC_066877.1:5617524-6217524 GCF_022985175.1 Labeo rohita | reverse complement strand
ACCAGTCAAAAGTTTTTGAACAATAATTCTCTTCCGCTCAAGTCTGCATTAATTTGATTCAAAATACAGCAAAAGCAGTAATATTTTAAAATGTAATTTATTCCTGTGATCAAAGCTACATTTTCAACAACATTACTTCAGTCTTCAGTGTCACGTTTTTTTTTACAGAAATTAATGCTTTTATTAAACAAGGATGCTTTAAATTGATCAAAAGTAATGATAAAGACATGCATATTTTGCAAAAGATTTCGATTTCAGATAAATGCTGTTCTTCTGAACTTTCTATTCATCAAAGAAACTTGAAAAAAAATCTACTCATCTGTTTGCAACATAATAATAATAAATGTTTTTTTGAGCAGCAAATCAAATATTAGAATGATTTCTGAAGAATCAGTGACTGGAGTAATGATGCAAAAAATTTAGCTTTGAAATCACAGAAATAAATTACATTTTAAAATATATTCAAATAGAAAACAGTTATTTTAAATAGTAAAATTATTTCAGAATTGTTCAGTTTTGCTGTACTTTGCATCAAATAAATGCAGGCTTGGTGAGCAGAAGAGACTTCTTTTAAAAAAAACAGTTACTGTTCAAAAACTTTTGACTGGTAGTGCACATAAATATAAATATTACTTTATATGTGCTTTATATGTTAGTCAACACGGAAAAATAAGTGTGCTTCTTTAAAGCACAACAAATGGTTATTAAAACAATTATTTAAAATGCACATTATTGCAGTGATAATGTGACTTGACATGATTCTAAAATTTTAAGATGTTGATTATTATTTTCATCAATTTAATGGGATAAAAAAAAACACTTCACCACACTTTTTGTCTTCCAAACAATGCACAAAGTGAAAGCTATGAAAACAAACTTATGTAGGCTACACAATTTTAGTCATTTAATGAAATTTATTGTTTTTATTTATTTATTGTTTTTATAAAAACATTTTTTTTTTCTGAATGTCTTGGAGGTAAAAATTAGCTGTAAAAAAAAAAAAATTAAAACTCCTAATTTTACACTACACAAAATTCTATATTTCAAATTCAAAACCTATAAATTCAGACAGTAAAAGGTCAGGCTTCTGCATTCATGTTATACCATGTTATATATTTTTATGTCCCCTTGTTTTTCATACTGACTATAGTCGCTACAAGCTTTACAGGAAAAGAGATGCTGGAATGTTCTTCAAAATAAAGGCACATTAAAAATGAGAGGCTATTCATTTTTTGGTGAACTATGCCTATTAGTAAGTGACAAAAGCAGCACATTTCACTACAAAACAAGACAAATCTGACATTTAGCTTTCCAGAAATTGTGGCAAAGAAAAAAACCCTCATCAAAAATAGGCCATAATGATTAAGAAACACAAGAATCTCCATGACCCTAAAAATAAGTGTAAACAGCACATCCCACTTATCAAAAACACTACTCCATTCAAACTGAAACCTATAAAAACTTCTTTTTGTTATACTGTAAAACAAGAAATCAACTGTTTATCAAGTGTTTAAATATGGAATATGGTTAAAATATGAAATATGATGTGCTGGTTGCATAAGCTACTTCGACTAGTCTTAAAACTACTTAAAACTTTTTTTTCCTTCATGACTGGTCATGACTTTTTAAAGTTACATAAAATTGTAGGTTGGCCTAATTTGAATTTGAAAAGTAAGACAGATCATCACTTGATTAACTGCTACCTGATCAAACTAGTTCTTAAGGCACACAGTCTTAACATAGTGCCTATGTGGCAACTGGCCCATTGCTGAAATGTGCTACTTACAAGCATTTGAGACAAACTAAATTATACATAAACATAACTGAAACTTATGTCTTGTTTGTCAACTTTGTAAATATAATATAAATATACTTACACTTACACATTTACGCAAGTGCAAGTCAGTTTTTAAGTTTTATGCATTCAGTTGATTAAACATGCTTGTTGTTAAAAAAAAAACATTAAAATGGAATTCAGAAATATTTAAATGGAAAACATGGAATTTGGGAAAAATAAGACTTTATAGGGCCCTACAAATGTATGCATTTAAAAATGTAACTTAAAAATTGTTGATAAATTGTTTAACTTTCATTTTTCAATTAATGAGACGTCTTACTTTGCCTGGACTGTTTTTTTCCGGTTCATGACAGTTAGGGTATGTTGAAAAACACCCGTCTCATGTTCTCCCTCAACTTCAAAATCACCCTATATCGCCGTTTTCCCTTTTTTGTTAAGGGTGTTTGATCTTCTTTGCATGTTCACTTTGCAAAGACTGGGTCGGTACTTGTGCAGCGATGTAGGATGATTTTGAAATGATTTTTGAAGTTGAGGGAGAAAATACAATTGGAGTTTTTCGACATACACTAACTGAGTTCAGTCCATTATATGGAGAAAAATCCTGAAATGTTTTTTCTCAAAAAACATAATTTCTTTACAACTGAAGAAAGAAAGACATGAACATCTTGGATGACAAGAGGGTGAGTACATTATCTGTGAATCTTTGTTTTGAAAGTGGACTTCTCCTTTAACTGAAAAAAGTTGGAAGGCTATACACTATACGCTATGTTTTAACGTAATATTTACTTATAATTATTATTAGCATTAATAATTCACTTGAATTGTTATATTATTTTTGAATATTTTCAATTAATTTAATACAGTAGTTAAATGGAAGCAAAAAAACCTAATACAATTTATTTCACATTTATAAGGATATACATGTCATTGTATTGGGAAAAAAAATGTGCCATGGCAATTTTATTTATACAAAAAAGTTTTAAAACTACATGAAAAATGACTCATTTGCACATTTTGGCATAGCTGCACAGAGGAGCTGCCAGATCTCACTACAAACATGATCAACCGGATTTGACAAACAAGCCCAAAATAAGCCACTTGACTCATCACAATAAGCCAGAATAGGCAATTGTACTCAAAAAAGTTAGCTAAAAAATGTGACCCGCATATGTCTAAATTTACAAGCAACTTGTATAAATAGTTGGCCATTGTTAGAAACTACAGCTCAACAATTAAACATGTTGTACACAATTTCAGGTGCTTAACTTTTACTATTTTGCTCACTTGAACCACACAAACAACAGTTCAGCCAACTGAATGTCAGCAAACCATTTTATGGGACACTTTATGCATGTTACTACAAAGAAAATAACTACACTCTTGGGTCTACCTATAATGTAAGGCTTTATGATCTCCGTGATGCGGAAAATGTGGACAGAATTGTGGAATCCAGGCATAAAAATAGAATTTAAGGTGTAACATGAAAAGTCACGGAATGCATTTTTTCATCACAACTCGTCCAAACAAGTTTAATTACTTGAAGTAGTGACAGAAATATATTATATTACAGTATAATGTACTTCTTGTTATAATAATAATAATAATACAATATTTAAAACTTTACTTTTAATGAATATCACACATTTTTTCTTCCATGTTTTAAGCACTTTTCAACAAATAAAATGAAATTTTCATTTTAATGTACTGATTACCACTTGCATTATTGTGTTGCATCAGTCTTTTTAAGTTTTATGCATTCAGTTGATTAGAAATGCTCATTGATTATTAAAATTTAATTAAACCATTAAAATGGAATTCAGAAATCTTTAAATGAAAAACATTGAATTTGGGAAAAAATAAGACTTTATAGGGCCCTACAAATGTATGTATTTAAAAATGTAATTTAAAAATTGTTGTTAAACTGTATAACTTTCATTTATCAATTAACGAGACATGCTTTTTATTCATCTATTTAAATGGGGAAAAAATGGAATCCAAGAATTAAATTTGTTGAAAAATAAAGCAGATTTATTACGGGTCCGATAATGTTTTTCATAACTTTTTCACCTTCTCTGTGGCACTTAGAATTAACCACTGATCTGATGTAAATTATTTCTGTAAAATGTATATAATGTGACAAATCTTCACCACCAATAGGACGGAGACAGGTAAAGGTCCGTATGTCAGGCCACAGTCCAAGTTTAAGAGAAAGCGCGCGTGGGATGGACCATGGGGTTAGTTTATGCTACACGCCCGTGGCAAATCCCATCCTGCAGCTCCACAATTGAATCAGCAGTGCCTCTCATTCATGCATTAGTGCACAGGACACAGGATACGGAACTCAGCAGACTCTCTTAACTCAATAAGAGAACTTCAGGACAGATTTTTGTTGCTGATGCTATCATGGATTTCCCCTTGTCTATCTGTGCACCTGGATCTCAGCTTTCACATGTTCAATCTCTCCTGCTAAAGCAAGAGCTCAAACATCACCAGATTTGATTATTCCAGCTGTGCTCCACTACAAAAAGCTGAAAAATAGATTTAATGTTATAGAGGAAACCTTGCAGATATCATGTTTTTTTATTGAAAATACATTGTATTTATTTATTTATTTATTTATGCTTGAGTGTTTAACATAACATTTTGAATATTTATTTATTTTGTTTAAAAACCATTAGTTTTGTTTTGGGTTTTTACATTTTGTGTAGAGATGCTATCATTATTTTATTGCTTTAATTAAAATAATATATATTTATTTAAACAACACTCCATTGCCTGTATTGTCTGATAAACAAAAGGTGTGAACAATGAGTAACCTATATGAAAAAAAATTATCTAGTCCAACCAGTTAAACTGGTTTGGTCAAATCAATTTTAACCGATAAGTCAAGAGTTCTCAATTCTAGTAAGCTTCACTAATAAATAAATAAAATAATAAAACGATTTACAAAAATGATCTGTTCATTAATCAGATACCACTCGTACTGACCAAAAATAATTGACTGCATGATAAAATTGTGAAGGGTCGTTGTCTGCCTACGCATCACTTGAACTCTTAACACAATTTCTGCTCTATTCTTCTAACTGCGCTATTAAATTCATCTAATTATCATCAATTACATCAGTCCAGATAAGACGGGAAGACAGGCGCCTTTAGAGATACAGTAATGCAGTCTAGTAATAATGAAAACAGGAGAATCCAGATGATTTCACAGGAATGCTGTGAAAGGAGCAAGTAAGATCCCTAAATGCAGGATTTGGTCTCTTTAAAAGGCACTGGAAATAAATGTCATTGATATATATATGTGACCCTGGACCACAAAACCAGTCTTAAGTCGCTGGGGTGTATTTGTAGCAATAGGCAAAAATACACTGTATGGGTCAAAATTATAGATTTTTCTTTTATGCCAAAAATCATTAGGATATTAAGTAAAGATCATGTTTGATGAAGATATTTAGTAAAATTCCTACTGTAAATATATCAAAACTTAATTTTTGATTAGTAATATGCATTAGTAAGAGCTTCATTTGGACAACTTTAAAGGTGATTTTCTCAATATTTAGATTTTTTTGCACCATCAGATTCCAGATATTCAAATAGTCGTATCTCAGCCAAATATTGTTCTATCCTAACAAACCATACATCAATGAAAAGCTTATTTATTCAGCTTTCACATGATGTATAAAGCTCAATTTCGAAAAATTGACCCTTATGACTGGTTTTGTGGTCCTGGGTCACATATATTTCAAGAAGTGGACTAGGGCTTTGTGAAATCCGTGTTATTTTTTTTTTTTTTTTTTACTCCATTTTTCTGTTTTAATTTTTCTGGATTAATTTTTTTTTTCTTTTTTCTAGACTTAATGGTTTTAATGGTTACATTTAAAAATATGAATCAAAAAGCATGGCTAAGTAATTGAAATCATGAAACTTAATTTAACAGCAATTTAATATCTAACAAAAATTACATTTTTAAGGCCCTATAAAATATGTTTTTCCCCCCTCAAATTCAGTTTTATTTTTACCAAATATTGTATGTTCCAGTAATTTTATGGATTCCATTTTAATTGTTTCATTAAATTTTCTCTGACAATTTTTTTTATTCAAAAAAATTATTTATTATTATTATTTATTTATTTTTTTATTTTTATTTTTTTGATAATCTTTTTTGTGTTGTGTTGTTTTTCCCCCCTCAAATTCAGTTTTATTTTTACCAAATATTGTATGTTCCATTAATTTATGGATTCCATTTTAATGGTTTCAATAAATTTTCTCTGGTCATTTTTTTTAATCAAAAAAATATTTATTATTATTATTTATTTATTTATTTTTTTTCGAAAATATTGTGTTGTGTATTAGGTTTTTCTGGTAAATAAATCTGGTAAATATTTTTTGGTAAATATTCCTTTAAAAGAATATGCACAGAATATGCAGGATTCATATTTAAATAGTATTTTTGCAGGGTCAGTACTTCTGCAGTGATGCAGGATGATTTTGAAGTTGGAGGAGAAAATGAGATGGGAGTTTTTTGACATACTCTAACTGTATTGACCAGGATTACACAGACTACGCGTGCACATCACAGATACGAGACAAGATGAGCATTTGAGGTTAAAAAGTATATAAATTGTCAATTTGTTTCGAAAATGACAGATCTTTTAGTTCAATATGACCTTTTTTCCTTGGCTAGGATCTTTTAGAGCCATTTGAAGCTGCATTTAAACTGCATTCTGGAAGTTCACACTTGGGGGCATCACTGAAGTCCACTATATGGAGAGAAATCCTGAAACGTAATTTCTTTTCAACTGAAGAAAGAAAGACATGAACATCTTGGCTGACAAGAGGGTGAGCAATTTTTCAGTAAATTTTTGTTATGGAAGTGATCTTCTCCTTTAACTATCAAACCTATAATATCAGATCCAATCCAGTCAAATTTCCTGCTACTTTTACTTGGATTTCCCATTATGTCATGTTATTATATATGTTTCATGTTGTCTCTAAACTTCATAACTCATAAGAAATGTCATCAGGCCCAGGCAGCTGTGGTCTCCTGGTGTTTTCGTGTGTATGGAGATATGAGAATAGAGTATGAGAGTATTACCTCTCTATTGGTGTCTGTAGGGGGTGAGAGGATCAGATGCTCTGCTACACTTGAGCTCTCCCACTAAATTACAAGGCATCAGCAGACAGAGCTTCACTGAGATCTGTACAAGAATCACAGACCCCAGCTGGGCTCACATCATCACTGCATTCAATTTGCTAAACCCCATTGTGTATTGTTCACAGCTTAAGTTTAAAACTGTATATTTGCAAAATAATGTCTATGCATATTATACATACTACATTTTATATCACACACAAATTATATGAATAATCTCTGTATCAAATTAATATTATAAATATTACTTTGTGAAACTGATTATGTGTGTATAGATAGATAGATGTGAAATGTTCAAACTAAATCAGTTATATTATTTTTTTAAATAAACAATGTAAGACAGATGTCAGCCAAATTCATAATCATAAAATAATATTTTTATAGCATATACAATGTATTATATGTTTACATTTTTAGATTTGTAACAATTTTGTCAAATAATTTTCTGCATATTTTACATACTATATTATTTACAAATTATAAATAATTATAGACAGTGCTAGAGCTATATAAATATTGCTTTGCGAAACAGATTTTTTAGATTTATATATACATATACACTTCAATTGTCTTCGAATGTGAAGTACGTCAATTAAATTAGTAAATTAATAATATGCACAATTAGTATTGCTATAAGTGATTATACGTGAGTGCTGCCAATCCAAAAAAAAATTTACTTCATATTATGTTATAGTGTACTTCATATTATATGTGTAGTGTACTGTATAAATATACACACATACATGTATTTAAGAAATATGCATAATATATACACTGCCAGTCAAAAGTTTTTTAACAGTAAATTTTTTTGTGTTTTTAAAGACGTGTCTTCTGCTCACCAAGCCTGCATTTATTTGATCCAAAGTGCAGCAAAAACAGTAAAATTTTGAAATATGTTTAATATTTAAAATAACTGTTTTCTATTTAAATATATGAATATTTAAATATATTTGAATTAAAATGCAATTTATTCCTGTGATATCATTACTCCAGTCACATGATCCTTCACAAATCATTCTAATATTCTGAATTGCTGCTTAAAAAACATTTTATTGTATTAGTATTATGTTGAAAACAGCTGAGTGTAATTTTTTCAGGTTTCTTTGATGAATAAAAAGTTCAGAAGAAAAGCATTTATCTGAAATAGAAATGTTTTGTAACATTTAGACAAAAATTATACTGACTCCAAGCTTTTGAATATATATAGTGCATAATGTTACAAAAGCTTTTTTATTTCAGATAAATGCTGATCTTTGGATCTTTCTATTCTCTAAATTATTTTCATGTTGCATAATATCTAAAATCTGTAAACGTGTAAAACTGAATTCACACATAGGCAGACTGTTCCATAAAAAACTTGCTGGAGAAATAGGAGGAGTGATGTTGCTACGGAAACTAAGCCCACAAATGACCAAGGCACAGAACAGCAGAGATTTTTTTCTTCCTTTTGTTTTTAAAGAAACCACACGTTTATTTTGATATCATGCCCTGACGTGTTACTCAAAGCCAAAGCTGCCACACATAGCCCTCCCTGCTCCCTCAATTAGCTTAATGAAGATAGAGTGGGTAGTTACTATGGGTTGGAAAAGTGTCAGTGCACTCCAACAGTAGAAGATCCACAGCATATGGAGCGATCTGCCACAGTACAAGCAGGACACACGGGACAGTCTGTGAAGAGCCCATGTTAAGCAAACAATGATTTGGGACAGCACTGAGAGCCTGCACGCTCCATTACGCCTGATCTGCACACATCGCAGCCCACTGGCCAACATGACAACACAGCACCTAACATCACCGGCTAACTAGTTCACTCTCACCCTCGGCTCCTGTACCGCACTGAGACGTATACGGCTGCACTTCCCGTTGAGAACACAGATGGCCTGAACATTAGCTGCTCTCCACAGAGTTACCAGGGCAAAGGGAGGCACTCGGCTCAACAGCACTGCACATGAGCAGTCTAATATAAACACACATGCACTGGAGAATAACTCTCCAAAAACAAATGTACTTCCTCAGCACTCTGATTATTCTAGTCTGGTGAGAAAGCTGAGAGAAAAAATACTAAATACACTAAAAACAGAGTTGGACATGCTCTATCCATACATCTAAAACAGGTCCTTTTTAGTGTCTGATGTTTTGTAATAGGCAATAAAACAAATGAAAAACTAACAGTCCAATAAAAAACTGTACTCTATATATACACATACATACATATACATATAGATATAGATATATATATATATATATATATATATGTACGTAAAACATATATATATATATATATATATAGATAGATAGATAGATAGATAGATATAGACAGATAGATAGATATAAATATATATATATAATAATTTAAAATAATATAATATAATATAATATAATATATCCACTACCAGTCAAACGTCTGGAATAATTACAATTGCAAAATATATACGGCCATTTTATTAGTTTATTACTTTACAGTTTTTACTGTATTACCTTGGTGCTTGTTAGAGACTTCTTTAAAAATAATAATAATTTGACCAAACTTTTGACCACTAATACATAATATAATATAATATAATATATCCACTACTGGTCAAAAGTTTGGAATAATTACAATTTTAAAATGTATACTGTCATTTGATAGTTCATTATTTTACAGTTTTTACTGTATTACCTTGTTGCTTGTAAGAGACTTCTTTCAAAAAAAATAAATAAATAAAATAAATTAAAAAATTATAATAATTTGACCAAACTTTTGACCACTAATACATAATAATATAATATAATATAATACAATATATAATAATATAATATATGCACTACTGCAATAATTACTATTTTAAAATATATACTGTCATTTGATTATTTTATTTTATTTCAATGCATTTGAAAGTTAGTTGAAAGTCTCTTAAACTCACCAACGCTGCTTTTATTTGATCAAAAATACAGTAATACCATCAATACTGTAAACTGTATTAAAATATCAAATGTGTTTTATTGTAATATATTTTAAAATGTAATTTATTCCTACGACTCCGAAGCTGAATTTTCAACAGCCATTACTCCAGTCTTTCAAAGTTGTTTGTGGAAACTGTGATTTTTAGGATTATTTGATGAATAGAACTTTTTATTGAAATAATTTATAACATTGTAAATGGCTTTACTGTTTTGATCAATTTAATGCATGTTTTTGCAAACACCTAACTCTAGTGTAACTTTATTTTAAGTTTATTTTAGGCGACCTTAACTACTATGTATTTACATTTAAATGAATCATTTAATACAATGCACGTATTGTGTACAAGCATGTTTTTACATTATAATTATATATTTTTAAAAAATACCCGCAGATGTAATTACATCTGTAACTAATTTCTGTAACACCTTTAAACCTACCCATACCACCAAACCCTTCCTTAACCTTATCTGTATCAAACTTCAATAGCAGCAGAGTTGTTATGCAATATAATATGAACACAATAAGTACATTGTACTTATTTTTTTATGTAAGTACATAGTAGTTAAATCCACCTCATATAAAGTGGGACCCAACCTTCTTCAGCAAAGATCTAAAACAAGTCAATGCACATCACAATTTCTATCCTTCCATTAAAAAAAAAAAAAAAAAGCTAAACAGTGGACATGTATAGTTGCATTCATCAGTAACTGTATATTGACTGATGAGAGGAGAAGTGATGTTTCTGAATGATTCTTGTTGAAGGAAGGTAGGCTTTATTTACACATGTGGTGTGGTTTAAACTGACAGCTCATTAGCATTACAAAAGATCAGCCCCTTCCACTTCCAGAACAGCCAGTGTCTAAATATAGCGTCTTAAATAATGTAGCGGGGGTGGAGAGCAGCACTCAATAATTAAGTGGATTTGTTCTGGTCAGAAAAGAGGAACTTTTTATTGTGTCACGGCTAAAGTGGGGCAAGACGGCTGAGGTGTCATCTTTCCGAGCAGGAGAGCCGAATCAAGAGGCTTCAATTACCATTCATTAATTTACCCATCAAAGACCATGTTAGCATTTAATGGGTTTATGAGAGCTTACAAGTATGTAAACATATGATAAAACTACCCGGGTCAGTCTTCATTCAGATACACAAGATCATACCTTTAAATAAAATAAGATCAGTGTGTTTAAAAAAAAAAAAAAAGTGAGCAAATCATTTTACAAACCTTGAAAAAGCAAAAACAGACAAATGAGTTTTATTACTCAGAGCGGATGATGCATGTCCGCAGACAGATGTTTTCTATAAAAATAAAATATTTTATATATTTCTAAACTTATTTCTCAGTGTTACACATTTATTAGTGATTATAGAAGGTAAAAATGTAATGCAAACATAACCAACAAAATTACATTCACAAATTGTTTTAATATAATATACTTTGATGTATAGATCTATTATATTCTAACTATTAATATAATATCAATACAATTTATTGCCATTAAAATGATAAGTGAAAAAATGAACCAAAAGACTAATGGTGCCTTATGAAAAGAAAAGAAAAGAAAAGAAAAGAAAAGAAAAGAAAAGAAAAGAAAAGAAAAGAAAAGAAAAGAAAAGCCCGTCCATGTTCTTGAGAAGCAGCTATTTCAACAAGTGGTCGTGACTGCATATCAACAGGTTGAAGCCTCTGTAAAGTAGAGCACTGCTGACTGAGCTGCATTTACTGCATGCTCACTACGAGAGATGAATTATGGCACAAGCCATGCAACATTCCTGTTCAATCTGCAATCATTCCAGATGTTTAAAGCTGGAAAATCTCAGTGTTTACTGAGCACATGGATGTCTCCCATGTGTGCAGGGGCTACAGTAGCACCATCCGTACCGGCTTACTGGCCTGGACACGAACAGCAAAACACACACACAGCACAAGCTTCAGCTATGAAACAACGTGTCTTACCTTGCTTCGTATTTGCCCGGAGGTTGACACTTTCCTGATGAGTTTCTGCGGCCCTTCCTGCTCTCCCTCGCTGTCGGATGACTCGTCCACCACCGGCCCGGAGCCCCCGACAGCCCCCAAGGCGGGAAGCCCCGAGGCGGACGCCGCTGGTTTCTCCGGCTCCTGCGGGGAAGAGTCACAGCACTCGGGGTTATGAACGCGCTCAGCCGCTCCCTTCCTCTCCGCCGCCGGGATGCGGGAGCTGGACAACGGCTGGAAAGCGGTTCTCTTGGCCGTCATGCTTTCGCGTTTCCCTGCCCAACCGCGCGCCTCCAGACATTCACTTAGTCCGCTATTTCAAAGGAGCTGCTGTGAAACTTTCCTAGCCGGCTAGTGTGCATTTTCATGTCTCAACACGGCTGCTGGTTCTCCTGAGCGCGTATCGGGCTGCATGAAGGCAGGCGGAGGGCTGAGGCGCTCGGAGCGGCGGGAGGAAATCTCTGTAGCAAACCCTAGCGGTGGACGGCTATCTCACAAACTATGGCGAGGATACAGCAACAGATGTTTCTCCTGTAACATTAGAGCCGACTACAAAACCACAACCAGCCTCACAGCCTAGTGAGAGCTGCCAAATAGACTACATTTTGGACACTGTTGACGCGTCCGGAAAACAAGTGCTGTGATGCTGTGAGGGGGACAAATTCTAACACATGACATAAAACTATAAGCTGAGGGTGGCTGAATATCTTTTTTATAAAAAGATATACATTTAGGATGTCGTTTTAATTACAAATATATAAATTTGTCGTTTGGTTTCACAGACCCCCGCTAGTTTTTAGTTATATATATTTTTATAAATTGTATAAATTATATGAATTACATATATATAGTTTTACATCTACAAAAGTTAAAATACACTAAATACAACAAGTCGCTTTTTTGCCTCTAGTTTTTTAATTATTTTTTTATTATATATTTATACATTATATATACATATATATATACTACCGTTCAAAAGTTTGGGGTCAGTAAGACTTGTAATAGTCTTTAAAGAAGTCTCTTATGCTCATCAAGGCTGCATTTATTTGATTAAAAATATAGAAAAAAAAAACAGTAATATTGCAAAATGTTTTTACAATATAAAATAATGTTTTTTATTTTAACATACTTTAAAATAGAATTTATTCCTGTGATGAAAAGCTGAATTTTTATCAGCTGTTACTCCAGTCTTAAGTGTCACATGATCCTTCAGAAATCATTCTAATATGCGGATTTATTATTAGAATGATCAATGTTGGATAATATCAACAGTTGTGCTGCCAAATATTTTTTGGAACCTGTGATTTTTTTTTTTCAGGATTCTTTCATGAATAACAAGTTTAAAAAGTACAGTGTTTATTCAAAATATAAATATTTTATAACAATGTAAATTATTTATTATTAACTTTTAATAAACTTTTAATTATTAACTTAATACATCCTTGGTGAATAAAAGCATTAATTTCTTTAAAAAAAAAAAAAAAAAAAAAAAAAAAAAAAAAACAATAACAATAAAAATGTACTGACCCCAAACTTTTGAACGGTAGTGTATATATATATATATATATATATATATATATAATTGTATATGTATATGATTTCAGTATCTACAAAAGTTAAATGACACTAAAGACAACGCGTAACCATAGCAACAGGATGCTTATTGAACAGTACACCCACATCACATAAGTACTGCCAGTATTTCTCACTTCATTACATTTTTAGAAATCGCTATATATCAATAATAGGTTTTGTATAATAATCAGCACATATATATTATATGTGACCCTGGATCACAAAACCAGTCATAAGGGTCAATTTTTCAAAATTGAGCTTTATACATCATCTGAAAGCTGAATAAATAAGCTTTCCATTGATGTATGGTTTGTTATGATAGAACAATATTTGGCCGAGATACAACTATTTCAGTATATGAAATCTGAGGGTGCAAAAAAATAAACATTTTGAGAATATTGCCTTTAAAGTTTTCCAAATTAAGTTCTTTGCAATGCATATTACTAATCAAAAATTAAGTTTTGATATATTTACAGTAGGAAATGTACAAAATATCTTCATGGGACATGATCTTTACTTAATACCCTAATGATTTTTGGCATAAAAGAAAAATCTAATTTTGACCCATACAATGTATTTTTGGCTATTGCTACAAATACACCTCAGCGACTTAAGACTGGTTTTGTGGTCCAGGCTCACATACTATATACTGTACATTTTTTGGTTTCGTATCTTGTGTGAGAGGAACCTCTTGAGGAATGTCTAAAATCTAATAGTATTTAGCTGATCGTAGATACATTACACATTTATTCACATTAGCACACATGTAAGCCATGCAACATGAAGAAACCCTTATGCAAACATATTTTATTCATCTGCTTAATATATTCTTATATTTATCTGATGTTTTGTGAATTCAAACAGTTGACCTAACCACAAATCCTATTGATTTTATTGATCATCCGTCCAAATATGTTTTGCATTCACAAGCACACATTAAAAAACTATTGCAAAAGAGCCTTCCTGTTTTTTTGTTTTGTTTTCTCTTCTTTCAAATGTAATATACTTCCACTATACTATCTAATGTTACTTGAAAACGGGTCATTGCGGTCCGCACATTTCCTCTCATCCAACTGTATTAGTTAAGAAAAGCTAACAGCGAAAAACTGTGGCTTAATTATGTTTCCTCACGAATTGGTCAGTATTTAAATCACGATTAGTTTGATACATATGATATCCTCTGCTACTTATAATGTCTAAATCAATCCCGTCAATAAAGTTGATCAGTTTGTGGAGGAATGTAAACTCTCGTCTAATGATCGACCAACTCAGCAGAAGGAAGAACGGGAATCTTCGCGTATCTTATTCTCACATCGCGATAAACCACGATCAAAGATCAAGTGCTTGCTAAAATCCTGCTAAAAGCCTTCATCGGCGTGTATGCACGCACAGAAAGGATCTGTTTGATGTGTATCCGAATAGAAAACGTGCAACAGTACTGACCAGTTCTTCCCAGGCAGGGCTGCGAGTGTATTGGCAATCATCTTCCATATTCTCCTAGTCCCTGTGCTCAAGATCTCTCCGCGCACGCTTTCAGCACAAATCAAGCGCTACTTTTACTCGTGTAATCGGGCATATGGTTTGAGTCTATTACACCGAGTGTTATTTCCCTTTCTCCACTCCTCCCTACTCTATCAGGGTCTCCCGGAGGCTGAGCCTCCTTCTCTCCACGTGACAAATGTCAAATCCCTATAAGGGATTGAAGCGCTATCGGTGACGTCACGGAACCTGCTTTTTACACATTATCCCAGTTTTTAAAAACTCAGTAACAATGAACATCACTGGAAAAAAAAAATTATACAAGCGATTTTATAATTGTTTATAATTTGTGCGCCATTTACTTTAAAATAAACATGATATCATAAACATTTTTTTAATGTGATTAAAGATAACATGAATTCGCATTTATTTAAAACTATATAAATTAGCTCATAAAGACTTTCGAGTCACTAACTTCTCAAATTTACATATTTTTAATAAATACAACGAGACATTGTCGAATTATTCTGATTAAGACTAAGACAGTTTATTTTATTTATGATAAAGTTTAGTCAGATTACAGAAATATTCGAGATTAGTTACTCTAACCTCAACGTAAGTTATTCTTTGAGTTATTCCTTGAAATCAAGGCTTCTGAAAAGATTTTAATTTGTTTCATGTGGAGTCGCTCCTCCGTTTAATAACCGGAACTCACAATGCAGCAGCCCGTTCCACACGGAAGACGTATTAAATGGACAGTTTCTGTCCATTACCTAAATCCTTCCGGCTGTCCACTGGTGTAAACACTTATGACGTGAGCGTGATGAAGTAACAGTGGATATGTTATAGTGGAGCTGGTGTATCTGTAATTTAACAGCACTTTTAAAGGTTCAGGATGCATTCGCGTATTTTATTAAAAGGAACAGCCGCAGCTGTTGCTGCGCGAAGGATTCGCCATATATTGGGACCCGTGATGTCAAAAGAAGGTTGGAACTGCAGCGCACATGAGGTCAAACTCCTGAACACCTCGTCAGGTATTGATTTCAGCAAAGCCAAAGTCTGTTTAGCACACGCTATAAAACCTCTTTGGCTTTATAATTTGTTATTAAGCACGTTTAAAGTTTAACCTTTCTCTTACAGTATTGCATTACTCACTCGTAGGTCACTCACCAAGCTTCTTTTATTTTGTATTCTGTCTTCAGATATGTTTACAAGCCTCTTCAATGTTTCTATAAACATTGACGTTTTAAAAATAAATGTTTGCTCTGTTGACAAGGATTGTTTGTACATACATACTCCAGATGTGGTGTTTTTTGTTTGTTTATGTTACATTTGCTTTGTTTTGCTATTTAACTGAGCCCTTTTTTCTCTACAGGTGACACTGTGAAGATAGGCGAGATCTCGTATGTGCTCAAATCCCCCAGAAATCCAGAACTTGTGCCAGTAAATCATAGTACGTGCCAGTTGTAATATTGTGGTTACTCTGTTAGGACAGCTGTGTGAACTTCAGGAGAACGTCATGCTGTGCATCCATTAAAAGTCAACAAAACACCGTTACTTCTGAGAAGTTGTTTAGCATAATTATATTCACATGGCACTTTGGATTGACGTTCTTTTAAAATCCTTTCTAGACTGTGCTTTTCTGTTGTTTTTATTAGTGCTAAACAAACCTGTCAAACAAAAATAATTATATTTAATATAAAACAAACAATTAATTTGAGTTAAAGGTTATAAGTATTAAAAACGTAGATGGTTATAAGAATTAGGCTAGCTGTAAACTACACTGTAAAAAATAAAAAACAATTTGTTGAGTCAGCTTAAAATAATTTGTTACCCTGCTGCCTTAATTTTAAGTTCAGTCAACTAAAATAAGTTTAGTCAACTTGAAATGTTAAGTTGTACTAAGTAACAACTTAGATATTTGTGTTTGCTAAACTTAACAGATGGGTAAGTAACCCAGCTGCCTTAAAATTTTAGGTTGATTCAACTCAAATATCTAAGTTGTCACTTAGTATAATTTAACATTTCAAGTTGAATAAACTTTTTTTGAGTTGACTGAACTTAAAATTTTAAGGCAGCCAGGTTACACATTATTTTAAGTTGACTCAACAAATTGTTTTTTACAGTGTAGGTGAAAATTACTTTCTGTTAATCTGCCATTTAGGAAATAATCAATAATTACATTTTGTTGTGATTTATTTATTAATACATAATATACACTGCCCTTCAAAAGTTTGGAAACGCCCTAGAAAAGTGGGGTTTTGGACAATACTGGCAATAATTTCTGATAATTTTGCACTGATAAGGGACAACGCAAACTACGAAAACATATTTTATTACATAAATAGTTTATACATAGAAAATACGTACATTTTTGATTCGTCAAAATCTGGGCCAAGTTTAAACCAGTAACCAGGCATCACAGCTGGCAAAGAGGCATGTCTGACTTTTACATGTATATATTGCCATTATTATGTCATCAAAATGAAAATTATTATTGCTGGTCTTCAATGATAATGTCAAGTTACTTTAATGTATTTACACCAAGAAATGATAAGGATTTATGCTGATATCGTCCAAAACCACACTTTGCCAGGGGTGTTTCCAAACTTTTGGAGGGCAGTGTATATATACAGTATGTAGTGTGCAATTTTTTTTTTTCCTCGACAGTGTTGGAGGCTTTGCCACAAATGATTACCCAACACCTTCGCTGGATAATGCAGAAGGACCTTCTCGGACAGGACGTGTTTCTCATTGGTCCTCCTGGTCCTCTGCGGCGTTCAATTGCCATGCAGTACCTGGTAATTTCAAGCATTGTCACCCCCAACCACACCCCCTAATACTTGAGCAATTTCTGCAAAGTGAAACACACTAACAGTTTCACAATAACTATATTCATAGTCTTTCCTCTTTTTAATTTTTTTTCTTGTTTTCTAGGAATTAACAAAGCGAGAGGTGGAATATGTTGCCCTGTCCAGAGATACTACAGAAACTGATCTCAAACAGCGCAGAGAGATCCGCTCTGGAACTGCTTTTTACATAGACCAGGCAAGTAGACCTCTCTTACCAACAAAAAAAGAAATTACTTGTAATTGAAAAGAAAATATTTTTATAAGCATTTTTATATTTATTTATTTAATTTCATATTATTTAAAATTAAGATTTTATATTATTTATATTATTATATTTTTATATTATTTATATTATTACAATTTTATATTATTTTTAATTTATGTATTTTGTCTTGTTTTTGATATAATTATTTTATTATTTATTTATACATTTTTTTTGTGCCTTTTATTGTGAGAGGACAGTGGACAGATGATGGAAAATTTTGGGTGGAGAGAGGGGAGCGGTATCACCAAAGGACCTTGAGGCGGGAATCAAACTCGGGTCACTGTGAGAGCAGTTGCGCTATATGCCGATGCACTATTACACAATAATTGGGAATGTTTTTTAAAATAGTGAATACTGAACTTTTATTTGACTGTTTTGCCATATTATATTATAGAGATGTAACAAAAACAAAAATCTCACGATATGATAATCTCACAATATGAAGTCCATGATATGATATTATTACAATATTTAAACAAAAAAAAAAGACAATTTACTATTTTGTTCATTTTAAAGTTTAAATTATTCCATCTAATGCACTTTGAGAATTCAAAAAGAGCTCAAACCCATGTTTTAAGAAGTCAAACAAATTGGAAAATAGTAATAACAACAACATTTATATTATTGTTGTTAATATGACAGTAATAGCCATATATTGTAAAACAATTGCACTGTAAAAAAAAAAAAAGAGGAATATTTCATAGGTGTATTATTTTTGCTTTACACTACAGTAGGGAAATATCAATATGGATAATATTATATCAAGAGAATTTTGCTATCATGATACCACGTTACTGATAATACGTTACATCCCTATTATATTATATTACACTGCAATTTCGGCAGTGTCATTCCATCTTTTACGACCATCCTCTACTCAGTCTCACAGTAAATTGAGATGAATTCCCGCAGGATCTGACAAATCCTCCTCTTTTCATCTGCAGTCCAGATGATCAATTATATCCACGTATTCAGCTTTGTCTTCCCAGGCATTAAATTATTAGCCAAGCTCCTCTGTTTTGCTCATATATCTGATGAAAGATTTGCTCAGTAAGGAAATGGTGACATGTTACCATGGAAACGGTCTATGAGCCTGTTTAAGAGCTATATGGGGTCATGACCTTTGCGATCAGAGTCGTTAGGTCGGGTGCTCCTGATTTTAAAGCATCTTGATAATTAATTGTGCTTTAAGCAGAGGGTGTATTAAATAGCTTTTGGCTTAGATTTAATGCTTATAGTGTCGCATCAGATTCAGTCACTTGTGCTTGTTTTGGCTGTGTGGAGTGATGGATAGGCGGCAGGCGTGGACGTCGTGTTTAAAGGTGGGCTGCGTGTGGGGGCTGGGTGTTAACTGGAGCAGCTCACGGCTCTCCTGGGCCCTGCGCTCATTTTCAGACCTATATAACAAGCTTTGTGTGTCAGGCAAACGACTCCCAGTTGACTAGGCTTTATGTGTGAATGGGAAATGTTTTAGGCTGAATGATCAACTATTCATAGAGGTTTTCTCTGTTCAAAACATTAAGCAATTAGGCTCAAGAGGCCATTCTGTATTGAAAATGTGTGGTTGAAGAATGTTGTCTGCACATTATTTACATTATAGTACAACCTCAGATGGATTATTGCATTAATGGTTACTACATATAATAAAAATATTAAGGAGTAACACTTTTATTAAACGCATTGCTTAAAGACTTAAGAATGGTTTTGTCGATTTTCTTGTTGAAACAGAAAGTTGGGCAGAAATATCATCAAAAGCAAAATATTTATATTTATATTTATATTAAAAACCAAGCCAGTCTCATTTAGTTTACATCACACATGATCTGCTTGCTATCGCTAGTTGCAGGTGGTGTTGGGGTAAGACATTTATTCATTTTATAACCTTTGAGGAGTAAATATATAAATGTTTTAAAACTGATAGATATGGAAAAAATATCTTATATTTTATTTCATTATTTTATTTCATTTATTTTATGTATTTCATTTCATATTTTAATTATATTTTATTTATTCTTTTAATGTTTTGCTCAGACTTTTTTAGTGTTATTTTAGTATTATTTGGATACTAATGTATTTATTAATATTTAAATTGCTTTTATTTTTTATATTTTCACTATATCATTTTAGTTATTTTTTTTTATATTAGTTTGCTTTACTAGTTTTATGTGATTTTTGGATACTAATTTTAGTACTTTATCTTGTTTTTTCAGTTAGTACAGAAAAAAACATTTTTATTTATTATTTAAATTAAAAAATATTAAATGTTTATATTTTATTTCAGCTAGTTTGCAATTAATAAAAATGATTTTTAATAGTTCTAGTGTTAGTTACACTTAAAAAAAATGATGGGTTAAATATAACTCAGTGCTGGTTTAAATGTTTAACCTAGCCTTCTGGGTAGTTTTATTTAACTCCTATTTATTTAACTTAATTTATTTAACGCTATTGTTTAAAAACGACTATATGGCTGGCTTAAAATGAACCCAAAATAAGTTGTAAAATAAAAATCAGACACAGAATTACTAGAGGCATCAGTAATAACCAAAAAGTGAGCATTTATTAATAAGCAATTAAAAATGTTTATTATTTTATTATTACTTATTGAACTCATGTACTGAACATATTATTAAATGGTAATTTCCAACATATTTTGAGTTCATTTTAAGCAAGAAATATAGTATTTTATAAGCTATAGTTGAGTTAAATAAAACTACCCAGAGCGTTAACACAACCACTGAGTCAAAACCCAGCATTTTTTAGAGTGTAACAATTGCAGTTCTGAAACTCCAGTTTTGATTTAATTAAATATTTAAAGCGCAATCATTCTGCTGGTCGCTGACATATTCTGTATGGCTGTCACCTTATCATGTATTTTAGCACAGTTAGAATGCCATGTTACCCTATCAACTTTAAAAATAGAACTATCCGTTTTAGAATTATATATATTACATTATATGTTCTGCTCTTCGTTATTTCACCATAGGCCAAATTGACATTATTGTGTAAGAAGTCAAGGGAAAGTTACTTGTGGTTAAAAAAAACCTCTTTCCTGTTTGGCTTTTCTTTGTGTCCCTCATTGGGGTCAAGCAGGTCAAAAGGCATTTAACTCAGTTATTTACAATTTGCTGTGTCATTAACAAACGCACTGGTCTGAGGTTTTAACTAGTCTCTGTAGTCTGCGTCACAGGCATTTCTAGTAATTATGTGATTATGGTATTCAAATTGGATATGGGTGCTGAGCTAAATTTGGACCATCTGGCTACATATTTATAGGCCCTGTTCCCACACAATCAGGCATGTATTTACATGTTAACCTAATTATATGGCGACTTGTTTTGTGGTCATCGGAGTAGCCCAGAATTTCCTGCCTTTGACGTCAATGCTGTTTGATTCTTGTACACATGTGTGCATGGCTACATCTTCATAACAGACAAGATTTAGAGATTCAACCCACAAATGGGGCAAGATCTAAAAAAAAAACTGTATTTGTCAAGAATAGAAGTGAACTGCTGTGTGAAGTGGGTGAAATGACAGATGAACACTCTAAAACACAGTACAGATAGTAAGTCACAGGCAGTCTTTATGGATCTTTGCTGTGTATCAGGGTTGCCAGATTTTCACAACAAAACCCACCCAATTGCTACTCAAAACTAGCACAATCACGTTACTGTTCCCCCAGTAAAAATCATGTTCCGGGGGGGTAAAATACACGTATTTTTGGAGGGGTTCCCCTGGTACAGACCTAAATATAATGTTATTGGGGTCGCTTAATCCCACGGACATCAAAAACAACAGTGTAAAAGTAGCCCAATTCTCAAATTAGAAGTATGCTTTAAATGATCATTAAATGAGCATTAAAGCAGTAAGTGATCAGGCAACAAATTATATTTTCAATTAATTGCACCACTGATAATTGTACATTTTTCTTATTTTGCCTGAATATCGTTTTTTTTTGTTGTTGTTTTTTGTTTTTTGTTCTGGCCTTCAGAAGCTACAGAAGAATCTTAGATTTTTTTCCAGAAGACAAAATATTTAAATTTACCCTGATTACCCTGAAAAAAATTCTAAAAGTTTTCACCCCCGCCTCTTAATGCATCGTTTTTCCTTCTAAAGCATCAGTGATCTTTTGAAACTTCTGTAAAAGTTGCATATGAGTCCCTCAGTTGTCCTCAATGTTAAAAGATAAATCTCAAAATCATACAGTCATTGTTGGAAAGGGTTCAAATACACAAAAATGATGGAAAACCAAATTTGTGGGACCTGAAGGATTTTTCTGAAGAACAGCAGGCAGTTTAACTGTTCAAGACAAACAAGGCAGTCATGAACAACTATCGCTAAACAAAAAACAGCTGTCAATCATTCATTTTGCAGAATCTTCAAGGTGTATGTAAACGTATAACATAATAAAATTATAATATAGTAAATATGACATTTTGTGACAGAAAGTTGATTGGTGCTTCTATACCTTCTCTGCTAACATAATTGAACATAATGCTGCTTCTCAAATACGCATTGACAGTATTGTGCACTAGAACAGTAACTTGAAGGCTGTTGCACAGAGAATTAGATTGAGCTCTTGTCCCTGCCCTTATTTTGCGTATTGTTGTCATCTATCCCTGTTCTAATAACCTCTAACCCAAATATCATATTCGGAATTGGCTCACTTCCTGCAAGGTGCCTCAACGTGTTCTCGTCCTTTCTGTCTCCCTCAGTGTGCTGTCCGAGCTGCAACTGAGGGTCGGATTCTGGTGTTGGAGGGGCTGGAAAAGGCAGAGAGGAACGTGTTGCCAGTTCTCAACAACTTGCTGGAGAATCGAGAGATGCAGCTAGAAGATGGACACTTTCTCATGTCAGCACAGCGCTATGACAAACTCCTGGAGGTGAGGACAACCGTGCTGTATATATAGATAGATCAGTCAAAAAGCTGTCTAACTCGGAGGTCTTCAACCCTGTTCCTGGGGACACACTATCCTGAAGAGTTTAGCTACAACCCTAATCAAACACACCTGAAGCAGACAATCAAGCTCCTCAAGACTGCTTGAAAATTGCAGGCAGGTGTGCTGAAGCCAGTTGGAAATAAACTTTCCAGGAGGGTAGGTCTCCAGGAGCAGGGTTGAAGACCTCTGCTTTGACTCATGCTTTATGGCACTATGTGAAGAGTTCAGATGCAAAACCAGCTAAATCCATCTGACGTCTTTCTTTCTCAGATGTATAGGTTTCTATGTAAGTACCGGTACTTCTGATTGGGCTGAGGCTGGTATTTTATCGAGTTTGAAGAAAAAGTATTTGATGGACGTATAATATGCGTCGAGAGCATTCACTCAGTATCAGTATCTCATTTTTGACTGAGATGGCTTTTAGCTGGTTTTGCATCTGAACTCTTCATTTGTACACCTGATATTCAAGGGCACCTATTATGCCTAAGTAACACTGGTCTTGGGTGTCCCCAGAATGTGTCTGTAAAGTTTCAGCTCAAAATACCCCACAGATCATTTATTAAAACATAAAAATGTAATTTTTGGGGCGTCTTAAAAAAGAGCTGTGTTGGTGTGTATCACTTTAAATGCAAATGAGCTGCATATCTCCCCCCCCCCCACCCCGTCTTCGCAAGAGGGTGTAGCGTATACATCTCTGCTTTGCATACCTACATCAATAAACAGTCAGTAGAAGCAACTGAGAACAGGACTAGCATTTACCCATACATGTATGAGCCAGAGTCAGACACAGATGAAGGAGAGTCTCCGACAAAAGAAACTCCTATGAGAATGAAGCAGAATGTCTTGGTTATATTCTATGATTATATGATACATTTATATATTTTTAGAGTTTTCACAGCCCATTTGCAGTGACAGATGAGCAACACACGTATATATGCCAATACCTTGATAACATTTGCTAATGAGACTGGTTTGATTTAATGAGAATTAAAATTAAGGAGTGGGTGGAATTTTTTTTGTTTTTTTATTAATTTTTTTTTTTTAAATCAGTGTAGGGTGGTTGTGTTCACACTGCCAACACACATTTATGTCCCTATGTAATGTACATATTTAAGAAGTGCATCACAAGTAGACGAGGAGAAATTCCCATTTAATTAATTTATATATATATATATATATATATATATATATATATATATATGTGTATATGTATATGTATATGTGTGTATATATATATATATATATATATATATACGACCCTGGACCACAAAACCAGTCTTAAGCAGCACTGGTATATTTATAGCAATAGCCAAGTATGGGTCAAATTTAGTGATTATTCTTTTATTAGTAATATGCATTGCTAAGAACTTAATTTAGACAACTTTAAAGGCAATCTGCCCCCTCAGATTCCAGATTTTCAAATAGTTGTATCTCAGCCAAATATTGTCCTATCCTAAAAAACATACAATGATGGAAACCTTATTTATTCCACTTTTAGATCAAGTATAGATCTCAATTTCAAAAAATTGACCCTTACAACATGTTCTGTGGTCCAGGGTCACATATTTACTTTATTATTGTATTTTATTTATTTATTTATTTTTTTAATATTTCTTGTTCTGTACTGTTTTTTGTGTTGGTGTTGATCTAACAGGAGCACACTAAAGATGAGCTGGATGCATGGAAGATTGTTCGGGTGAGTGAGGATTTTCGAGTCATTGCTCTCGGCCTGCCTGTTCCCCGATACAAAGGAAACCCGCTGGATCCACCGCTCCGCTCCCGCTTCCAGGCCAGAGACATCTACTACCTTCCCTTCAAGGTGCTTTCAGATATTGTTATGAATGTGAGATGTACTGATAAATATGCAGTGTCACTAGTATCCGGCCTCTAATGTTTTATGCTTTTGTTTTTTTTTTTTTTAAAGGACCAGCTGGAGCATCTATACACTATTGGACCAAATGTGTCTCCTGAAAGGTGCAGTAGTTTTCAAACCTGGATTTTCATTCACATGTTGTAGGTTGATTGCTGAACCGATTTTCTTCCATCTTAGGGTGTCCCAGCTCTTGTCTTTTGCCACCACACTTTGTTCTCAAGAGTCTGCCAGCTTAAGCCTGCCTGATTTCCCTATGGACAATCTTCCATCTGCCCTCGCAGTTCTAGTGAGTAGCAGACTGTGTGAAGGTATCCTACATAACTATTAACGGTGAAGTGTGTTGTTTCTGCACCACTAGCAGCAACAAATGCAATTTAATATTGAGAAATATTTTAAATGCGATTATGCTGAAATCTCATTTACTTTCGTAGAGGAATGTTATTTGTGGATGTTTATGTGTTGATATTGTTGAAGATCATTTGTATCTGTTGTAGAACCTGTTTCCCATGCTGTCAGCACAGCAGCTGGTCCAGAGGCTTTACCCATATGAGGTCATGCTGGGAAAAGAAGGCCGTACCGCCGTAGAGGGGGTGCTCAGTGTAAGTTTCTCTAATGATAGGGAGTTCACGTTCAGGCAGATGATACACGGGGCAACTTTTTGAGCAATGTTGCCGGACAACTTTGGGCAATGTTGCCATCAATGGGCAACCAGTTGAGACACAGGGCCCATGACCAATCTAAAGTATCCATTATAAACAAATTTGTTACCCATTCTTAGTGGGAAATTGCCCAAGCAACATTACTCAAAAAAAGTTGCCCTGTGTGTCATCAGCTTTACACAAAATAATAATGGGGTTGTGTAGCCCAGTAGATTAAAATTTGGTTAAATAAATTAAATAAATAAAAATAATAAGTAGTAGTAGTAGTAGTAGTAGTGCTGTCAGTCATTTAAAAAAAATGAACTAATTGCACTTTTTTTTAAAATAATTAATTGCATATTAACATCATGTATTTATATTGCCATAATTTCACACTGAATCTCCCAAATTAATGTAAAAACAACTTAAAGATGGTATATTTTAAATATATGTTTAATAGATGTGTGTGATAAAGAGCAGTATCACTGATACCAATACTGATAATGTAATACTAGTTCTTAAGTGAACTTAAAACAATCTTCACATAAACTATAAGTTGTATATGCATAAACTATAAATTTAATATAGATTCATCTTTATTCAAGCTACAAAAGTTAATCAGCAAAGAGCAGTGAGTGATTTCTCTTGGTGTTAAATATTTTAACACGTTAAACTGAAAAAAAAATTGCACAATTAAAACGTTCAATTTGAGAGCATGAATTATAATAATAAAAATAAAGTAAATAAACATTTACCAATATATAAATGTTTTTTTTTTTGTTAATTATACATTATTTTATCTGTTGGTCTGTCTATATACACACACAAACAAGGAGAATTTTTATTCTTTAGGCATGTATTTATGTAAAAACAAATATATTCAAAATGTAAAAACTAAAACACATATCTACTTTAAATAATATTTTTTTTTTGTATGCACTAATATAACAAAACACAGCAATAAACAGCAATATTTACCCTCATATAGTTTTGTATAAAATATTGAAATATATGCAAAAATGCCACAGGGGTTTTCTGTGAACATTTTTGAGAGATGGAGAATTTTTGTTGGATTATTAAAAAAAAAAAAAATTGCTTGATTGAAATTAATTGAACTTCTCAATACTGAAGTGCTTTGAAACACACAGCGTTATTCTGTATTGACATAATTTTATCTGAAACAAGAAGACAAGGTAGGATATATCCAGCAGTCCTGCCCCTTTTCTCAGTAGTCAATAGTGTTTGTTTATATCACAGCTTGTGCCAGAGACGTTGAGCTGGGCAAAGCTGCGTTTGACAGCGTATGGCAGCCACAATCTTATCCATATCGCATTATCATATCGATGTATAAAATAGCATTTCGTTTTCCTCGCCCCAATGGAAAGCATATTTGTACTGTCTGAATCGTTCCCTGATCCCTGTATAGTGCACTACATGCCATTCATCGTACAGAAAATAAAAATTCTGCGAATAAGTGACCGATTTCAGCCGTAGCTTCAGCGTCTATTTATAGTGTGGGGGCAGGACGCTTCGGATTCTAGAGAGCATTTGATTGGACAGAAAGTTTGATGAGAAGCTGAAGTGCAGGGTGATGTCATCAAAATCGTTGATCCATATTGACGGAAGTTAGAGACAAATTTCGGCCCACAGGATTTTACACCAGGTGGGATGTATAAAATAAAATAAAATTAAATTAAATTCAATTAAACAAAAGTAAATTAAATTAAATTAAACAAAAGTAAATTAAATTAAATTAAATTAAAATAAAATAGTGCACTACATGCCATTCAGCGTACAGAAAATAAAAATTCTGCGAACAAGTAACCGATTTCAGCCGCAGCTTCAGTGTCTATTTATAGTGTAGGGGGTGGGACGCTTTGGATTCTAGGGAGCATTTGATTGGACAGAAAGTTTGATGAGAAGCTGTAGTGCAGGGTGATGTATGATTGTAGAGATTGTAAGTTTTGAATGCTTATATCTTCTAACTGTGAATTTTGCTCTTGTTTTGGAGCATACTAGGTTATAGATTACCTTAAAGCTAACATATTCATACTAAAACCCAAAAAACTTAAATTTTGATTTTGTGGGGACTTTAACACCATTTTTTTCCCCATCCTAAATTAGAGATGCTAGTCTTGTGACAAGCTCAAAATCACGTATATAATTTTTACTAATAGAGGCTCTGTTCTCAGAGGTTTGAGTTGACTGACGGGAGCAAGAAACCTTCCCCGAATGCAGTGTTGAGCGTTGAGCCTGTGAATGGAGATCACGCAGGACGGGCAGAAGTCACCCTCAACATAGCCAACCAGAACATCACCTTTCAGGTCAGGGCACAGCGATGGTGGTAAATTTACTTTGTGCTTTATTTGGAAATGCTTATTAGATGAGCCGTTTCTTCCCTCTAAAGGAAATGCTGTGGTTTCTCCACAGGTTCCTTCAGGGACGCGGCCGATTCGCCCACCCAACAGCAGTCCCGCGTTCATCGGCACCCCCACCCACGACCGCCTGCTGGCTGAGATGATGCAGTCCCACCTCGTCAAAGACATTTGTCTGATCGGAGCCAAGGTACACAGGCAACTTCCTGTGGCCACCCTCATTGAGCAAATGCACTTTGAACTAGAAAGTTGATGTGTTTCAAACACGAACAATAGCTCACTTTTCATACTGCCTGTTAAGGTAATGCAGGAAGATCATCTGGGTCTTCTGTGTTTGCGTCATGTCTTGTGTTCTTATTTAAGTAAGATTAGATCAGATGAACGATGTACATCATATGCTTGTTTGGTAATACTGCTTTGTGGTTTGGCTAATGCTGTTTCTTGTTTTTTTTTCAGGGTTGTGGCAAATCTGTGATTGCAAGGGAATTTGCTGAAATGCTGGGCTACAGCATTGAACCAATTATGCTTTATCAGGTAAAGTCAAAACATAAGAAAACAATAAAAACTAATCAGTCCCAAGAAGACAAACATTTTCAAGAAGGGATCAATACAAGTTAAGCTCTACACCACAAATGCTTTCAATTTCAAAAGAAAATGATTGTTACAGCTGTTGTCGAAAAATGTAGCGTAGTTTATTGTACATGTTATTTTCTGTGGTTTGTGTGAGTTCAACTTATATTGAACCTGAAAAGTTCTTTTGAAGTTGTTTATGTTTTAATGGTGCACAAGCTGATATATCAGTCATCTTAGAATTGTACTGACACCTAGTGGTGTGGATGCAGACTTGTGTAGAAATGACGACACACTCATGACAGTTCATAGCTATTTTGTCTTTTGGTGAATCGGAGAATTGTGTGAATCTCATTCATATGCTTTTGTGTGATGTGCTTACACACTAAAAATTAAACCTTTTTTTTTTTTTTTTTTTTTTTTTTTTTTTTTTAAATCAAATCATTCAAATTCGAACAAATTCACCACCAACATGTAAAATAATTGTTTCCTTCTAAAATTACTTGTTACTTTTTATTCTGTATTCTCTACTTTTATTTCGTACATTTTCATAAGATACACATTATACAATTTTATAAAACAGTTTGTCAGAATAAAATTGGACGTTATCATGACTCAAATCATACAAATACATACAAATTAATCAAACAGTTTGCTAGAATGTTAAATAGTTAAGTTTTCTTCTAAAAAATTGCTTTTCTTCTTTTCTTTTTTAAAAATTAGACGTTTTTATACGACTCAAATCATACAAATATATACAAGATAGATAGATAGATAGATATACTTTATTGTCAAACTTTTAAGTCTGAATTTTTTCTTGCATAACAGTATGTTTGTTGCACACTCTTTACAAACACAATTCACAAACATAAACACAAAAAATACAATATAATACAAAAAAAAAATTATTGTTATTTTAATTTTATATGGACCTTGTTCAGTTCTAGGACAGCCTGATGTACAAAGGAATGTTTTAATTTCACTCGATTAAATCTTGGGACTTTAAATCGACGATTAGATGGTAAAAGCACAAATTCATGATACAATACATTACTAGGATTAGAAACAATATTCTTAGCCAGCCTTAAGAGGTTCTTACGATAAGAAAGTTCATAGAACTTTTCAAGAGGCTGTCCTGCTATCTTTGAACAGATTTTAAAATGTTACGTTTTCTTCTAAAAATGGCCTTTCTTCTTTTTCTTTTCTAAAACCAGATGTTTTCATATGACTCAATTTTTTTAAATTCAAACAAATTCACAATCAAAATCTAAATTGTTTTCTTTTAATATTGTGCTTTTTTATTTTAGTTTTCTCAAAAAAATTTATATTTTCATGACTCAAATCATACAAATATATACAAGTTAACCAAACAATTTGCTAGAATGTAAGTTACGTTTTCATCTAAAAAAAATCCCTTCTTCTTTTTCTCTTCTAAAAATCAAACATTTTTATATGACTCAAATCATACAAATATATATGAATTAACCAAACAGTTTGCTAGAATGTAAAATAGTTAAGTTTTCTTCCAAAAACTTTCTTCTTTTTCTTTTCTAAAAATCAGTTTTCATATGACTCAAATTTTCCAAATTCATACAACTTCACCGCCAAAATGTAAAATAATTTTTTTCATTCTAGTTTTATCTAAAAATGATGTTTTCATAAAACACAAATTGTACAAATTTATACAAATTCACCACCTAATCTGCCAAAATATAAATTAGTTACATTTCTTATAACAATCATCTTTTTATTTACTTTTTTTTTTAAAGCAGATGTTTTCATATGACTCAAATCATCCAAATTCATACGAATTTACCACCAATTTGGCAAAATGTGAAATGCTTATATCTTTTTTTTTTTTCTAAACATCTTGTTTTATATGACTCATTATACAAATTGACCACCAGTTTGCCAAAATGTAAAATAGTTTTGTGTTTGTTTTTTTTTATTTTTTTTTTTTATATCATCTTTATTTTTTCATCATATTTTCATTTGACTTATTTTCATACAATTAATTCATACAATTTCACAATCAATTCGGCATTTTTTTTTTAGTTTATAGTTACATTTATAGTTACGTAAATAGTTACAGTTTCTTGATTGGGTTAGAAAATATACCTACTTTGCAAGTTTTTTATTTTGATTTTTAAAATGTAAGACGCAGGGCAGTGGTATCAAAAGTGGACTAGAGATTTTTAAAGTTGTCCATCTAGCGCGTTTACATAGAGAAATAACCTGTGTTGCAATTGTATTGAAAATTCTGTCATTAATTACTCACCCTCGTATTGTTCCAAACCCGTTAGACTTTGTTCATCTTCAGAACACCAATTAAGATATTTTTGATGAAATCCGAGAGCTTTCTGACCCTGCATGGACATCAACGCAACTGACACATTCAAGACTTAGAAAGGTAGTAAGAACATCTTTAAAATAGTCCATGTGACACCGGTGGTTCAACCGTAAGTGCTCTCAGATTTCATTCAAAATATCTTAATTTGTGTTCTGAAGATGAACGAAAGTCTTCCGAGTTTGGAACGACAAGAGCGTGAGTATTTAATGACAGAATTTTCATTTTTGGGTGATCTATCTCTTTAACTTGGAATATTCTTCTGTAAAATGCAAAATGGTCCTAGTTGTGTCTTCCTTTAACCCCTTTATTTTGCTCTCTTCTGTTTGGGTCTCTGAATGTACCTTCACATCACATGAGCACGGTTTTGTGTTTGCTCAGTTGTGTGCAGCTGTGGACAGGGAGGTTTTGGAAGAGTGTTTGGGTTTTTAGGGGAAAGCTCAGTGTTGTCCTGGGCATCAGCACACAGAGCCAGAGGTCGTGCACCACAGGGGTTACAGATCTCCCTGAGTTTCCATCAGCAATCATTAGCGTTTTTGATATTTGTGATTCTTGTAAGACCACACGAAATATTTTTGAGCTTCAGTCCTTAAATAGCCATGTGTTCTTGGGTCGTTTCTATTCTGGGATCAGAGTCATGCACTGTCCTTGATCTCCCCCAGTTATCATTAACCGCATTGGCCCTATTCTGCTGTCAGAACACGAAATCTAGTGAGCTGACTACGTAGACAGCCTTTTAAGGCATCATAGCTGTGCTCCCAGTGTAAATTCTGTTAAAAAGGCACATGGCTTTACACGCATAACACTAAAATACTAAAATAAACAATAAAGATTGGTTAAATAACACAAAATGTAGAACCCTAAAGTACATTACTGATGCTCAAAATGAAAGTAAACAGAACTGTTTAAATAATCGTATGTGATGTGGGACTTATGTAATTAACAATAATTATTCAGTATTCCTCAAAATGAATAAAAGCAGTGAAATGCAAATCGGAATATGACGCAAACCTGCAATAATTACATGTTAAATAATACAAATATCCTTTATGTTTTTAATCCCATTTTATTAACCACACTCTTCGCTGCTGACCTTTGATGATCCAATTCATCCATACTACTAAGCAAAAATGACTCAAGATAATCTAAATTTTTTTTTTTTATTATTATTATTGCTGAAGAGTTCTGCGGTCCACTACAGACACTACAGGCTTTTGGTGTGAAAGGGATTTTACATTTGCCAAAAATAAACCTTTTTATATTAAAAACAGACAAGCAAGCCCTGCCCAGATTTAAAAAGTAACACAAAAGTAACGTAATGCATTACTTTCCATAAAAAGTAACTTAGTAACATAATTAGTTACTTTTTTTAGGGAGCAACTCAATATTGTAATGCATTACTTTTAAAAGTAACTTTCCCAAATGTTGATTATTCAGTTTTAAATGTACAGTAAAACATATAAACACTTTTACACTGAGTTTAGTGAACATTTGTGACTTGAAGCCTGTATATAATGCAGTATAAAAGTATTCTTAATGTATTAATTATGTCTTATGCACCTTTAAATGCATTATGATAATTGTACCCACAGCTATAATACATTGTAATACTTCAGTTTTACACCTTTAGAAAGTACAATGCATTAAAACACATAATGAACAACCAATTTTATGTGTAGCAAGGAAACTGCAAATATTATAATGCATTGTAACTTTTTAACATTGTTTACAGTTATTTATGATGCATTGTAACTTCCATTATGAAAGCCTTTATAATGCATTACGCATCTTTAAAAATGATTGACTTTTGTACTTTTGGTTTATTTGTGCAATTCTGTGAAGCAAAAATGAAAAATTACATTTTACCCAATTATTTGACTATTTTACTCAACCATTCAAGATGTAGATGAGTTTGTTTCTTCATTAGTACAGATTTGCAGAAATGTAGCATTTTATCAGTTGCTCACCAATGGATCCTCTGCAGTGAATGGGTGCCGTCAGAATGAGAGTCCAAACAGATGATTAAAACATCACAATAATTGTAGTCAATAATGCATGTTAACACATTCTCCGGTGTTAAAAAGTTGATCCCCTGTTGTCCTCTCACATCAAACTCCACCAACATATTTGTTTAGAACTGTTTTGGTCTGTTTTTTGCTTGTAAACAGATCTTAATCTGTGCATATTTCTCTCCTGATTCAGACAAGACTAATTTTTCACTGGAGAAAGCAGTATTAAGAGCTATAGATTTTATCTGCTTATGTGTTTTACTTGTAGATTATGGTGATGTTTTTATCAGCTGTTTGGTCTGTCATTCTGACGGCACCCATTCACTGCAAAGAATCCATTGGTGAGTGAGTGATGTAATGTTAAATTTCCCCAAGTCTGTTTCCATGAAGAAACAAACTCCTCTACCTCTTGGATGGCTTAAGGGTGAGTAAATCTTAAGTGAATTTTCAAATTTTGTGAAAAATGCTCACTGAGACTTCAGACCAAAATATAGTGAGGAGCTGATGTGAAGAGCTCTCCGCGTGACCAGCGGCCGGGTGCTTTTCACACCAGCTGAGCGACCCGTCAGCATCTGGGTCTGATCGCAGCATGCTCGTGTTTTGATGCACCTCAAACAGACTGTGAAGAGCCGCTTGAAGCAGAGTGTAAACATTAGCGCCACAGGTAGTAAAACACTGTGTGCGTGTGTGCGTTTGCACTGGAATGTCGGGAATTCCTTTGGCTCAGTGAGAATAAAGCAGGAAAAGGAAGCTGTCCGTGCATCATGCTTAAGTTATTTTTGCCCGGTGAGAGCAAGAGGTCATAGTGTATGGGGAAAAGAGGAATTTTCTAGCGCACTTTATCTTGTTAGCCCTCTGAAGCCCTTTTATGAACTCGTATGGCCCTCTGCTCGTCCCTGATGACATACAGCGCTTTCAGTTGTGGAAAAAATACTACGTCACAAGCCAGAAAAAGAGTCTTGGCACTTGCTTTGACAAGCAGTAATGTTTTGTGTCTTGAGTTTCCTCTTATTATGATAGTTTTGTTCTCTCTATGTAGATTCACCTTCAGATAACTTTTCGATGTTTTCCTTGCCTTAAAAGTTAATGTGAATTTTCCTTAAACAACCTGCCAGACAGTCAAAGTGGAAAAGTTCAGCTGATCATATTTTCATGTTTTAGTGCTTTTTATAGCAGGAGTAAAATATAAGCTTTGACACATGGAGCTTTATATATGGAATAACATAAACAGAAAATATTATGTACAAAAATAAAATGAATTGAACATTTTTATTTCACACCAGTATATTGCTTGAGATTATGACACAGATCTCGTGTCATTGTTGATGTACTGATGGATGTATTGTATTATTATTGTGCAAAATCAGTCACAGCCCATACATTTCCAAATCACTGTAAAGCTCTTGAGTGTTCATACAGTGTGGATAACCGACCTCAAATGCACTGGTAAATCCTGTCCACACACCTCTGTCCTTCTTTCACCCCTGCCTCTCTGTCAGCGCACTACAGGATACACTAAATGACAGGCGTTGTCTCTGTGTGTGTGTGCGTGTGGTAGGACATGACTGCGCGGGACCTCCTCCAGCAGAGGTACACCCTGCCTAATGGAGACACGGCCTGGAGGGCCTCCCCGCTGGTCACTGCTGCTCAGGAGGGCAAGCTGGTGCTGCTGGACGGCATCCACCGTGTCAACCTGGGCACTCTGGCTGTGCTTTCCAGGTCAGTCTCAATCCATTCTACACTTGCGTGCTTAGCCTGAGTGTTGAGACTTTACGGTAAAATAGTCCTAACCCAGTGGGATGCCTACTTATCATCAGTCATTCGGAACGGTCAAAATCTAGTAGTTGTACTGATAATAATTCTTATTATATTAATAATTAATTATAATAATTTGAATATTCATTACTTCTGCTACTACTAATAATAATTATTCACATATTTAGAAAAATAAGTTATTATTAGTAGTAGTGGTAGTAATAGTAGTAGTAAAAACAACAATAATTCAAATGTTCATGTCAATAAATTACTTTACTCATTATAATAATAAATCAAATGGTCATAATAAATAGTAATAATGTATTGGTATTGTGAACATTTAAATTAGTAGTAGTAGTAGTAGTAAACAATAATTTAAATGTTCATGACAATGTACTACTACTACTTATTAATCAAATGTTTATAATAAATTATTATAATTATAATAATAATGTGTTGTTTTTATAAACATTTGAATTATTATTAGTAGTGGTAGTAATCTAAACATTCATAGTAATATATTATTACTACTACTACTACTACTAATACTAATAATAATAATAATAATAATAATAATAATAATAATAATATTGTTCATTCAAATCTTTACAATAAATTACTACTACTGCTGCTGCCACTACCACTACTGCTACTACAACTAATAGTAAGAATAGTAATAATAATTTAGTAGTAGTAGTAGTAATTTAAATGTTAATAATAATAAATTATTACTACTACTACTGCTACTACTACAACTGATAATAATGACAACAAATTAAATATTATTTATAATAATAATAATAATAATAATAATAATATTCACTCAAATATTCACAATAACAATTGAGTAGTAGTAGTAGCAGTAGTCATTTAAATGTTTGTAATAATAAATTACTGCTACTGCTACTGCTACCACTAATAATAATGGCAATAAATTAATAATAGCAGGTAATAATAATAATAATAATAATAATAATAATAATAATAATAATAAATAATAATAATAGTAATTTAGTAGTAACGGTGATTAAAAATTTATTATGTTCATAAATGTATTATTATTATTATTATTATTATTATTATTATTAATAATAATAATATTATTATTATTACTGATGATGATTATAATAATAGTAATAATAATAAATAACAACAATAATAATTATAATAAAATAGCAGTAATAATAATAAGTATTTTTATTATTTTCATTCAGGTCTTCAAATTATTAATACTACTAATGATAATAATAAATAGCAACAACAACAATAGTGATAATAATAATAGTAATTTAGTAGTAATTGTAATTAAAATGTTCATAATAATAAATTAGTATTATTACTAGTACTACTAATGATAATAATAATAATAATAATAATAATAATAATTATTATTATTATTATTATTATTATTAATTATTAGTAGTAGTAGTAGTAGTAGTAGTAGTAGTAGTAGTAGTAATTATGTTCATTCAGATCTTCACAATAAAAATGTAACTTGCTACTAAATTACTACTAGTACTACTTTAAATAATGCCAATAAATTAATAATAATTATAAGTATACTGATAATAATAATAATAGGTGGACAAATTAGTTAATACTGGAAACATGTTGCATCAAGTCTGGTTGGTACACTGTGTTTTATGTACCTATTTTCATGAACGTGTATTACAATATTTTTTTTTTTTATCCTTTTATTTTTGGTCTTTTTGAAAGTTTTTTTCCCCTGAGAACACTGTTGGTGTGAAAAACCCAGCAGTGCTATTTCTGTGCTTGTGTTTTTCACGTTGGAGCAGATTGCTGATCATCGCTCTCTTGCTGTAGTGCTTGATTTGTTTGGTGATTAATCTGGCCTGTCGACCATCTCAGGTTGCTGCATGACCGAGAGCTGGCTCTGTACGACGGGACTCGACTACTGAGGTGGGACCGTTACCAGACTCTAAAAGACGAACTACAGCTCACTGACAAGGAGCTGCAAGACAGGTAATACTGTAATCAGACAATTGCATGAATCTGCTCAACTACACTAACTTAATGCACAGATGTTTAAATGACATTCTGTTGTCTTCAGGTCTTTTTTAATGACTATAAATACCACATAGTGTTTTGTTTTTTTTGTTTTTTTTTTGTAAAGGACCCAGACATTGTAAAGTTATCAAGAATAAGCACAGTAAAAACAAATTTACAATTGCTTATTAAACGACTGTTTTACCCTTTCACTATTTACTTCAAATGCAAGGTCTTTCTTTCATCTTTGGTGCATAAATGAAAACAATTTTAATATTATCTCATTATTTTTGTCCATCCATTGAAAGTCCAAGCAACCAAAACTTGCACACTTTAGAAAGTTCATAAAGATTATAAAACCCTTATGAATTAAGCAGTTTTGTTAAAGTCATCTGAAGAGACAAAATTGCTTCAAATGATGATACTCAAATTCCATGTGTTGTTAATGTTTTTATAGACTTGTTTATATTTTGTGAATTGAAAAATATATCATCAAATCTCATTATCAAAGTATTGTTTTCTCTCATCTTTTTCATTTATTCCAATGGTTTTGCTAATTAAAATGCATTCATATAATTTATTAACTATATAATCTGTCCCTATGTCTCTGGACTGTGAGAGCAAACCGAAAAAGCCATTTAAGTTGAATAAGCACATAATGGCTTTAGGAACAATCCAAGGCTCTCGTTATGTTATAAACGTTTTTATGTCCAGCTGAGGTAATGCTTTTGGGAAGCGTGCCATCGAAAGTACTTACGTGAGGCCAGTGTTCTGCTTAATGCTTTAGAAATCCCAACACCTCTCATTTCTCATGAGAGCTCCATCCATCGGTCCCAGTACCAGCAGCAGTTGCAAAATGGGAACTGTAGCTGTGGGTCGGCAGCGTGCCGCCGTCGTGGAACAGAATGGGAATCTCACGCTAATCAACACCTGTATGTGTTCGTGGGGGAGATGTGAGAATTCAGCACATTCATAGCAGCCCTTCTTTTTTCATGAAATGTCTCTCAGCAGTCAGATGATTAAGACATTTTGACTAAAAGACCTAATCCTTAATATAATACATTATTAGATCATGTCGGACATTTATGTTAATGTACTCTCAAGTTTTTATACAAGCAAGCTTTTTGTAAAACAGATCCATAAAGGTGATATTATGCGCTTTCAGATTACTCATGAAGTCCATTTGTCACATCCGGTTCTCTCTCGTTTACTCCGAAGCGGCCGCACTCATGAACGCTCAGTGAATAGTGAATGTTCTGATGCCTCACGCGCATCTGATGAGCAAAGCCACATTGGAGGTGTTGATTAACTTACCGTGACGTCATTTCTATAGAGTGAGTCTATCTCAGGACAACAAGCCTTGTGACAGCGAGTCTAGACAGAGCGTCCGAGTCTGTGAGAAACACTGAGTTACGATGAGATGCATTTTAGGTCTTGACAATGGCTGCTTTCATCTATCTCCAGACCGCAATAACAGGAAACTGCCCACCACACGGTCCAGCTCAATTTATTCCGAGGGCTCATTTTATAGGTTTTGTCAGTTAGCGCCATGACACTCGCTGTTTATTTCGGTCTGTCCCTACTTGCCTTCAGATGTGTAATTTAAAAGTGGCTGAGAAATTTTATGCCACAGTGTTTTATTGTTATGGTGGATCATCTTTTTTTTAATGGAGAGTTAATAAACTAAACTTTTTAATATGTAAGTCAGTATTGTTTTAGCATTCTTCTGACTTTTTCAGATCTGGATCCATTTTTTTTTTTTTTTTTTTTTTTTTATGTTTAGAAACCGAATGAACTCCATGATGTTAGACTCAAAAATGAACATTCTGTAGTCATTTACTCACCTCATGCCATTCCATACCTGTTTGACTGACTTGCTTCCATGCAACACAAAAGGAATTTTAAATAATGTACTAGCTAGCTGTTTTTTCCCTGTAGTTACGTTGAAAATTGAATGAAAATTTATAAGACTTAGTAGGTATGTTTGATTTACTAAATTGTTTAGACTGGTTTGTGAGCTGCATCAAACGATTCTTTAAAAAGATCTGATTCAAAAGAACAAGAGAGTCATGAATGTATTTGGTTCACATTAAATTCTGTAACAAAATTCAGTTTGAAAGCACAACACACACCAACTGTCTTAGCAAAGAAGTTTTAATCTGTTGTCAACAAAAAATAAACTGTAAAGTTTCCTTGTGGTTTTCCTCTAAAAGCTTTGGTTTAATGTTTTAAAGCAAATTAAGATGTTACTGTTGTTCTGTAAAATAACATTATTAGTAGTAGTACCAGTAGTAATAAATCTTTTTTTTTTTTTTTTTTTTAACCATACAAAAGTGTCATTACTATAAATAAATTATTTGAGCAAATTTGTAGATTTTAGTAAAATAATAACTTAGTATTTTTATTAATATTTTATTATTATTAATATAGTATTAGTAGTAGGATTATTTTTCTCAGATATTGTTCACAAATCTGTCTAAATCTGTGTTAGTGAGCACTTCTCCTTTGCCGAGATAATCCATCCACCTCACAGGTGTGGTATATCAAGATGCTGATTAGACAGCATGATTATTGCACAGGTGTGTCTTAGGCTGGCCACTATAAAAGGCCACTCTAAAATGTGCGGTTTTATCACACAGCACAATGCAAGTTTTGAGGGAGCGTGCAGTTGGCATGCTGACTGCAGGAATGTCACCCAGAGCTGTTGCCATGAGTGGAATGTTCATTTCTCTACCATTAGCCATCTCCAAAGGCGTTTTAGAGAATTTGGGAGTACATCCAACTGCAGACCACATGTAACCCAAGTGGCAACCTCCCGGTCACCCTCTTGAAGCCAACACGGAAGTGACTAAAACTGCAATTAATCGACTGCCCACTAGAGACTGGCTCCAAAAGGGAGTCAATCCCATAGACTCCCCATGTTAAAATGCCCAACTTTACAGCAGAAAAAAAAATGTTTACAGCCTGGTACAAAAAGTGGTTATGGTCTATATAGCTAATTTTGCCCTTCATGTCAACTGTGAGGGGGGTGAATTTTTTTATAGTTCATCCGTTTAAATTATACTAAGCCTTAAAGTTCTGCATAATTTTGGGGCGTGGCCACTTGAGTGACAGGTGGATTGCCACTGCTGTCACCACCGATGCACTAGGCGGGCGTGGTTTCAGCAACTAGCTCCACCCACATCCAGCCTCTTTGCCCATTTTTAATTATCCGGGAGTGACGTGCAGTGACGCAATTCCAAGATGGCGACGGCTGACTCCCGCCCACTAAGAGCTTCAAAAATGCTCTTCAGAAACCTACAGGTGATCTCATGGACACTACATCCATATTTTTTACAGTCTATGGTGTAACCACACCAGCCCAGGACCTCCATGTCCAACATCTTCATCTCCAAGATCATCTGAGACCAGCCACCTGGACAGCTGCTGAAACTATCGGTTTGCATAACCAAAGAATTTCTGCACAAACTGTCAGAAACCGTCTCAGGGAAGCTCATCTGCATGCTCGTCGTCCTCATTGGGGTCTCGACCTGACTGCAGTTTATCATCGTAACCGACTTGAGTGGGCAAATGCTCACATTCGATGGCATCTGGCACTTTGGAGAGGTGTTCTCTTCACGGATGAATCCCAGTTTTCACTGTACAGGGCAGATGGCAGACAGCGTGTATGGTGTCGTGTGGGTGAGCGGTTTGCTGATGTCAACATTGTGGATCGAGTGGCCCATGGTGGCGGTGGGGTTATGGTATAGGTATGGTATAGACGTATGTTATGGACAAGGAACACAGGTGTATTTTATTGATGACATTTTGAATGCACAGAGATACCGTGATGAGATCCTGAGGCCCATTGTTGTGCCATTCATCCACGACCATCACCTCATGTTGCAGCATGATAATGCACGGCCCCATGTTGCAAGGATCTGTACACAATTCCTGGAAGCTGAAAACATCCTAGTTCTTGCATGGCCAGCATACTCACTGGACATGTCACCATTGAGCATGTTTGGGATGCTCTGGATCGGCGTATACGACAGCATGTTCCAGTTCCTGCCAATATCCAGAAACTTCGCACAGCCATTGAAGAGGAGTGGACCAGCATTCCACAGGCCACAATCACCAACCTGATCAACTATGCGAAGAAGATGTGTTGCACTGCGTGAGGCAAATGGTGGTCACACCAGATACTGACTGATACTGACTGGTTTTCGGACCCCCGTTTTAGAGTGGTCTTTTATTGTGGCCAGCCTAAGGCACCCCTGTGCAATAATCATGCTGTCTAATCAGCATCTTGATATGCCACACCTGTGAGGTGGATGGATTATCTTGGCAAAGGAGAAGTGCTCACTAACACAGATTTAGACAGATTTGTGAACAATATTTGAGAGAAATATGTGTGTACATAGAAAAAGTCTTTGACTTCAGCTCATGAAAAATGGGGGCAAAAACAAAAGTGTTGCATTTAAAATTTTGGTCAGTGTATATATCTTTTTTGTGATAGTAATAGTAATAGTAGTAATAGTAGTAGTTTTGTTGTATAGTCAGCAACATGCGACTATAATGGCCTGAGACAACTGAAGTGGAGGGTTATTTTAATAATTGGTTTAAATTTGCGTTTTTCCCTGTTTTGACTTCCCTGAAATTGACTGTTCTATATTTTTTATTACCTGGTATTTACAAACTTTTCTTCTTGGGATGGTATGACCCCAGATCTTCTCTATGGGTGTTTGCATCTTTGCTACCCTTTCCAGCCTCGATGAGTTTGCATCCCCATTCAGAAAACTTTAAATATAGCACACAAGTTCTGTACCTTTTATGAGACATTTATAGTGCTGTTGCATTCTTTTTGAAACTGAATAACCTCAGTCTCCATTCATTGCAATCACTGAAAAGAGTGACCAACATTTCTTCTTTTGTGCTCCACAGAACAAAGAAAATCATACAGGTTTGAAATAGCATGAGAGCAAGTCCGACAATCAGTGTGCTTTATTGTCTGTTGGCCATCCGCAAGGATCACCATTCAATTTTTGAGTGGCTGATTCATCATCTCCCACTATTCCAAAGATTTCTTTTCATTAATACAGTTTATGTCTGTTTGATTATTATTCTGTTGAAATCTAAAAAAGGGTTATTTTAGGTAACTAAAACTAAAACCGTAAAGAATGTGTTGATTGAAATAAACAAAACTGAAGCTAGTTTCCAAAACATTTCTCAGTTTTATTTAGTTTAAATTGTTTTAAAATAACTAAAACTGAAATAAGAATTAATTAAAAAAATTTAAATGACAGAAACACAACAAAATGATGAAAAATGTAACTTAAATGGAAATGAAAATACAAAATGTGACCATAAAAATTTAAAATATTAAAAGAACTAGTGTCTTATGATAGTATCTTATGATAAAATAACACTCATCTGAAATAGTCTCTAAGATTTAACCACTTAATCTCAACACGTGATCAGTGAAATTGGAAGTCTGAGAGTGTCATGGTGAAGAAATCAGTGCTGTTGGATGTATATTTGTGTCCTGCTGGTGGAGCCCCACCTAGACGGGTAGGAAGGATGTTTGTGGTGACGCGTCTGAGGTTGAAATAAAGCCACTTCCTCTTCCTGTGTTTCCAGCCGACGTCTCAGACTTCACTTGTGGTCTCTTCATGTGGTTCCAACACTGCTCTTAATTAGCGAGGCTCTGTTCCTGTCGGCCTCACACTTCTTACTGTACAGGCATATTAATGACGCCTCTAAAAGTCACACTTTGCTCGGCTACGTGGGCAGGGCTGCAGTCTCTGACCTCCTGAGGTCAACACTGTTCTAGAGAGAAGAATATAGGTGCTCTGACAGAGTCAACTATTATTAGCATCTTGGTCTGCCTCTCTGTTTCTCTCTGTCTTTCTTATTGCCTGGCATAAGGCATAATGTCTTGATTGATATCTTGAACAGTTTTAGCATCACACATCATGATCCCTCATCAGCACAAATTGAAAAAACAGTGATTTTCAGTGGTTTTGTTTCACGACCAGGATGTAACATTGGTATAAAAGTAAGGTCATTAAAAAACAATATTTATTATTTAAAAAAAAAAATCTATATACTGTATACTGTTGCATAGATTTTTTTTTTGGAAGCAGTTAATATTGGAATTTATTATGCACAAATGCAGTAGATCAAAAGTGGCAGTAAAGACATTTATATTGTTACAGAAGATTTCTATTTCAAATAAATGCTGTTCTTTATTTACTATTTATCAAAGAATCCTTAAAGATGGTCATGGTTTCCACAAGAATTATTAAGCAGCACAACCATTTTCAACATTGATAATAATCAGAAATGTTTCTTGAGCAGCAATCAGCATATTAGATTGATTTCTGAAGGATCATGTGACACTGAAGACTGGAGTAATGATGCTGAAAATTCAACGTTGCATCACAGGAATAAACTAGATGAATTAAGTTTGTGAACAAACTTTGAAGTTGGCTTGAAAGCTTGAAGCAGTTAAAGCTTGAAAATTTAGATAGATAAAACTAAGAAAAATTAAGTTGCTAACAGGTTTGTAGCATGATTAGCATGTTGTTTGCACGCTGTTGGCATGTTTTTAGCATAATTAGAACATTGCCAGCATAATCTGGCATGATTTGTATGTTTTTAAAATGATTATCATGTTGCTAACATGATTATCATGTTGCTAGCATTTCTTTAGCATGATTAGCATGTTGTTAAGATGTTACTAGCGTGTTGTTTGCATGTTTCTAAAATGATTAGTTGGGATGTGGATGAATCAGAGAATCTGTATTCAGAAAGGCATGGAAAACAACATTGCGTTTTTACAGAGCCACTAAAGTAACATGGTTAGCCACTTGCTAGCGGTAGCCTGTTACATTACAGTATATAAAACTTTACTTACCACACAAACAGAGTAACGAGAGATGACTGATAGGAGAATGCCAAATGATTTGCAGATCCTGAGCAACGTTAACAAACATCTAATCTTGTAAAATGTGTGGTAAGTACTGTCGCTCCATAGTATACACAGAGTATGTGTGATTGCAAACCTCGAAAGTGAAAGTAAAAAGCAAGTGCGCATTCAAAAGTGATTTCAATCCCCTGCATAAAAAATAGCGGCTCCCGCTATTATATACCTGCAGTTATATACAGTATAATTACCCAATAGAATTGCTAGAGAAAGCATTGAAATATATATTTTTTCTTCCCATCTCGCATTATTTCCTTTCAGAACATGGTATTTGGATTTGGGCCCATCCCTAATGATTATCATGTAGCTAGCAAGTCTTTAACATGCTTAGCATGTTGTTTGCATTTTGCTAGCTTGTTTTAATATGATTGGCATGTTGTTTGTGTGTTGCTTATTTGTCGCTAGCATGCTTGTAACATGATTAGCATGTTGCTTGCATGTTTCCAGCATGTTTTTTAGAATTATTAATGTGCTGATAGGATGTTGTTAATATGTTGTTAGTTTAGAATGATTAGCGTGTTGCTACTATGTTTAACAGGGTTTTAGAATGTTTAGCATGTTTTTAGCACATAGCTAACATGTTTTAGCATGAGTAGCATTTTGATAGCTTGTTAACATGTTTCTATCATATATTTATCATTAATTACATGTTTTTAGCATGTAGCTAGTATTTTGCTATCATGATTAGCATGTAATCAGGTTGTTACAATGTTTTAACATGTTTTAGCATGATTAGCATAGTTAACGTTCTTATCATGTTTTAGCATGTTGCTAATGGTTTAGCATGATTAGCTTGTTGTTAGCATTATTAGCATGTTAACATGTTTCTGTCATGTTTTTAGCATTATTAGCCTGTATTAGCATGTTGATAACATGTTGTTAACGTGTTATGGACCTATTTCACAAAACTGCGATGATGCATTTAAATGGTTATCATCATCGTAAATCCTTGGAAGGAAAAATTTACATTTAGAACTTTGTATTATCTCACCTTTTCATTGAGTTATGAAAAAACTAGTTAGCGCTAATGCGAGGGTGTTTCTAATGCTGCGTCTATGGGAGGGACGGTAAATTTGACATCATTCTCTCTTATGACTGCTGTTATTAGTCTTTCTCATTTTTTTCCCCTTCGATTGAAAGTCGTGGAGTTTTTCTTTTGCTATTTGAGCAAATGGGAATGCATAAAATATATTTGTGGTTCCCATTTACTGCTCTCGGATTTTACCCAACTATGACAACTTCGGCTATGAGAATCCCGCATGGTTAGTATGTTGTTAGCATGTTTCATGACAATTAACATATTGTTAGCATGTTGCTAACATGTTTTTAACATGATTAGCATGTTGTTAGCAGGATTAGCACATTGCTAAGATGTTTTAGTGTTATTGCTAGCTTGATTGTCGTAGGATATTCATTCATCTTTGCAAGTGATAAACAGCTTAAAGGTCCACTGAAGTGCTTTGAAACATGCAACGTGATTCTGTGTTGACATAATTTCAACTGAAACAGGAAGACAGGGCGGGACATATCCAGCAGTCCCACCCCCTTTTTTAAATAGCCAATAATTTTTTGTTTAAAGTCACAGCTTGGATCAGAGCCGTTAAACTCAGTAAAGCCGCATTTGACAGCGTATGACAGCCACAATCTCATCCATATCGCTGTAATATATAGCATTCTGTGTAGAATTCAAAAGTGTCGGATATGTTTTCTGATCTCCACAGACTCGGTGCTATCATGTCTCTGGACCGGAGCAGACTGTGTGCGCACGCTGCGGTGGTTCATGTGATACAATGCAAAACCAAACTTAAAGGAGAAGTCCACTTCCAAAACAAAGATTCACATATAATGTACTCACCCCCTTGTCATCCAAGATGTTCATGTCTTTCTTTCTTCAGTCGTAAAGAAATTATGTTTTTTGAGGGAAAAAATGTCAGCATTTTTCTCTATATAATGGAATGGTATGGTGCCCCGATTTTGAACTTCCAAAATGCAGTTTAAATGCGGCTTCAAACGATCCCAAATGCGGTTGTAAATGATCCCAGTCAAGAAATAAGGGTCTTATCCTGCGTAATGATCGGTTATTTTAATAAAAATAATGCAATTTATATACTTTTCAATGTCAAACGCTCATCTTGTCTTACTCTGCCTGGACTGTTTTTTTTCCGGTTCATAATAGTTAGGGTATGTCGAAAAACTCCCATCTCATGTTCTCCCTCAACTTTAAAATTGTGCTATTCGCTGTTTTACCTTTTTTGTTAAGGGTGTTTGATCTTCTTTGCATGTTCACTTTGCAAAGACTGAGCCAGTACTTCTGCAGCAATGTAGGATGATTTTAAAATGATTTTTAAAGTTGATGGAGAAAATACGTTTTTCGAGTTCCACGAGAGCAAGGCAAGACGAGCGTTTGAGAATAAAAAGTATTTAAATTGTACCTTTTTAATGAAAGTAACCGATCGTTACACTAAACAAGACCCTTCTACCTCGGCTGGGATCGCTTACAACTGCATTTGGGATCGTTTGAAGCCGCATTTAAACTGCATTTTGGAAGTTCAAAATCGGGGCACCATATAAGTCCATCATAAGAAAAATGCTGAAATGTTTTCCTCAAAAAACATCATTTCTTTACGACTGAAGAAAGAAAGACATGCACATCTAGGATGACAAAGGGTTGAGTACATTATCTGTAAATCTTTGTTTTGGAAGTGGACTTCTCCTTTAATTTGCAATTTCCATTCACACAGAACGCGTCTGTGTCTAAAAACGTGAGACGCAGCACTCAGGAATGTTTTTTTTTTTTTTTTTTAAAGTGCAGTGTAGAACGCGAGGGTCTCGAGATACGCTTTTGAGACGTGATGCAATAACAAAAATAGTCGGTGACGGGCGACAAGTTGTGATAATCGCGTGAAGAAAAGTTATATAATTCAGGGTATCCGAACACAGCCATTAAGAGCGCCTCCTCCGCCATGTTGCTGTCAAGTAAAACAGTTGTCATGCCAACTTGCTACTGTAAACAGACGCTTGCCCCGTTCTTCTGATTGGTCCACTGCTTTGAAACTGACATTGATGAGCGGCGCTGCGTGTAAAAGTTGAAATTCTTTTAAGACACGTCATCTTAAATACGCTCATGTGAGAGGCGCTGCAAAAAATGCAAGACATGAGCGTAGCGCTCATGCACGTACATCAAACGCATTTACATAGAAAACCAATGAAAAAGTAGCCCATTGGAATGGAAAAATGTGAATGGCCCCTTACACTGTTTGAATCATTCCCTATCTTATCTATAGTGCACTATGTGCCATTTTCCGTACAGAAAATACTAATTTTGTGAGCTAGTGAGCAATTTCAGCCCTAGCTTCAGCATCTATTTCCATATTTCCATATTTGATCCATATTGGCGAAAGTTGAGACTGTAAGTTTTTAATGCTTTTATTTTCTAAATGTGAATTTTGTCATTTGTTTTGGAGCACACCAGCTTACAGATAACCTTAAAGCTAACATATTCATACTAAAAGCCAAAAAAAACTTCAACTTTAAACACTGTATGAAAGTTTTGACCCCCTCAGTCTGTCTGTTTTTTGGATGAGTTAGAAAAGATATAGCAACTGACATCAGAACAGTCTGAAGGTCTGACCTGAGTTTGGTGGTTGTAACGTTAAAGCTGTAGGAGTAAATGCTAAAATATAAAATAGTTGTTTTAAATTGTAATCATTTTTGTTTTGCTTGACATCCCCTGGTCACTGTATCTCACTTCTACCTTGTTTGCATAAATGGTCTTTCTTACCATTTATCAGTGACACGGTGAGTTTTATGTGTAAAGCAGTGCACCTGTGTATGATTACTGCTAACAAGTGCTACATTCAGTAATGATGTGTAAATGCTTGAAACGGGAGCCGGTGTCTTTGAAACCAGGGACGTGGACTTGGAAGGTAGGAAGGTGTTGCTAGGCAACAGGAGGCCGTTGATCTGATGAAGATCTAAAATGGTGTGATAATGAAGAATCTCGATCGCTCTCTCTGTGTCAGTAGGTGTATCTATGCATTTCATGCAGGGGGCTTCACTGTTTATAAATAGACGGAGCTGTCCAGTGGGATTAGGTGGCGATGCAGCTCGAGCACAAGCTATTGTCAGCGATACAATATCAATGTGCCAGAGATCAGCGAGGGCACGGATCTTGACATGAGCATATCCTATTCACTTTGACAGATGAATGGACTGACTTCACCTCCTCTTGTTCTCATATAGTCATCAGTGATCAGGTGCCTTTGGTTATGCCAGCCCTTTGAAACATATCATAATTATAATAACACAGATTGACAGTTGCTGTGACTGTAATGTCTGTTTTCAGGTCACCTGCTCCATTGTCTTAATAGTCTGTGTATAACTTCACATCGCGTTCAGAATGCAGTGCTAACCTTATACTTACTGCTCACTGCCTACTATTTTTATTTAATAAGAATTGAAACACTAGTCATCAAGAAACCTGACTAAAAAAATCTTCAGTCACTTAGTTTTCAGATCCCCTTTAGAAGGATACACTACCATAAAAAGTTTTAATGTTTTTGGAAGAAAAGTGTCTTATGCTCACCAAGACTGCATTTATGTGACCAAAAAAACACTTTAATAATACCCAGTAATATTAGGACTGAACAATTTATTAAAATAAAACAGAAATCACAATGTGGCTTTGTGCATTTATCAAATTGCAATGGCTGTGATTTAATTAAATAAATAAATTAAAGAATGTTTAAGCGTGAATTGGCACTACTGTATTACTTTTCTTACACGCTAAATTTTTATATTTTACAGTGAAATATCACAAGTAAAATAAAAACACTTTATTTTGTAAGTTTATATTTTTATTTAGTGATAATAACATTGATAATAGTAATTAAGTAAGTCTTAATAATGGTGATAATGATAATGATAATGATAATAATAATAATAATAATAATAATAATAATAATAATAATAATAATTACGGCTGTCAAACGATTAATCGTGATTAATCGCATACAAAATAAAAGTTTGAGTTTGCCTAATATGTGTGTGTACTATGTGTAATTATTATGTGTATGTAAATACGCACAAATTGATGAATATATTTAAGAGAAATGTTATTTATGTACAAAATATTTTTATTTATATATAATATAAATTCTGTAAAAATTATAATAAATACATATGCTTGTAAATATTTCTTAAATGTATACATGAATGTGCTTGTATTTATATACACATAATAATTACACACAGTACACACACATATATTAGGAAAACTCAAACTGTTTTGTATGTTATTAATCGCAATTAATCGTTTGACAGCCATAATAATAATAATAATAATAATAATGATTATGATTATGATTATTATTATTATTATTATTATTATTATTATGTATAGCCACATTAATATATAATCATAATAAATAAATTCATATTTTAATGTTTTTTTTAAATTATTTCCTTTGATGCAAAGCTGAATTTTCAGCAGCCATTACTTCAGTTTTTAGTGTCACATGATCTTTCAGAGAAAGTTAAGAAAGATTATTATAAAATTATTTTATTAAAAATAATTATTATCTTACTAATAAAATCTGCTAAAAATTCTGTTATATAGACTGTGCTTGATGGAAATAAGTAACCAGTGCTGATCTTCTCCACAGATCCATCTTCCCAATCCACCCGTCATTCCGGATCATCGCCCTAGCGGAGCCGCCTCAGATCGGCAGCACCACGCAGCAGTGGCTCGGCCCAGAGATCCTCACCATGTTTCTCTTTCACACCATCAAACCACTGGGGAAGGCTGAGGAAACAGCCGTTATCCAGGGCATGGTCAGTGTTGTGTTTGATTAAACATGTTTACTTCCAACATATTTACATACTGCGTTTTGTGTTCAATCAAAATATCATATAGCTTTGATCCTTGCCTTTTGGATTTGAGTCTTGTATACGTATTATTAACAGATCCCAAATGTTCCCAAAGAAGCAGTGGAGCAGCTGCAACACCTGACTCACAGCCTGAGAAAGTCCAATGATTCAACGGTAAGCTTTCCAATGTTAGATGCCCCAAACCTTTGAAGAATAAATTTGAATTCTTCACCACTTACACATCAAGAAAAGACGTGGACCTTGGAACTTGACTACAGTGATCCAAGAGCCTTATCAGCACATTTGTTAGCAATTCCTGTTAGCTTATACAACACAACATAGGATTTCTTGTTTAGAAAGTGCTTAATCTGCTGCTTTCTGGTGTTTACGTTAGCTCTGTCCCAGAAACCTTAAATATCCTGTCATAATGGAGCATATCAGTGATTGTCCACTTTCACAGCTGCCTTGTTTAACATTTGTCCTGTTATAGGAATTAAAAAAAAAAAAAAAACTCTCTCAAAAATGACAATTCTTTCATCATTTACTTGCCCTCAAGTCAAGTCACCTTTATTTCTATAGCATTTTTTGCAATACAGATTGTGTCAAAGTAGCTTTTCAGTATTAATCAGGAAAACAGTGTGTCAATAATTCAAGAGGACAGTAGTAAACACTAAATTTTCAATTCCACTAATGCCAACATAATTTTCTAGTCTATTCAAAAGAATATTGTGGTCAATAGTCAAACCTAAGATCCACTATGATGCTATATACTACTGTACGATCTAAATACTGTACGGTCGCAGATATCATTTTTCTCTAAGAAGGAACATAGTTGTGAGGATGCTACCTTTTCTGTCTTTGACAGAATAGGAAGATTTGAGATTGGTCTGTATTTAACTTGTTCGTTGAGATCAGCTTGTGGGTTTTAATAAGAGGCTTATGTGTTTACGAATTAGTAATTTTCAGAAGAGGATCTATGATTTCTGGAAGCATCTCTTTTAGTAGCTTAGATGGAGTAGGGTCTATTAGGGATGTGACGCGATCTCGCGTTTTCTGATCTCGTGATGATATCCTCATAAAACGTTTAGCAGTGTTTATATTAGAGCTGCACCATTAATCCTTAAAATATCGAAATCTCGATTCAAACACCCAAACAATCTTATTCCTGAATGACAAAAGAAGCACTTTTTGTCACTGTCCATGTTAATGAATCAGAAAGAGCAACACAAACAGTCTTTTCCACCACATTATAATCATTATTTCTGTGTTACAGACATTTAAATAACAGAAGTACTGGGATAAAAAGTTTATAGTTTGGGTATAAACATTTAGTCTACAGCGATCAAAACGAAAGTATCTTAAAATTGTATGTATTGTAACGCTTATTCTCTTCCGCCAGAAGGTGGCAACAACTGCCCGTTTAAAAAAAAAAAAAAAAGAATGTCATTGAATCATTCATTCAAGAGATTCCAATAGTCAAACGAGTCTTACACTGGGTCCCAGTGTGCATACTATCCACCATATCTGCCCTAAATAGTATTGAAAATTACTATTATCACATAGAATTTAGGGTGGATAGTATGCACATTGGGATGCAGGCTTAAAGAAGTGAGACACTGACTTTTTGATTTTGTTTAAATTAATATATGATTTTAATAAAACTTAAGCAATGAATAGTTTGTCAGAACCACTAGTAAATTACGTTATTTTGTTTAGTTTTCTAATCTTTTTTTCTCCAGAATTGTGAGAGAATCATGGTCTCCAATTTATTAAAAACAACTGTGGTTCTCAATTTATCCAGAATCGTGAAGCTCTTGTTTAAATGGTTTTTTTTTACTGCATATAATTCATTAAAATGGAAGTTTATTTCATCATTGAGGACTGCTTAAGAAAAATTTAAAAATCTAATTTCGTCTCGTTCTCGTGAACCCAGTCTTGTCTTGTCTTGTGGGATAAGTGTCTCGTCACACCCCAGGGTCTATCATACATGTTGTTGGTTTAGATGATTTAACAAGTTTATACAATTCTTCATCTTCTATAGCAGAGAATGAAATACCTGGGTTTTGTTTGTTTTCTTCTAAAAGAGATGAATTTTTAAGGCTTTTCTGTAGGAGAAAGTACTTTCCCTCCATACAATATGAAATACCTCTAGTTTTCCGGGCTCCTCATTTAGTGCGTGAATGTGCTTGTTATATGGCCTCAGACTGTTTTCCTTATGTGTTTTTAAGTGTAAAGGAGCATCTAAAGTGCTAGAAAAAAAGGAAAGTTCATAGTTTCTGTTACAGAAACCTCATGCCGCCCCAGATGTGCATGACTTACTTTTTTAGTGATTTAAAAAAACAAACAAAAAAAAAAAATCCAACTCTGAGTATTTATATTGCACATGTACAGGACCTCCAAAGATGATGCTTTAAAAACCACACAAAGTAAACACAGTGATATTCCACACGACCTCAGGAATGAATTAGTGTCTTCTGAAGTGAAACGATTGTGCATAACCCTTCACAACATGTTGACTTACACACACTTTTCTTCATAAACATCTGCCTTTTCACTTTAAATGAGTTATATGTTCAGGTTTTGTTTTGTTTGGGTGAGATGAAAAGTAAAGTAAATGTTGTTTGGTGTTTTTGTGCTGTGTTCAGGCCCTGTCCCTTGCTTCTTCATTGTCCACCAGGCAGCTGCTGAGAATCTGTCGGCGTCTTTCCCAGTATCCACAGGAGAGTGTTGCTCACGCTGTGAACAAAGCCTGTCTGTCCAGGTAGACAAACTCAAACAAATTCATACATGCCTCAATGTCACCACTCAACAACTAAATAACCTTCAAAAAAAGTACAAGAGAAAGTACACACTGCACAAGTTTGTACAGTTTGGGGCAGGGCTGTTACTTACCAGTGGCAAACATGAATCTTGTTTAAAAACAGGGATTTATTTTTTATTCTGTTTGATGCTGCTAGTGACACTACATCTTACATTTCCTTTTTTGCTTGTGAAGTTCAGAAAGACTGGGAAAAATTGATTTGGAAAGTATGAATGCATAATGAAGAATTGTTCATGTATTTGTAGGTTTCTGCCCAGCCTGGCTCGCTCGGCTCTTCAGAAGAGTCTGGCGAACTCCTCAATAGAGGATCAGCCTGACCCAGCATTAGAACAGAGCCACCTCTACACCTGTGAGTTACAGTAAAAAAAAAAAGTTCAACCAACCCAGGATGTTGCGTTATAATACTGAGCATTTCAACGCAGTCACAGAATAGGAATTTCACTAGCTTTGTAAATGTTTGAAAATGAACTAATTTCTTTAAATTTGATTCATTCCATTTATTTCTTTTCCCTTAAATTCAAATTACATTTCAGCATCCGGCTGAATTTGAAAAGTCTTTCTCAGTTTAGTTCTGAATGGCACACATCCATGGCTCAAACAACTTCAGTGGTTCCTTAGTAATTTTAGCCTGCACTGATATTTTTGTCCCATTTTCCCTGCTGTCTGTAAGAGACTTTCAGAGATTTCAGACGTACAGTATTATGTAGTGTCTGAAAAGTGTAGATGAGAAAAAAGAGACATGAAGAAAAAAGAAGAAGAAAAAAGGTTGTGTGCCCAGAAGCTGGTCAGTGAAATGGCTGGTCATTTTTGACTGGTAAAATTTCTTTTCTGAGAATTTCTCACTTTTTCTTTTCATTTCTGCTCTCCCTTGTTAGGCACAGTAAAAGATGGACTTCTTACCATTGGGAACGTCTCAGCTCCGGTCTACAGCCCTGATGAGAAGATGAAGGTCCCGGATGTGCTCTTTTATGAGAATGTTCAGGTGAGCTCCTGCCCATTATCAGAAGGAAACATTGTCCTCTTCTCTGCAAACCACAAAAGATATGGGGCCACAAAGCACAATCCCTTTATGAGTTGCACTACTAATTTAAAGCAATAGAATGTTGTCACCATTTACTACGTCCTAAATTTTGAAACTTCTGACTTTATTTCTTGATGTTTTAATCACCTAATCTTGAAAGTAGTGTTACTGTAAATTAGAACCAAAATTATTCAAATGTTTTTGTTTATTGAAATAAATCTAAAATAAAGAAAAATATAAAGAATATAAAATATAAAGAAAAAAATGTATAGATGGAATATTATAAATGTATATTATAACTTAGATGTAAAACTTAAATTTAGAAATTTTGCCTTGGCGCTGAAATAAGCTAAAATAAAAGTTGAAGTTGAAGTTCTAAAATTACAAAAACTAAAACTGAAATAATTAAAAATCAGTAAAATAAAAATAAATTCACATAACAAAAATTCTAAAAAAAAAAACTAAAATTTAAATGAAAACTAAAATAATAAAAACAAAAGCTAATTCTAAATATTTATAGATAATATAATTTTATATCATAGTAGCGGTATATTTGTATTACTATACAAAGTATTACTTTGCTGAAAATTAAACCCACAAGTGATATATATATATATATATATATATATATTATATATATATATATATATATATATATATTACTTAAGATTATAGTAATGGCTATATTTTAATCATCCAATGAATTATGAATTAAATGCTTTGCAGGTACTTCATTTCATGTGATTATTGTTTTTTTTTTTTTTTTTTTGTTTGTTTGTTTTTTTTAAATTAATGAAGGTAAAATATTATTTATAAGAAGTTAGTAAATGAAAACCGCTGCTTCACATTCTTATAGCACTTCAGGTACAACCAAATAACATAAACCGTAAAAAACACAAACCTGGTTGGATGAGCCATGTTTGAATAGACTAGACTAGACTAGACTAGACTAGAATAGAATAGAATAGAATAGAATAGAATAGAATTCTAGAACAGATAAATACACACACCAGTAGAATTCTATATTAAAACACCAAGATGCAATGTTGGCAGATGTAAACAACCTACACTTCCACCAAATTTGCACGTACATACCACATTACACACCAGCCCTGGTTTTTATTAACATGGTCAGAAGATATGTCTGTGATTATTGCAGTTGTGGTTTTCACAATGATCGTGCCGGCTGCCAAAAATGGTTTGGTCTGGCAGTAAGGAAAGCTTAATCAGTCTGTGTCTGTCTCTGTCTAAGCCTTGTAAATCAGCTGGGTGTTTTGCTTAAAGGTCAGATCTCAGAAAGTACCCACCAAAGAACCCCGGCCAACACACACAAATACAGCAGGATCGCAACAGGTCCACAGTCAATCAGGGTGTAATCATGTTTCATTATGAGGGATTTGAAGGTCTTCTCACTATGGCATCTTCAGTTTTCAAAGTTAAGCCTCTTACTGCTCAATCAAACCACATTGTTTCTCATCCACAACTGTTCATATAATCATCTAGATAGTGAGTCACTGTTACTTTGTTGTTGTTTAGTTGTTGCTCAGCAAATCAGCATATTAGAATGGTTTCTGAAGGATCATGTGACACTAAAGACTGGAGTAATGAAGCTGAAAATTTTATCATGCAATAGTAAAATATAAGGTGTTGCCAATAGTAACATTCAGCATTGCTGCCACACTATATGTGTGGCATTTGGTCTCACGCTAGAGTTGCTCAGAGATGTGAGAAGAAAACGAGGGATGACCCAGATATTCCTCTCTCGCTGCCACCTCTCTCCTCCCTTCAGAGGCCCAGAAAGAGGTGGAGGAAAAAAGTTACTCTTGTCCCACTTTTTCATGACCTGCTTTTTTGTCTTTCGAGCACTAGAAGGAGAAGTGCAGTAGTCCACTGAGGCGGAAATGAGGACGCGTCCCTCCCAATATGGCAAACTCTTGCGTCCGCTTGCATCTCTTGCGTTGTATAATGTGTGTTTGCAACAAACAGCATCATCCTTATGTGTCCTTATTGAAAAAACACTTTGTCGTTACAGCCTCATAAATTGAAAATTCAATTTCTTGTGTCATATACAGACCAGAATTCACTTCCGCTCCCATTTATCTATTCAGCTTTTGTGTGTTTGTAAAATGTAGGTGACCTTCTAAGACATAATTGATGCTTTACTTGAGTGTTTTCATGTTTTACTGCTGGAGCAATATGAGGTAGATCTGGTCACATGACTTACAGTGGATCACAAAAGTCCACTTGAGAAAATACTTAATTTCTGATTAAGGGTTGAAAGCACAGCTTCAAAGGGCTCTACACGATTCCAGACAAGGAATAAGGGTCTAGTGAAACAATCAGTCATTTTTAATCACAAATGCTCGTCTTGCACTTGCTCTGCGATGTGTGTCTGTGACTTCATGAGCTATGTAAGTTGGAAAGATCACATGTGGTTAGTACTTCGCATTGTTTGCACAAGGTGCTTAAAGTGCTTGAAGTACTTGAATTTGACTTTTTGAACTTTATGGCCTGGAAAACCCTTGAAAATTGCAATATTCCTGAAGAGGTGCTTGAAATGTGCTTGAATTATTGAACGACAATGTATCTATGAAATAAGTGTTTAATTTTGTCAGTAGGCACACGTCTGTTCACGCAAAATTTACGCAATTTAAAAAAAAAAAAGCATACCTTTTTCACTTATTTCAGTTAATGTCAGAAAACAATCGAGCTAAACGAGTAGTAGAACTGACAGTGTTGTGTAAACATGGCTGAAGATGTGAAAAAAGGAACACATGAACAGATCAGTTGAGTCATTTACGCTGGAACCGCTTTGATTGATTCAAACTTGTAACTTCGATTATTCATTTCAAGCGATTCACTGGCAAAAACCAGATCAAGTTAAAATATCTATTAATTTTCGACTTTCAACATCACTCGTAACGATTTTAAAAAGCACATAGTGATGGGTGAAATGGAGCATTTCGAAACTCTGAATCAGTTAAACCATTGGGTTGCAAAATGATTCACTTTTTTGAAGTGCTCCATTTGGATTGCAGGTCATTTTTTTCAGATCGGAACTTTAAATCGCATATCACAAATCATTTGATTTAAATTGGAGCTTTGTGTGTTGTGAATCAGTTGATTTACATCAGAACGGGTTTGTGAATCTTTTAGCGAAGTGAATGGTTCAAATCAAATGAATCGCGATATGCGATTTGAAGTTCAAATCTAAATCAAAATCAGATCGGGACTTCAGAGCGTGGTTTGCAAATCATTTGATTTAGATCAGGACTTTGCAGTGGGTTTGTGAATCTTTTGCTCTTGATCAGAAAATCGGAGCAGATAGCATTTGTTTCTGACCTGGACTTTGGTGCGGGTTCGCGAATCATTTGTTTCAGATCAGGATTTCGGAGCGATTTCACAGATCTTTCTTTTTATTTATTTATTTATTTTTCTTAAACAGTAAAAAACATCAAACCATTAATGTAGTACAGTTATAAAAACAAAGAAAGTACACACAAATACAAATCCCTTAAGAAAATTAACAGTGGTTTTACTATAGTAAAAGTGAACTGCTTTGTAATATTTTAGTAGTAATACTTTGCATGTGCTTCACTTAATTTTTACCTTTTTGTATTAGTATATTTTTATTTATCCATTTCTCTTTTTCAAAAATTTGAAATGGAAGACATTGTTTGATAAGTCAGATTTCTGATTGAAGTACTTGAAAATCAAAAAAGTAGTGTTTGAAAAGTCATTGACAGTCCTGGAATTTAATTTTTCCACTATCTGTACAAACCCTGACTCTGGTTCAGAAAGGTAGACTCCATCTCGTTTTCTCCTTCAACTTTCAAAATCGTTTGACATTGTTGCTTTACCTTTTTTTTTTAAAGGGAATTTGACTTTCTTTGCACATTCGCATTGTAAACACTGGATTGGTACTTCCGACCTATGTCATGAGTGACCTTTGCAACATGATTACGTAATGCGTGAAGTCTAGCTAGAGCAAGATGAGCATTAATTAGTGACCTATAGCTGAAGAAAGATAATTTTAACAACCATCAAATCAAAATATAATCCTGGTTTTAAGTAAATAACTTGTATAAGTGCTTGAACAAAACTAGGACTTCACATGTTACCTTTTAACCTCTTTAAATGCTGTCCTGGTTTACTTCCATTGTAAGTGTTTCTGTAACCTGTTTTTTTGCTTTAAATAAAACAGAGTTACAAGTTGGTAATCCTTCATACCGTTATTCCACAACACACATATATATATATATATATATATATATATATATATATATATATATATATATATATATATATATATATAATATATATATATATATATATGGGTTGTTGATGTGACATTGAATTTTCACTGTCCCACAAAATAAAAATGAATATAATTAATAATGTCGTTATTTAAAATGCAGTAAATCGTTAAACATTTCTTTGTCCTACATGAACCTGTTGTTATGAAAGCTGTAGTGTTGTTTTTTTGTTTTGAGCCAAATCTCAAAACTGACTGTCTCAAGCATGGTTCAATAAATTACAACTTTTATAAATTCAAAAGAAAAGCATAAAAATGTTAAGAAATACCTCCGTTTTTTTTTTTTTTTTTTTTTTTTTTTTTTGTTTGTTTGTTTTTTTTTTTTTTTTTAGTAAATAGCAATAATAATTTTTTCATCCACATATTTCTGAAAGCATAGGAACTTGATACATTTTGTCTCTGAAAACCATGTCCTTTGGTGTGACACCATATCCTCATTTTAAATCAGCCAATTCCAGAGAAAACTTTAATTAGTTGAAGGACCCCATTCCTGGTCATGTTACTGAAGCTCTCTGTCAAGCCCATGACATGTGCACATGGTCTTTTTTTTTTTTTTTTTTTTTTTTTTTTTTTTTTTTCTCAGAATTGTTCAAATATTATTTTTTTGTAACCACTACAAAAGTGTTATGTTTTGTTGTCCTTTGTTGTGACACCCTGAAATTATTTTTTTTTTTACTATTTTTTTCTAATGACATAGCAAGGTCATTAATTGACATAAAAGGCTGAAATGACACATAATGTCCTCTGGTGTGACACCTGTACTGTCACCCCACAAGACAAAGATGTCACACCAGAGAACAAGGTCTCTCTAAGAAGCAATTTAGAAGAAAATAAATAAAGTAAATAAAATCAAAATGATGCCTTAAAAACAAATAATATAATAAACATATGATTTTTTTTTTTTATTTATTACATCTTAATGAATATAGTTTGAATATCAAATCAAATTTAGCTGTGCCGCACATGCAGCAGGGGACTAGAAGAGTTTCAGTGACATACTGATTGACTAAGAGAAAATGTTATTTTGTTTAAAGATCATGTTGATATTGTTTATATCAAAATTAAACTTTCTTTCTCCTTTGACATGTTCAGAATTAAATAGAAATATTTTAATAACTACCATTTCTGTAATTTTTTGTGACATAATGTCCTATGGTGTTACACACACAAAAGAACCACAGATTTGTTTTTCTCAAAATATCTGTTAAAAAACAGTTGAGTATTGCAAGAGGGGAGATATAAATATCACTCATCTTAAAATAGTATTATTTTCAGCAGTTTTGAATGGATGATAGCAAAGTTTGTCTTCTTGTCAGAGTTTGTCTTGAAATTGTCCAACAAGTCATGGGGTGAAAATGATGTTAAAGGAGAAGTCCACTTCCAGAACAACAATTTACAGATAATGTACTCACCCCCATGTCATCCAAGATGTTCATGTCTTTCTTTCTTTAGTTGTTAAGAAATTATGTTTTTTGAGGGAAAAACTTTTCAGGATTTTCCTCCATATAATGGACTGTAATGGTGCCCCAATTTTGAACTTCCAAAATGTAGTTTAAATGCAGCTTCAAATGATCCTAAATGAGGTTGTAAATCCCATCCAAGTAAGAAGGGTCTTATCTAGCGGAACAATCTAAAAAAATACAATTTAAATACTTTTTAATCTCAAACGCTCGTCTTGTCTTACTCTCCCTGAACTGTGTATTCTGGCTCAAGACAGTTAGGGCAACTTCAGAAAATCATTTCAAAATCATCCTACATCACTGCAGAAGTACCGACCCAGTCTTTGCAAAGTGAACATGCAAAGAAGATCAAACACCCTTAACAAAAAAGGTAAAACAGCGATATAGGACGATTTCAAATTTGAGGGAGAACATGAGATGGGAGTTTTTTGACATATCCTAACTGTCATGACCCGGAACAAAAACAGTCCAGGCAGAGTAAGACAAGACGAGCGTTTGACATTTAAAAAGTATATAGATTGTATTATTTTTATGAAAAAAAAAAAATGCTCGTTATGCTAGATTTACAAGCACATTTGGGATCGTTTGAAGCTGCGTTTAAACTGCATTTTGGAAGTTCAAACTCAGGGCACCATATCAGTCCATTATATGGAGAAAAATCCTGAAATGTTTACCTCAGAAAACATAATTTCTTTACGACTGAAGAAAGAAAGACATGAACATCTACAGGGGGAGAGTATTATCTGGAAACTGTTATTCTGCAAGTGGACTTCTTTTTAATTATAATTTCATACTGAATAAATAACACGATATGAAAATAAGTGTCTACCAATGTAGATAAATCTCTCTCATGCTATTTACATATTATTAAGATATTTTTTTTCTTAAATTTTGCTGTCACACCATAGGACAAATTTATGGTACAGTTCAGTAAAAAGGTTTTCAAAAACTATGAAAGAATGGACGAAATTGGGGACACTTTATATTTTCTTAAAGATTAGACTTCACACTACATGAATATATGCATTTCTTCAAAAATTTTCTATTTTTTAACTTGTTAAAGTTGCTTATTACTTAAGGTTACTCCCACCTTTAAATTAAAAATTACAGATTATTTTGTTATATATTATATCTTTAAACCCCACTGTGTTTTGTACTGCTCTTACTATAAAATATGTCTTGTCTGTTTGTTCACAGCACATGATGGTCATGCAGGACATGCTGAAAGACTTCCTGTTGGGGGAACACCTGCTTCTTGTCGGGAACCAGGTAAATGAGGATTCCCATCCTCAGGACAGCAGGCTGCAGAGATGTCTGTCCACTCCCATACTGAGAGCAGAGGAGACGTACAGTACAATAGCCCAGAGCGGTGGCGTCGTGCCATGAAGCACAGCTGCGTTTGTAAAGCATCTGCCCACCAGCTACAGGGTGAACTAGAGCTCAGTGTGCCCTATGGCACCCAGCCGCTCACCCACACTCTGCACTGGAAACCTGAGGCTTTACTGCATTCGTTTATGGAAAGAGAGGGGGCGTCCTGACTGCTGTCACTTCAGAGTTTAGATGGATAGATTGATTGATGCACAGAACCAATGAAAGTGTGCAAGACATACAAAATGAAATAGGAGACCTGTGAATATGTGCTTTCATGTTTTTACACTTTTGTTCAAAAGTTTGTTTTTTATGCTTTTGAAAGTCGTTTGCTCACCAAGGATAAGAACATTACTATAATATTATCCTAATGTATTTTAAAATGTAATTTATTCCTATAATGGCAAAGCTGAATTTTTAGCATTATTATAAATGAGATGAAAGAAAATAATAGAGTGTCAGAATGACATGAGGATGAGTAAATGATGACATATTATTTTCATTTCTAGGTGATCTATTTCTAATCTATGTTCTTGCTCTGTTCACAGGGCGTTGGGAAAAACAAGATTGTTGATCGATTCTTGCATCTGATGAACAGACCGAGAGAATATCTCCAGCTTCACAGGTAAAAGAAGTCCCTTGAGTTCTCCTCAAATAATGCCCTCTCAGAAAGGAAGACCTATTATCAGAAACCACTTTCCTGTAGATTCAATTAGAACCTGGTTACGAGGCCACACCGGGAATGGCCCATATCCGCTGTCATCACAAGCAGCTTTTCATCATTAGTGAATAACTGAGTAATGTATCCTCTTTGTATATAACAAAGAACAGAGGAAAAAAAGAGAGGACACCTTTATTCATCAGAATGATACACATGTGGACACGGATGCATCATACAAGTGTTTTCTATTAGAAGGTGAAGCTTCCTTTTGCAGACTCACCGTGTGCCTGAAATAAAAAGATCTCCTCTCTGAGGCTCCAGTGAGCTATTTTAATCCTGATAAATTAGGACACCTGTCGACAGGGCAGAGGGAACTTTTAAGTTGTACTTTTGCCTTTGAAGAACTACAGTTAAAGGAGTAGTTCTCCTTTTATGGTTTAACGTCCTTTAACCTTATTCTAACTGTGTTATTTTTCTTTCTCCTGTGAAACTTAGCTCTTTTGACAATCCCTCTCAAGTGTAAAAGTGTAAAAAAAAGAGCAGAAAAATTTCAAAAAGCTGTAGTTAATTCTTCCTATTTAGACTAAAATCTGGGGGCACGTCAGGGATATTTAGAACTATATGGGTGAAAATAAACGCTGTAATCCAATAGACACATCCCTTGTAATATTGTGCAGTGCAATTATTGATCAAATTTGGTCAATATGACATAAGCACATTTACATATCCTGGTGCATCCTTGCTAAAATAATGTTACAAAAGATTTCAATAAAAAAGCTTTCTATTTGTCAAAGAATCCTAAAAAAATGTATTGAAGTTTACAAATATTAGGAAGCAAAACTGTTTTCAACATTAAAGGAGAAGTCCACTTCCAGAACAACAATTTACAGATAATGTACTCACCCCCTTGTCATCCACGATGTTCATGTCTTTCTTTCTTCAGTCGTAAAGAAATTATGTTTTTTGAGGGAAACATTTCAGGATTTTTCTCCAAATAATGGACTGATATGGTGCCCACATTTAAATGGGTTAAATGTGGGTTTTTTTGTTTTTTGTTTTGTTTTGTTTTGTTTTGTTTTGTTTTGAGCAGTGAATCAGCATATTAGCATACATATCAGCATACATTTTTAAATTGTAATAATATTTAATTATATAATGTTTTACTTTGTTTTTGAACAAATAAATGCATCCTTGTTATCCAATTTTCACAAATGACTGGAAAATGTATTGAAACAGTTAAGATGTCACTGTGTCTATCTCATCTATGAGGTGCAGAGGTTGATGTCATCTTGAAAGTTTTTTCTTGAAAGTTAAACCAAAGTCAAACTCGCATACATTATGGCCTGGTTAGCGATTATGGAAATCTTAAATTAGACTAAAGTAATCACTTCAGGGATTCTCCCTTCCGCTAAGCCCACAGAGATATGTGTCACATTTCAAACCTGCACAAGAACTCGAGAGCGCTCTGTCCATCATACTGAATTTAGGTCAGTTTGCTTAATACTTATATAGGGCCCATAACTATGAATCCACAAATCATCTCAGACTCTAGAGATACTAGCTATGATTTAACTGTGAACAGAGTCACCATTTACTGTACACGCATGATGTGTTTGATAAACGCTGCCTAAACTCTGATGTTGTATGCTTCAACAGAGACACTACAGTCCAGACTTTAACACTGCAGCCCTCTGTGAGAGATGGCATCATCATCTATGAAGACTCTCCATTGGTCAGTATTCACCTCTGACATCATGGCTTTGTTTCAAACATCTTTTACGCATCACATGAGAAGCTATATTTGTATGACATGCAGTTGAGGTTTTCATGTTAAGACTGCAGCTCATATGTGACCCAGATCTGTTTTTCTTCCCCCCTCATAACAGTGTGAACAGCACAGTATGGGGCACTGATTTGGGCCACTTTCATATGTGGTACTAAATCAGATACAGGTTTGATGTTTTGCAATTCTTGCAACTTTTGCGTCACTCTAGATTAGGGGTGGGGAACTTTGTTCCTGGAGGGCCACTCTCCTGCAGAGTTTAGCTTCAACCCTGAAAAAAATATTCACCTGCCTGTAGCCCTAGTAATTCTTAAGACCTTGATTAGTTGTTTGATTAGGGTTGGAGTTAAACTCTGCAGGAGAGTGGCCCTCCAAGATCAACGCTCCCCACCCCTGCTCTAGATCAACTTTCGTCACAGTTCTGCATACCGGTAGTTTGTTGGTCATTTCAGGTAATATGAAAGACTAGCCATGAAGTCAGTCAAGGACAGTGAGGTACAAGTATTACAATAACACCTCTATACAAAAAACTTGAGGGATTGTATTGTAAATATTTAAATATGTAAATATTTTCCTCATTCTTGCCTTTGTTCTCCTTATTGCCTGTGTGCAAATTTTCTGATTTCCAAGGCACATCACCTTACAAATGAACGCATAAACACTGACTTCAGTGGCTTTCTGGGATGTTCTGGGGGCTCGTCCGGGTTATTTTGAACTATAAGGGTATAAAAACTACTGTGTGTGTGAATGTTACTGCCATTTAGGTTACAATTCATTAAGATGGGATACATCCCTTGTAAAACTATGCTTTTTGGCTTCCATGGAATTTTTTTTTAATTTTTGCGCAAAGATATTTGTCATTGATGCTCAGGATCTGCTGCACACCAAATCCTCCAACATTAGTCAGTCATCAGTCTTTACTATCTCCATGTTATAAGTGAAATCTGATGTACTGTAATATGACTGACTACCACAGCAGTCCTAACCATGACCATTTAGGGGCTCCATAGATTGTCTTACTCATTTTCAAAGCTTTTCTAACATTGGATTTAGATTTTGGGCACATCCCTACTATTTATACAGAATTTTGGGGGCTCGCCCGGGATATTTTGAACTGTAGGGTTGTAAATAAACTACTGTGTGTGAATATTTGTCCTCGAACATCAGTCAGTCATCTGTCCTTACAATCTTCATGTGATAAGTAAAATCTGATGTATCTGAATATGGCTGACTACCGCAGCAAACCCAAGCATATCCCTTTAGGACAGGAGTGCCCAAACTCGGTCCTGGAGGGCCGGGGTGTCCTGCAGAATTTAGCTCCAACTTGCCTCAACACACCTGCCAGGGAGTTTCTAGTATGCCTAACAAGAGCTTGATTAGCTGGCTCAGGTGTGTCTAATTGGGGTTGGAGCTAAACCCTGCAGGACAGTGGCCCTCCAAAACATAGTTTTGGCACCCCTGCTTTAGGGGCTCTGTAGATTGGCTTACTTATTTTATTACAATGGCACATTACCTTACAAATGAACGCATAAACACTGATTTCAGTGGCTTTCAGTATGACAGTGTGTTTCATGCTTTCTTTTTTTTCGCAAAAAGGTCAGTTCAGGACCATGATCAGTTCTGATATCGGCCATATTTCAAAACATAATGAGAACAGACAAACAAAAATGTAAGATTCACCACCTCAGGTTCTGGGTGTCCTGTGATCTCCTGAAAATTAGTCATGTGGAGTGTAAACTTTGCATAGTGATATTTATACATCTATCAGCAGATGGTCCAGACCACTGCTCCAGCGAGGACAAACACGTTGCCAGCTCACACCCGGAGGACGCCCCCGGCACAGATGAGGGAAAAAGCGTTAAAAATTAATGAATGACCTCAAGGACAGTGTGTTATAATCCTCCACGCTGCTCGTTTCTGAAGTCGGCCTGTTGTTTTGTTAGCGTGATGGTGCCATTTAGACGCGTTGTTTGTGAAGCAGGGTCGCGGGTGTTCTCTACAAAAGGCTTTTAACGATGTCTCTGCTCGATACAAGGTGGAGGGAGATGAAAAGCAGGCTGTGACTCTGAGTTTGGCCCCTCAATTAGCACCCAGCGGCAGCTCTCAGGGTATAAATAGTCTTTAGGCTTTGAAGCCCCTTCTGATGCCTCATCTGATATCAATGCTTCCAAATGGTCTTGCATTGTGCCGGGCCGACAGATAAAAGCAACAAGAAAACACCCCTCGTTCTCCGCAAACCACCTTTCAGCTCTAGGTTGTAAATAACGGGAGCTAATGTCACCTACATATCAGAGGTGATGAAAACAAGATGAACACGGCTATAATCTTCAACTCTCCATTAACTCCAGTCCTCTGATCTGGAGATGGAGTGCAGTGGTTCAAATATGGGGCTGTTTTGATTGACATCTGTATATCAGTGACTATTCAGTATGGGAATCTTTTGGCGTTCCATGATTCAAATAGATTTCAATTTAGCAAGTCATAATCAAATTTTATAATGGCAGTGAATGGCTGTTGAGATTTTGAAGCACAATAAAGTGCATCCATCCATCATAAAAAGTATTCCACATGGCTCGGGGGGGTGCATAAAGGGCTTCTGAAGTGAATCGATGCATTCATGTAAGAAAAATATAAAACCATTATACTAATATTAAAACTTTTTAGCTTCCGCTAATTGTCGTATGCATGTTCACAAGAGAGAAAGAATTAGTGATACAAAAGAAATCTTTTGTAACATTATAAATGTCTTTACTGTCACATTTGATCTATTTAATGAGTCTTTGTTGAATAAAAATTCTGACTACAGTTTTTAAACTACATTACATCTGTTTTGGTGCAAGAAATGTTGCAGAACATTCATTTAGATCATGTCAGCTTGATCGAGGAATGAAATAATGGAATAAAAATGTGCTCTCGTCTGTTGTTCTAAAGGTTAAAGCTGTGAAGATGGGACATATCCTGGTAATAGATGAGGCTGATAAAGCTCCCACAAATGTCACCTGTATCCTGAAGACATTGGTGGAGAGTGGAGAGATGATCCTGGCAGATGGAAGAAGAATAGTGTCAGGTGAAAAAGACAGAGAATCATACACATTCCATGTCACAAACCCGCCACTGAAACTGTCTTTAAAAGAGGAATCGTTCTTTGTTTTCCACAGATCCACTGGAAGCAGCCGGAAGGCCTAATGCAATTCCCATGCATCCAGACTTCCGCATGATTGTTTTAGCAAACCGACCTGGCTTTCCGTTTCTAGGAAATGACTTCTTCGGAGCACTTGGTAAGACTTATATATTATACAAGATTGCATTAATAATATTTGGCCACAGAATGCACGATTGACCAATCAGAATCAAGCATCCCAGAGAACTATTTAATAAAATTACAATAATCAGGGGTGCCCAAACTCGGTCCTGGAGGGCCGGTGTCCTGCAGAGAGTTTGAGCACCAATCCCTTGCATTATATTTGTTTGCAATATTTTTGATGATTTACTCTTTCAGGGGACATATTTAGCTGCCATGCAGTGGACAACCCCAAACCTCAGGCTGAGTTTGCCATGCTGAAGCAATATGGGCCTGATGTTCCCGATGCAATCCTCCAGAAACTGGTGGCTGCATTCGGAGAGCTCCGAGCCATGGCTGACCAGGGAACAATCACCTACCCCTACTCTACACGAGAAGTGGTCAACATTGTAAAACACCTGCAGGTAAGCAACTGGTAGTCTTATCCTAACATGCCACACATAATAGTCCAAGGAAAATGGAAGCTAGTAATGTTGAGACTGACAAACTTTAGCTTGAAGTTGTTTAAACTGTTTTCTGTTTTAATACATTTTAGAATGTAATAGTTTTCTGTGACTTTTTTTTTGTTTTGTTTTGTTTTTTTAGCAGCCATTACTCCAGTCTTCAGTGTCACATGAGCCTTCAGAAATCGTTCTAATATGCTGATTTTCTGATCAAGAGACATTTATTATTATTGTAATTATTAAAGTTGAAAACAGAAAAAAAATATATATTTTTTGTAGTAATCATAATGCAAAATAAGGTAATTTCAGGATAATTAGATGCATAGAAAATTCAAAATAACAGCATTTATTTAAAATAAAAATCTTTTATAACCAGAGGTGCATGTAAGTAGTCCGCAGGTCCGCACGTGCGACCCAAATAAGAAAATACGCTGTGTAAATAAGTTTAGAGCATGCATTTGTTACCGACATTGTTGATGGCTGTAAATGCACAATTACCATTTTAGATCGACAAACTATAATATTGTATAAGATTTCTATTTGAATGGAAAGCATAATTGTAGGCTATTCACTGCCGTTTTCAAAGCACAATGCAAAAATGTGATCTTTCATTCACTGACGCGCTTCAGTCAGAAGCGCTAGATCCAGCGCGTGTGTATATTTACTTGCCGGCAACCCGGCAAAATAAATGCTTGCTAAATTAGTTTTAAAAATGCTGAAAATGCATATAAAAAAGTAAATATTATCATTTTATTTTAAGTTTACTATAAAATAATTGTATTGTTATTTAATACTCCCTTTTTATTGTAAAATAAAATAGTATTTCCACACTTTATTATTTTGTTTTTTTTTTTGTTTTTTTTTTATTAATTTCTTTTTTTACAGTTATATTTAATGGGTCACAGTGTGTGCAGTGTGAGGATCAAAACAAATCTCCAGGTACTCTTATGAGAACCAGGCTAAAAAACTTGTCTATAACATTAAATAGGTCAAAAGTAATAGTGAAAGCATATTTAATACCTACTTGCTGAATGAAACAAACAAACTGTGGTTGGTATTCTTCCTGTATAATGGGCGCAACCATCCAAAATAACCTGCAAAGTGGTCCAGACTTTTCGCCGCAAGTCAAAAGTCTGGTCGAATCCCAACAAAACATTAAACCTCTCAGTTTTAGGATATCCCCCCTTTTAAGAATTCAGACTATGTGTCGGTGATGAACTCCTTGTTGTTTAATAGATGAGGGTGAGTGACCCTATGTCTGAGTTGAAAGGTGCCACACGAGTGAGAGAGAGACTGAGGAGAGGCCCTGTCTCTTCACTCGGCCCACTCATAGACTGATCTGACACATAGAGGCCACGCTGCCATTCTGGGCCACCTGTCTCTGGGCTCTAACTCTGCTCTCTCACACACAACGTAGCAGCCTCCTTCTCTCGTCTCAGCTCTCAGGAGCGACAGAGATGCAGATAGATGGATGGAATTCGTCTGTCACATTGGATAAGGAGTCAGTTGTCAGATTAGTCTGCCGCAAGCAGCCATCAGAGGTCTACACTCGCTGTCAAAAGTTTGGACACACGTGACTGAATTTGATCCTTGTGATCTTATAAAACCTCTTGTTCTAAAGGCAAATATAAATTGTATACTTAGGAATATTTAAACTACAGTTTTATTTAAAAAAACTCAATGTCCAGTAGATGAAGAAGAACCTAAGTTGAGTTTTTAATAATATTAGGAAAGTAACTGTGAGAGAGGGTGAATGCGCTTCCTGCATGAGCATCAACTGCACATCTTTAACAGCCAGTCTGTTAACTTTGCTTTTTCTGTGTTACACAGACACCTGTGATCATTAACAGCAAATGTGTAAGGAGTCGTCATTATTGCAAAATTGTGAAAATTGCAATAATTTTAATAGTTTTATTTAAAACGTGGCATTAGGCTGTGTCTTGTGTCTTTTGAATACATCAAAGAGTTTAGAGTGGTGCTTCTCAATCTTTTTGGCTTCAAGTAGGGGTGTGCAATATGTATTTTCAATGATAATATCACAATTATTGTTTTAACAATGATGATCTGCTTTTTGAACAAATCAGTTTAATCAGTGATTCAGTGGCCGACTGAATCTGCTGTTTGAACGAATCTTTTGAATAAATGACTCAGTAACTCAACTCAGTAAGACTCAGTCACTGCATCCGAATATGGCTACTTCAGTAGTATGCAAAAAACAATATGCCAGAAAAGTATTATGTCTAAATTCATTGTGTTCAACAGTAGGCAAAAAGCACCTGGATGGGCTACTGCAGGGGTCACCAGATCCGGTCCTGGAGGGCCGGTGTCCCTGCAGAGTTTAGCTCCAACCCTAATCAAACACACCTGAACCAGCTAATCAAGGTCTTACTAGGTATACTTGAAACTTCCAGGCAGGTGTGTTGAGGGACCGGCCCTCCAGGAACAAGTTTGGTGACCCCTGGGCTACTGCTTTCGCCAAAATTCTGGTTCCAGAAAATTTTAAGATAATCTCTTTTTTTTTTTGTTTGTTTGGTTTTTTTTTGTTGTTGTTTTTTTTTTTTTTTTTTTTAATCAAAAAACACCTAAAGTCCCCCAATGTCTCAGACAACACAAAAAAACAAGCAACCCGTTATGCTTTCTTTTTCGTTTTTTTTGTTTTTTTTAAGAATGTCTAGGTATTTTTAGCTATATTGCCCAGCTTTACTCTTGTCCTGTCGTAAATGTGCACAAAGACTTCTTTAAATAGATCGTTCGTCACCAGGCCGAAAGCATTTTAATTAACACATGTAACTGGCCCCTACTCACTGGAGATCACAGTCAATGAGCTGCATTGCACAGGTCAGCCTTGCCAAATGAAACCGTATACATTTTCTGCTCACAGGTGGCTGCACGATCACTTTTTTTTTAATATGTTCTTGAGTCAGTAACAGGTAGGCTGTTTAATCTGAGCTGATCGAATGTGATTTCGACTAGTCTTTCAGGAAAGCTGCCAGTTTCACAACTAGCTTGTATTACCGCTTATTAAGTGTGTTTTTGGGTTAATAATAAGTCTTTCTGGGAGATTAGTTTTCTTGGTTAAAGCTTCTGTTTTTGGATAGCAGTTCATTTTCTGGGTTGTATGTCATCTGTAGTTTTGTAAGACTTAAAGGGATAGTTCACCCAAAAATGAAAATTTGATGTTTATCTGCTTACCCCCAGGGGATCCAAGATGTAGGTGACTTTGTTTCTTCAGTAGAACACAAACAAAGATTTTTAACTCAAACCGGTGCAGTCTATCAGTCATATAATGGCAGTCAATGGCTACCAAATCTTTAAAAGTAAAAAAAAAACATACACAAACAAAACCAAATTAAATCCTGTGACTCGTGACGATACACTGATGTCCTAAGACACGAAACGATCGGAGCACATGCACAGCATCTGGCGAGTGACGTGTACGCACTCTGGCGTAGTATACGCAAGTGCCGGATGCGATCTCCGTGCAAAGTGAGTGACGTATAAGCGCAGATTGCTTCCGGCGCTTGCGTATACTACGCCAGAAAAAATTATTGTTTGTGTTCTACTGAAGAAACAAAGTCACCTGCATCTTGGATGCCCTGGGTGTAAGCAGATAAACATCAAATTTTCATTTTTGGGTGAACTATCCCTTTAAGTAGTTAAGTAAGTAGTAGTAGTAGTAGTAGTAGAATTAGTTTACTTCCAGAATAAAAATATCCTGATAATGTACTCACCCCCATGTCATTCAAGATGTTCATGTTTTTCTTTCTTCAGTTAAAAAGAAATTAAGGTTTTTGAGGAAAACATTTCAGGATTTTTCTCCATATAGTTGACTTCAATGGGGATCAACGGGTTGAAGGTCCAATTTTAATGCAGCTTTAAAGGGCTCCCAGCTAAGCAACTGTAATACACAGACGAAAAACTGAATGTGTGTGACCTTTCCAGCATAACTACATAATGTGTGAAATCGTACAGTAGATGTGCATTGCAGAGCTAGTTCAAGATGAGCATTTGTGCTTAAAAAGTATATAAATTTTCATTTTTTTTTAGAAAATGACTTTTGCTAAATAAGATAGTTATTCCTTGGCTGGGATTGTGTAGAGCCTTTTGAAGCTGCATTGAAACTGCAATTTGCAAAGTCCATTATATGGAGAAAAATTTTCCTCAAAAACCTTAATTTCTTTTTGACTGAAAAAAGAAAGACATGAACATCTTGGATGACATGGGGTGACTAAATTATCAGGAAATTTTTATTCTGGAAGTGAACTAATCCTTTAAAGGCCAACAGAGGTATTGTTGACAGTGATATAATGTTGAATTTAAATTTATTTTAATCTGCAGTTGAGTGAATTCCTCACTCCAGTATAACATCCTGTGTGATGTTTTATGGGTAGTGATTGATAACAAGATGAGAGCGCTCTTAAAATGCATCATTACAACTAAGTTCTTTTGTCTTATGGCTTACCTCTTGTCTTTTTTCCAGAAATTTCCAGACGAGGGTCTGGCCAACGTGGTGAGGAACGTGTTTGACTTTGACTCCTATAACAAGGACATGCGTGAGGTGCTGATCACAGCGCTGCACAAGCACGGCATTCCCATCGGAGCCAAACCCAGCAGCGTGCACCTGGCCAAGGAGTAAGAGCTCAGCTCCTATTGCCCTTTACTGTCTGCAAATGCAGTAACATGAACAAATATCATGCAAGTTCTCTAACAGACACACTGTCCTGGACTAATATAACTATCTTAGAAAGGATCTGCTCTGCATGGTCCTCAAACCATACACTTGAAAAAATGTGTTTGTTTAAAGGGGTCACGAACTGCCTTTTATTATTATTATTATTATTATTATTATTACTTTTTTTTTTTTTTTTTTTTTACTGTTCTCTGAGGTCCCCTTATAATGTTATCAAGATTTTTACATCAAAAAACATAATTTAGAAGTAATAGGCTATTTTCTGTCCTGTTTTTAACCCCCCTCATCAGAACATTCTGTTTGAATAGGCATGTCGGATTGTAAACTTCATAAATGGATGCATAAATTCTCAGTACATATCAAATGATCTGTAATAACAGACAAAGCAATAGTAACCACATAATAAAAACAGTTACTCACATTTGTGTGGTGCGACATTACTGTCAGATTCAATATAGTCGGCACAGCATCGTCTTATAGTTTCAATCTTTCTGAAAATCCTGCATTAAATTGTGCTTTGTTTGTAAATGAATCCACGGGGAAAGTAAGTGAACCACAGACCAAGTTTTCACTAACGCGGTCTGGAACTTAATTAAAAATAAAGCTCATCCTCTCTTTCCTAACATTGGGATCAGAAGTAAGGCAATGCAACTGTTTGTCCACTATTTGGCACTGCAAAGTGTCTTGTATTCAGAGCAATCTTTATCACTTGGTTTCTGCGTAGAGTTGCGTTTGCCTCTCGTTATTTACACTATATGCATAAATCGGTGGGCGGGGCTAAACAGGCAGCGATGCAAGCAGACATTAATGATCTTCTGTGGATGCAGTGTTTAGCCCATTCTACAACCTTTTTTGGCAATTTTGGAATTTTGATTTCTCAGTTCATGACCCCTTTAAAGGTGAAGTGCAATTTTTGCAGTAAAAGTGACACTGAACTGAATTGCAGAAATAATGACGGGTAGCCCTGCCCCAAACTCACACCATTGGTTGAGGCAGTGTTATGTCAAATGAACAGCAATTTGATTTCTACTATCACAGAAATTACAAACTTCACTTTTTAACAGATGCTTTTATTAAATAAGCTGCTCATTTCATTAAAGGTGCAATAGAACAAACCCTAAACATGCTTGAATTCAGACTCAGAAATAACTTAAAACTTGATTGCCAGCATCTGGTTAGTGTATTTAAATGATATGAAAGATTTTGGGCAAATTCCAATTGGAAGTGAGCATCTCTATACCCTGTTCATTGATAGAGAGCAGAGCTCTTGAACTGGGAAATCTGGACAGAGCCGGACAATTGTGCGGTTGTGTGAACTTAGTGACTTGGTGAAGGGAGCGGTTAAAAACAACATTGTTTTCTCTGGAACATCCCTTTGTGTGGCATCCATTTCCCATCTGTCCAAGTGCCCTTGCACTGTTTGGAATTTGCTCTTTATCTGATTATCTACAGTTAGTCATCACTATTATATAACAATAAATATATGTCTCATTCACCAACGGTCATTTCACTTGCTCAGTGTTGTATATTACACACTTTCAATAAAGGAAATTATTTGTTTCTTCCGTCTCGTATTTGTCTTATTTCACTTGCTTTTGAGTGTTTCGCCATCTGGTATATACAATTTGTTATATTTTATCCAAAATACTGGACATTTTTAAAAAGTGAAGAAACAAATATTTCCTTTTGAATGATGTTTCTATACTTAATCTCAAGTATTTGAAAGTTTAAATGCTTACCAAGGCTGCGATTATTTAATCAAAAATGCAGTAAAACACTAATATTATGAAACATTTTTACAGCTTTAAACAAGAGTTTTTTATTTTAATATATTTTAACATGCAATTTAATACTGTGATACAAAGCTGAATTTTCAACAGTGTTCAGTGTCACATGATCCTTCAGAAATCATTCTAAAATGCTTAATCAATTTTGAAAACAGTTGTGCTGCTTAACATTTTTGTGGAAACCACAAACATTCAAAAACAGGGCATTTAAAAGAACAGAATTTATGTGACAAATGTTTTTACTGTTACTTTTGGTCAATTAAATTCATTCTTGAATAAAAGTATTTTTCGAAAGAGATGAAGTTGTGTTGACCCCAAACTTTGTACTTAGTACATTGATACATTACATTACAGTGTTTTAATGTTGTATTGCATTAATATTTTATCTTGAGGGGAATGATATATCATCCCATCTGCTGGAATTGCAGAGTAGTGCAGTAATGTTTTTTCTGGGAATAGTCACTGAGCAATAACCAGATGTGTAACTACAATCTTCCTGAATATCAATAAACTCCAGCCCCACTGTAGAGACAGCAGTATGAAACATTATTTTCCAATTTAGGTGTTAGTTTTCATTAAGGAATTGTGCATGTAAACATCTTGAAATAGCAAAAATCTAGTTTTGTCGGCCAACTATTGCTTAACCTAAATAAGGTGTTTTTATGAACAACGTTGTCATAATCAGTGTAAGGTTTAAATTTCATGTCTTTGTCAAAAGACATTCATCAAATTCCCTTTTCATAGGTTACCATTGCCTGACTGTAAGATGGCAGGTTACTGGACCATCAGTCAGGGTGGAAGTACACGACGAAAGCTGCTGTGTCCAACAGAGTCCCATCGAATAGATTTTAAGGTATCATAACCCTTTCTATTTACAGTTGAGGTCAAATGTTTACATCCTCCTTTCAGAATTATTAAAAATGTTTATTTTACCAAAATAAGAGGGATCATACAAAATGCATGATATTGTTTATTCAGTATGGACCTGAATAAGATATTTTACATAAAAGATCTTTACAGTCTACAAGAGAAAATAATAGTTGAATTTATAAAAATGACCCGGTTCAAAAGTTTACATACACTTGATTCTTAAGGTGTAAACTTTTGAACAGAATAGAGATGTGTACATTTTTTTTCCTGTTTTGCCTAAATATCATATTTTTTTAATTTAGTCCTGCCCTTCAGAGGCTACAGAAGATACATAAATGTTCCCCAGAAGACAGAATAAGTTAAATTTACCCTGAACTTCAAATTCCAAAAGTTTTCACCCCTCTGCTCTTAATAGATTGTGTTTCCTTCTGGAGCATCATTGAGAGTTTGAACCTTCTGTAATAGTTGCATATGAGTCCCTCAGTTGTCCTCAGTGTGAAAAGATGGATCTCAAAATTATACAGTCATTGTTGGAAAGGATTCAAATACACAAAAGTGCTGGAAAACAAAAGAATTTGTGGGACCTGAGAGATATGAGATCTGAAGAACAGCAGGCAGTTTAACTGTTCAGGACAAACAAGAAACTCATGAACAACTATCACTATACAAAAAACACAGCTGTGGATCATTCAGGTAACAACACGGATTTAAGAATTAAGTGTATGTAAACTTTTGAATCAAGTAATTTTTATAATTTCAACTCTTATTTTCTCTTGTGGACTAAACATCTTTTATGAGAAATATGTTATTCAGGTCAGTACTAAATAAACAATAACATGCATTTTGTATGATCCCTCTTATTTTGGTAAAATAATAACATATTTAACAATTCTGAGTTGGGGATGTAAAATTTTGACCTCAACTGTAAATGTTTCAAAGCTGTTATTAGCATGTTACACTGTGCAACTAATCTAACATCTGTGGTTCTCCTCAGGGCCCAGTGTTTCTGCGTGTTCAGAGTTATCCTGCTGAGAGGCATGAGTCCAGATCTATGAGCTTCACTGAGGAACAGGCTCACTGGCAAATCCCCATGAACGAGGTCAACATTGTCTGCGACGTCACCACTGCTAACGGTAGGCCATGACTAAAGTGATGATATTGCATGTATCCAGATCTAACATCTAATGAACGTGGAATTATAAAGTCCCGTGATTTGTATTTTGAAAGTGAGTCATTTTTTCCCCTCATAGACTCTATTTATGTGGCCACATGCAACCCGGTGTCACTGTATGCTATGAAGGAGAAAGGAGACTCCGTCCAGTGCATTGAGCTCTATGACATCTTCCCCCGGACCATCAGTGGAGTCTGGCAGCCTTTTGTGTCTGTGGCGGCACTGGGCAGCCCGCTACAGGACCAGGTGGTGCTTCATGAAGAACAGGTGTGTGTGTGTGTATGTGAACACGCTCTTCTACATGGGCACTTCACATGAAAGCTTTGCCGTCCACTTGCTGCTATTACCGATCCATTTACAGGTGTCATTCCTGCCCTGAGGTTCATCTGAGACATGCTGTTATTCTCGGAGCATGGAAAGAGAAGATCATCAATAGATGCATCATTTCCACCAAACCCGTGAGGGGAAACAATGTCTAATAATAGCGGATGGAAATAATAAATGGTCACAGATCAAAACAAGTTTGAGGCAGAGTTGCAAGCTAATAGATTCTCCATAGTCTCTCGAGATGATGAGATGTGGTGTTTGTGCAATAATACCATTTGGTGGCTTTTTTTTCTTCTTTTTTTTAAAAATAACATGTTATACAACGTCTTAAGGTACACTGGAACCTGCACATTATCCACTGGATAATTTACTGGATGTTATTTTCACTATGTTTATAGGCTTTGTTTATCCTTAGTTAAAATGTCAAAGCCAACCTTTGTAATATATAAAAGTGGATTTTAAGTACACTTAAAATCTTAATCATGGTTTACCAGAAATACACTTAAAGGAGAAGTCCACTTCCAGAACAAAAATGCACAGATAATGTACTCACCCCCTTGTCATCCAAGATGTTCATGTCTTTCTTTCTTCAGTCAATAAGAAATTATGTTTCTTGAGGAAAATATTTCAGAATTTTTCTCCATATAGTGAACTTCAGTAGTGCCCCCAAGTTTGAACTTCCAAAATTCAGTTTAAGTGCAGCTTCAAATGGCTCTAAACAATCCCAGTCAAGGATTTTTTTTTTTTAACCTCAAAACCAACAATTTATTTATTTTTAACCTCAAACACTCATCTTGCCTCGTCTCTGCGATGCACATGCATAGTCTGTGTGATCCAGGTTAGTTAGGGTATGTCGAAAAACTCCTGTCTCGTTCTTTTCTTTAACATCAAAATCATCCTACATCGCTGTCTTACCTTTTTTTTGTAAAGGGTGTTTGATCTTCTCTGCATGGTAACTTTGTAAACACTGGGTCGGTACTGCAGTGATGTAGGACGATTTTGAAGTTGTGGAAGAAAACGAGATGGGAGTTTTTCGACGTAACCTAACTGTGTTGACCGTATTGAACCAGAAAAAAAAAGAGTTTGCGCAGACTTAGACAAGACAAGAAGTTTTTTTAGGTTGAAAAGTATAAATTGTCAATTTGTTTAGAAAATGACTGATTGTTTTGCTAGATAAGACCCTTCTTCTCTGGCTGGGATCATTTAGAGCCCTTTGAAGCTGAATTTAAACTGCATTTTGGACTTTCAAGCTTGGGAGCACCATTGAAGTCCACTATATGGAGAAAAATTTGAGAATGTTTTCCTCAAGAAATGTAATTTCTTATCGACTGAAAAAAGAAAGACATGAACGTCTTGGAGGACAAGGGGGTGAGTAAATTATCTGTAAATTTTTGTTCTGGAAGTGAACTTTTCCTTTAAAAGGATAGTTCACTCCAAAATTAAATAATTTGCTCACCATAATGCACTTTTGTTCACCTTTGTAAAACAAAAAAAGATTTTTTTTTTTTTTTCAGCCTTTCAAAGTCCGCACAACTAAAACTTTAAAATTTCAAAAAGTCTAAATCAATTTAATTTAGTTTTGCACAGCCATTTTTGTCTCTGAACATCAAAATTAAAGGGATAGATCACCCAAAATAAAATTACCCCATGATTCACTCACCTTCAAGCCATCCTATCTTAAAAATGTCCTGGCTCTTCTAAGATTTATAATGGCAGTGAGTGGGTGTTGAGATTTTGAAGTCCAATAAAGTGCGTCCATCCATCATAAAAAGTGCTCCACACTATTCAGGGGGGTTAATAAAATGCCTTCTGAAGTGAATCAATGCGTTTGTGTAAGAAAAATATTCATATTTTAAACTTTATAAACCGTAATCTCTAGCTTGTGCTAACTGTTGTACGCGTGTTAACAAGACAGTGGCTGAACGCAAAAGAAAATATTTTTAAGAATGTGGGTAACCAAACAGTAGATAACACTCATAGTATGGAGAGAAATACTATGGAAGTCAGTGGCTGCCATCAACTGTTTGGTGACCAACCAACTTAAAAATACCTTCTTTCGTTCTCAACAGAAGAAAGACTCTCATACAGGGTTGGAACAACAGCAATAGAATATACATTTTTGGGTGAACTACCCCTTTCACTTACATAATAAGGGTACTAACCTAAAAACAGAAAGAAATTAAACAGGAATTTACATTCATACAATGCAGCTGGTGTGTATTAGATTCGAGGCTGGAGGAAACCTTAAAACACCTGTTAGCAGTGGAAACAGGGGTGTGGAGAACATGATTACTTATAAAAATCCAAAAATACAGACGTCCAGACATCACAGGGGGTCATCCAGGGGTCATTGCTCACCTGGTAGAGAAAAAACAAAGGGTGAATGGAACAGCGCGGCCCATGACCGCAACGGCCCGTCTCAGCCAAACCCACCATCTGTCCAGAAGTGATGCAAGGCTTCTATTAATAACACAGACAGTATGCGGTATGTCCAAGCCAGGACGTAAGGAAACCATTATGCTTAAGATTTATTGATGAAGGGGAATTTAAGTCCTGCACCTCTTCACCAACCTTTCCTGTGAAGGGTAACAGGAGGCTGGGATAGTACTTACATAAAGGATTCATATCGTATGTAAAAAGGACATTTAGATTTCTTAAAGGCACAGCTGTTAAAAAAAAAAAAAAAGGCCAGGCTGAAAAATGGTTGTGTAAAACTAAATTATGGCACATAAAACCTAGACATTAACCTAACATTATAAGTGGACCTCAGGGAATTCAGTTAAATTATATGACCTTTTTTTCCAAAACTGAGCAACGTAAACATTCCTGACTCATTTTTGTAGGGCAACACAGTGCTGCATCTGGACCTGGTCACCGGTGCTGTGAGGAGACTGATCCTGTCTCAGGACAAACAGGAGGAACCACCACGCAAGACCTCAAACTGGTGGAGCAACAAAGAGAGTCAGGTGGAAATCTACAGCAAACTTAACTGTTTTTGTTTCATTAAGGTTTCCACAGTCCTGAAAAACCTGTATGTAAGAGGTAGCCTAATTTCAAAGCGATTTATAGACATGGAAACGTCATGTAAATTAACAAAATGGTTTAACTCCATGGGTATTTTTAGAATGAATATGCATTTTTCTATGTGATTTTTTTTTTTTTGGATCATTTTCCTTAATCCTTATCAAGTAAATCAAATTTACAAAATTCAGCTTTTAAAACTTATGAAATCCTGGAAAAACTTAATTTAGTTTATAGAAACTAGGAGTGTCATGTTTTCAGATATTATTGTGGGCAGTCAATAAGAGAGCTACTGCTCCAGAAAAACACTTATTAAATGTCCTGTATAATTTCTGCAGCAATTTCCTTATAACACTGTGTCCTAACCAAGTGTGGTTCATGTTCCATTGTCACTTTCAATATGGCAAGGATTCTCACTCTCAGTGTTTGGGAAAGTTACTTTTAAAAGTAATGCATTACAATATTGTGTTATTCACTAAAACAGTAGCTAATTACATTAGTTACTTTTATTGGAAAATCCATTAAAATTTATGCTAAAAAACTGCCAGCTGTGGTTGCCAGAATTTTACTGTAAACAAAAAATATGGTAGCAACTTTTTAGGTTTTGCGGTTTTAACTTAAATTTACATTTAAGTACTGTAATTTCATTAACTGATATGATGTTAATGTACCAACCTATTGAAGTACTGAAATCTGTTTTGTACCTTTGTAATACACTGATAACTACCAAAACCAGGTTGTGCACAGTGTCATTCACACAAACACTAAACACCATAATGGTAACACATGAAAGTGAAATAATGCAATAAACATTAATTTAACAACATTAGATGTAACATACAACTCTAATGTACAAAACTGATAAGAAAAAAATGTTATTTCAACAAAAAACAATTTAAAAAATGTAACACAGGGAATTCTGGGAATGTCAGTTCACGGTTATTCACTGTAAATTTGTACGTTCTTTTTCACTTCCGAAAACGGTATACTACCTTCAAATTACATGCAATGTCCAATGCAGTTTTTTACCTTATATAACTTACCATTAACTATTTAACAGGTTTTTACTGTAGCATTTTTACAGTTTTTACCATTAAATTCACTGTCAGTTTTTACAGTGTGCTTTTGCATTATCTGGGCAGGGCTTGTTTTCTTCAACCTGGGGACAGGCAACAATAAATGGGAAAACAAAGTAATTGGCGTTACTTATTTGAAAAAGTAACTCAGATTTTTTGTGTAATTTAAAAAGTAATGTGTTACTTGAAAATAACTCGCGTTATTTTACCCCCAACACTGCTCACTCTCTCATTTTTTTTAGGACAATACTTCAGTAATTTAACGTCACATTCATGAATAAAATATTTCATATTTTTGAGTAAAGATTTATTTTAATTTGTTTATTTTAAAGTTATTTTGCATTTTTATGATTTATTTCATTATTAGATTTTCATCAACTCACTCCTGAACCCTGAGGTTTTGTGAACCACAGTTTAGGAAACCCTGCATTATGGCCATTAAGTCATGACTGAAATTCAAACTCAAAGTAAACATTTTTAAGGTTCTACAAAGCACATAATCAGTGCCTCAGACTATTATGGTCACTAGACTCAGAGTTTATAAGTACTTGTTCTCAGCCACAAAGTTGCAGAAATAGATTCAGCCATTCTAAAACTAGAATCTGTGTCGCACGTCATGTTCTACCGCTGTGGCTGGTTAGAACAAAAACTCTAACATGACTAACATGGAAAAGATACTTTAATCTCGTTTTGGCTAGCATTGCATCTGTTTGGGACAAATCATACAATCACAATTAACATTATCTTAAATGTATTGTTTTTGTTGTCATTAGCCAGCATACAAAATGTGCAAGGAGTTTTCCCACAAGAACTGGCTTCTCTTCTACAAAGAAAATGGGTAGGTTACTATCTCTCAATCTTAACACTCTGTTCTGAAACCTAGTGAGCTGCCTATATTGACAGCATTTTTAATTTTCATAGCTGTGCATCTATTTTTTTCTTTTCTTAAGACAGTATGCATATATCTTTTGTGGAGAAATCAAAAGTCTGCATAACATGTCCAGCAAGGAAAAAAACAAGACAGCTGTTCAATCTAATTAAAAACACACAATTTTACCCAATTTTTGTGTGCTATGAATGTTGAGGCTTTAGCTTAGCAACAAGCTAACAAGTCCATCATATGCTTCTATAAATGCATGTTAAGTTTATTTAAACAAGTCAACTTCATAATAAAGGAACATCATTTAGAAAACTAGTCCCATCCGAATAGGTCTTGTATAGTGCACTCCAAAGCACTCAATTACCATAAGAGGGTTAGTCCCAAAAATGAAAATTCTGTCATAATCACCCATGTGAATTATTTTCATGATGTCTTTATGTACTTTTGGAACCTTGAAAATGTGTGGATGATCAGCAAAAATTCTGAGAAAATATTAAAAATGTGTTTGAAAATGAATTGAAGGCTTACGGTTTGAAACGACATAAAGGTAAATGATGCTAGATTTTTTTTTTTTTTTTTTTTGAGTAAAGTATCCTTTTAAGTTAGGATGCTGTCTTAGAAAGCTGCTGTCTATGTAGGCTGTAGACTGCTAGCAGCTCATTAGGTTTCGAATCAGAGCTCTGGTGTCCTGTTCAGGCATGGCCTACTGATTTGCACTCTGCTCTACTTGGACAGGAGTCAGCTGGATGTTGTTGATGTGCTAGAAGGTCAGGTTCACACAATCTCCCTCCCCATCAATCTCAAAGCTGTGTTCCTGGTGGCTGAAGACCGCTGGCTTCTTGTTGAGAGCAAGACTGACAGGTGCCAATGAAATTCAGTCTGTACTGCAATGAAATCTGAAGAATGCCTTTATATTTATTTTGCACACATTGCACAGATTAAATTGCTCAACTAAATGTGCTACCATCATGTGCAGGAAGTTCCTGTTGACAAAGCCCATGCACATGGGCGCAGAGGACACGGGAGTGTGCCAGCTGCACGCCATCAGTGAAGATGCTGTTAACACCGGCTTTGGCACCAGCTCAGGTGAGCAAACCTTATCGCTTATTGGCCAGAACAACCAATCAGAAGATACTCTGTGATGTTACCATCCAATTAGGGCCACAGAGAGCCCTTCACACTTGTCAGTCACCATCTGTCTTGCTTTGGCAAATGTGTCTGTTTCACATCTACTTTGACTGACATGAAGCCCGGGGGATGTTTAAGTCTGACTTGTGTCAGATTCAGGACTTTTGCACGTGAATAAACTTGGTGTCATCTTTGATGGCTTGCATGGTAAATATGGTCGCAGATGCTGCCTGGTGTCCAAAAATGTATTGTGCTTGGAAAAGACAAAATTAATCTGTTTATGCTCATTGCACTCTACAGTTTAGTCAAATCAAGTCACATTTATTTACAGTGCCTTGCAAAAGTATTCAAACCTCTTCCTTTTTTTACGTTTTGCGTTGCTCCCTTATGTTAAGCTGCTTTAAATTATTTTTTTTCACATCAATCTGCACTCCACGGACCATAATTACAAAGCAAAAACACAATTGTCACAACTTTGTAAACGTATTAAAAGAAAAACTAAAATAAGTACCATGAATAAGTATTCATACCCTTAACTCAGCACCTTTACAGCCTCAAATCTTTTTGATATGATGCAACAAGCTTTGCACATCAGCATTTGGCAATTATCTGCCATTCTTCTCCTTATCTCTTCACCTCTCAAACTCTGCCAAGTTGGATGGGCACATTTGGGCACAGACACACATTTTTAGGTTTTTCCAGAAATATTTGATTGGGTTCAAGCCTAGGCTTTTGCTGGGCCACTTAAGGACATTCACAGAGTTGTCTATAAGCAACTCTTGCTGTGTGCTTAGGGTCATTGTCCTGTTGGAAGGTGAACCTTCTGCCCAGTCTGAGGTTCTGAATGCTCTGGACTGGGTTTTCATTAAGGCTATCTCTATATTTTGGTGCTTATCAGGGCTTGGTTTTTGCTCTGATATGCATTTTCAGCTGTCAGAGCTTATATTAAGAAGTGTGTGCCTCACCAAATCATACCCATTCAATTAAATTTGCCACAGGTTAACTCCACTAAAAGTGTAGTATCATCTACAAGCAATATGAATGCTCCTGCTGCAGATAAGGGTTTGAATGCTTATGCAATGGAATCATGAATAGTTTTTAATTTTTAATACCATTTAATACACCATCATGGTGTATGGAGTGTAGACTGATGTGAAAAAAAAGAAAGCATAAGGCAGCAACATAAAATGTGAAAAAAAAATGAAGGGGTTTGAATACTTTCGCAAGGCACTGAATATATTGCTTTTTAAGCAGCTTCAAAGTAATAAACAGGTAAAAAACTTCTTTAGATATGAGACCAATTTAAATTCTGCTGTATAGCATGCTCTAAAAGACATGAGTATCATTATTTTCAAGTCAGTTTAATGTTGATTCAGTTTACGTCAATCCATTATTAAACTAATTAGCTTTTTTGCTTTGCAGTGGAATACAGGCTTTTTTTAAAGTTGAACTTATTTTAACTTGAGAATTACATTTTTAGATTGCTTTAGAACATGTTTAGATTGCAGTGGTCAAACATGTTTGTCTAGTGTGAAAAGATGTTCTGTGTGAACAACCCTTGGATTCAGTTAGAAAGTTCAGTTTAGTTTACTTTTTTTGTTCTCTTCTGATAGTGTCAGTGCAGTCAAATCAACAATAACAAATATAAAAATAAGCAACAGAATGTGACAGAACCAAGAAACCCAAACTCAACCAGGTGGCAGAAATGTAGAAAAATCTTTGAAAAAAATCAGTCGAGAGTCCAGTTCTCCTCTGGGCTAAATGAACAAATGCTTTTTGTTATTCCTCATAGTTAGGCCAAAGGGTTTTTTTCCAAACGTTAAGATACATCAGAGTTAAGTACCTCTGCCTCAGAGCGTGACTGTCCACGGAAGTAGCAATTACACTACGTCCGTTGGCTGACAGGCAGGTCACGGTTATAAGCCGCTGCCACCTGTCATCGTGCCATTCTCAGCATGTCTCTTCTCCCTGCTGGCTGCGAGGAGGAAAGAGTGGTGAGATTTCTCACTCTGGTATCACAGAATCAGGGTTACATAACCATAGCTTCCTCCACTACTACACTGAAGCATCGACCGTAGGCCCCTGGAGGAGCGCAGGCTGACAGTCCCTAACGAAGACAGGGACCGCTGGGATGAGCGGAAGATGCGTTGACAGTCTCCATTATGTCAGCCCAGCGATAGGGCTCATGGGGCTTCTCTTCTGGCTGTGAGAAAAACCAAAGACGATTACATCACCGTTCTAAAGTTTGGGGTTAATAAGATTTTTTTTTTTTTTTTTTTTCAGAGCAGTTTCCACAAAATTCTAAACTGTTTTTAACATTAATAACAATAATAAATGTTTCTAAAGCAGCAAATCAGCATATAAGAGTGATTTCTGAAGGATCATGTGACACAAGACTGGAGTAATGATGCTGAAAATTCAGCTTTGCGTCACAAAAATAAATTACATTTTAAAAAACATTCAAATACAAATAAGATATTCTACATTTTTATAATATTTTACAATATTACTGTTTTTACTGTATTTTTGGTCAAGAAAATGCAGTCTTGAGAGGCTTCTATTAAAAAATGTACAGACCCCATACTTTTGAACAGTGGCGTGTGTGTATATATCATAATTTTTCAAAACTTTTGAATGCAATACTGCATTTAGAGGAGAGCTCAAGCTCTCAGGGTCTGATGGATGATGCCAATGAGTCCTGCATGCCTCATTTGATAGAAAGGAATGCCAGTTTGTTGTTGAAGGCCTAAAATAGCAGGTGAAATTAATTGCTGCCTCTTTGTTTATAAAGCACATGAAATGCTGTTTATGGAAGATAAACATCTTCACAGCTCGATCTTCTGATGAAGTACCGCTTGTCATTTCTCCTTCAGCACTTGTTTCTGGAGCATGAAGAGCAGAAAGATGCTTAATAACTCATAGTATCAGTTATTGAGATGAATGTGGCTGTCATAAAGATAGACTAATGCCTGTACTTAGTGGGCGTCATACATCTAAAGTGTCAGACACGCTTTGGCGTTTGCTTTGAAAAATGAGCATGTTTTTGATGACATCAAAAGTTCCCATCAGCAGGATTGGGGGCTTTATCAAATTGAGTGTGACAGAATGTCACTACGAGGTCTGAATAATGACCAATTAAACTGGGGTATAAAGATGTGGAGTCATGGTAGAAATGCTCTGATCCCTTTTATGGGTTTAGTCGTGAGGAACACATTATCATCTCTACGGGGGTCGTTTTAGAGTCAAGTGATGGTCTGACTGTCTTTGTGCTTCAGGGATGGAAGTCACAGCTCCTCAGGAGGTATCGAATGAACAGCTGCCCAATGAGAACCTCAGCACTGCCCTGGGCCAGAAGATCGTCTCTCCCAACCGCATCCTTTGTGACACTAACAGCTATGCTAATGTGATTGTGGGCTTCCCAGATCTCATGGTGGGTGACAGTTATGACATACACTGTGGTAAAATCAACCTGATCTCATGACGAAACTTTTTCGCAAGATGTTAAAAATGTCGCTAAAAGAGTGTTTGTTTTTTTCGGAACAGATGAGCGTACATATGGTACGTTTTATGTGACGTTGGTTTTGTACGTGACACCACAATTCTGACTTGAAATGTTTGTTGAGTGTCGCTATAACTCTATTGCTTGTTGACGTTTTAAAATAACGTAGCATCTGCACTACACCTAAACCTACCCAATAGTATGAACGAAAGCAGATGTAATGTAAAAACGCAATTGCAAGCATACCTTTTAAGCTTGTTTTTCGATCGCTCATCCTTCAGCTCTTTAATCGTGAGTCATGTTTTTCACAGGATTCATACTCAACGATACCACATCCTAACTCCAATCCGCATTCTAACTGGTTACATCCAGAAAGCAAAACATATGGAGCTTTAATCATAAATGTGTATGAAAATGATTACAAGTCTTCACTGTTTTGCCGCCTTTATTTCTGTTGGAAACTGCAGTGATGCATACTTATTGGGATGTATTTCATGTCTTACGTAAAAGTTCACACAGGTATGTTTTCATCATGAGATCAGGTTGTGTAAAATACAATTTGATTGTTTAGATCAATGACATCATGCTTTTTGTCCGAATCTATTTATTTTTGAAGTGCATATTCATTTTGAGATTTAAATTTTGAATTTGTAATTTTGCGTTGAAGTGCATATTCATCTTGAAATATCAGTTTAGATTTTTTAGATTAGTTTTTTTTTTTTTAAATCAAGGCCTTGAAATGTCCTAATGTCTTAAATGTTTTATATGTAAAGTTTAAATTAAGTAATGGTAGTAACATAATTTACATTATTATGATGCTGTAAGTAGCCTAATGTGATGAATATTTTTGCATAAATTATTTCCCGACAGTTATGCTCATAGAATACTAATAAGTCTCTTACAATAATTTAAAAGGAAACCTTGTTAAGGTTGAGGTTATAAAATGAATATCCACACTAATATTCAAGGTGTGAGGAGAATATGTAAATATTTTTTTTATTGATGGCTACACCAAATTACATTTTTTTAAGCCATATGAATCCAACACGAAGAGTACATTTTTCTAAAAATGTGGCATATGTGTTTTAAACTGTGGATTTTTTTTAAACAGTGGCTATTTTCAGTGGCTAATAGCGATAGAAGGCTATTTACACTAAGTGAAAATATCAGTATTTTCTTAGCAATAGATGCTATTTACACTAAGTGCAAATAGCTATAGATTCTGTTTACACTATGTTAAAATAGCAAGATTTTCTGCTATTTATACTACTTATTGCAAATAGTGGCAAATATCTGCACCTCAGTATTGTAGTACAAAACAGTGTGCAATAATAACTGTTAAATAATGTAAATTATTATTTTTTAATTCAAATTATTAAATGGATGCCACCTTATTAGGACAGTAAAGCCCTGTCTATGGCACTGGAGCTAATGCTTGGCACTCATCTTTTGTAGTGTTGACTACCCCAATCACAGGGTGGTGGGTGGAATTAGTATAAGTAGCCTCTGCCAACAAGGCGGGCTGTTTGCACTTAGTGTATCGCTTTAAAAAAAATTTTAAGGCAAAACGTACTCTTATAATATCTTATATGTTATCAGTGTTGGGGCCAATGCATTGCAAGTAACGTGAGTTACGTAATAATATTACTTTTTCAAGTAACCAGTAAAGTAACGCATTACTAAGAAAATATCTGAGTTACTTTTTCAAATAAGTAATGCCAGTTACTTTTTTCCCCATTTATTGATTGACAAGTCTCCTGTCGGGAAATTGGGAGTAAACATGATGTTACTGTATTCTAGACTAAATGTGAACATGCATTAATTCATCTCACTCACAAAAAAACAGATTCAGTATTCCTCAAAATGAATAAAAACAGTGAAATGCAAACTCAGAATATGACACAACCCTGCAATAATTAAATATGTTAAATAAAATGAATATCCTTTTTTATGTATTTAATCCCATTTTATTAACCAGTGTCTTTGCTGCTGACCTTCGCTGATGCAATTCAGCCACACTAATGAGCAAAAGTTACTTTAGATAAACATTTGTGCTTCATTTTTTTTTTATAGCTGAAGAGTGATCTCCTGCTTAAATGTACTTTTCTTTCAGCCTGAGGTGAATTCATTTCACTTTTGGTGTAAAAGGGCTTTTACATTTAGAATTGTTTTATATTAAAAACAAAGAAACAAGCCCTGTCCAGATTTAAAAAGTAATGCAAAAGTAATGTAATGCATTACTTTCCATAAAAAGTAACTAAGTAAAGCAATTAGTTACTTTTTCAGGGAGTAACACAAAATTGTAATGCATTACTTTTAAAAGTAACTTTCCCCAACACTTTGTATTTCCACAGTCCTCAAATGAAGTGTACAGCTTTAAGAGATCTTCGCCAATAACAGAGGGACGGGGGCCTGATATGTTTTTTGGGTCAAGTAAGCGAACCGGGCCAGCAAAGAGGGTCAACTGTGTCTGTCTGTTATGTGCCAATCAAATAGTCCGAGCACTGCCCCCTTCACAAGTCCCACTGACTGAGATCTACCCAAAAGGTAAAACATTAACACATTCATATGCACAAAGCATATACTAATAAATTAGTAAATATGTTGGAGTTTTACTTACGATAATGATGGTGTGGATTCACCAACAGATGTCACACCTCCCATGACTGCTGCTTACCTGGAAGTGACAGACCTGAACTCTAAGAAGCTCAAATACATTCCAGTGCCGAGGTACAGAGTCAAACGCATTTATTAAACTATAGCTCCCTCTTCTGTTCAGCCCACTGCATTCTGGGAACATTTGTAGTACCTTTTTTTTTATTATTAATTTACATCCGTCTTTTGCTAAATTTCTTTCATATAAATGATGTAATGATATTAACATCATTTACATTATTATATGATTATGTTGTAAGTAGCCTGATGTGATTAATATTTTTGCATACGTTATTTTCTGACAGTGATGTTATATGAAGGCGAGTAAAATGTTAAAAAAGAAAAAAAAATCTAAGATTGCAAGATTAAAGTCATAATGTTTCGAGAATAAAATTTACAAGAATAGAGTCGAAATATTACGAGAATAAAGTCAAAATATTCCGAGTCAAAATTACGAATATTATTCTCAAAATATTTTGACTTTATTCTTGAAACACTTCTGAAACACATTATTTCTGACAGTGATGTTGTATGAAGGTGAGTAAAATGTTAAAAAAAGAGAAAAAAATCTAAGATTAATTAAAAAAGAAAAAAAATCTAAGATTGCAAGATTAAAGTCATAATGTTTCGAGAATAAAGTAAAAATTATGAGAATAAAGTCAAAATTATGAGAATAAAGTCAAATTTACAAGAATAGAGTCAAAATATTATGAGAATAAAGTCAGGATATATCGAAAATAAAGTCAAAATTATGAGAAAAAAAAAAGTCTACGTGTTTTGAGAATAAAGTCAAAATATTTTGACAATAAAGTCAAAATTATGACAATAAAGTTGAAATGTTTGGAGAATAAAGTCAAAATTACAAGGATAAAGCAGAAGTGTTTCAAGAATAAAGTCAAAATATTTTGAGAATAATATTCGTAATTTTGACTTGAAATATTTTGACTTTATTGTCAGAATATTATGATTTTAATCTTGTAATTTTGGAATTTTTTTTTTTGTTTTTTTTTAATGTGGCACTAAAATGTCGTTGTACCTTCAGGCCATCCAAGCTGTAAATGAGTTTGTTTCTTCATAGGAACAGATTTTGAGAAATTTGGCATCACAAAACATGCTCACCAATGGATCCTTTACAGTGAATGGGTGCCGTCAGATTGAGAGTCCAGTCCCAGCTCTAAACAAATATGTTGGTGGATTCTTTTTTTTTTTTTGTTAACAACTGTTTATTTAATTTTCTTATAATAACAGTAATATAATACAAAAAGCAACTGTGCAAATTTAGAACCCACCCCAACCCAGTCCCACCCCTGATAGACTTTAACCCTCTGGGGTCTGAGGGGGTTTTGGGTCCTGTAGAAGTTTTGACATGCCCTGACATTTGTGCTTTCTTCAGTATCTTAAAAACATATTCATGGCTAAAGTCTGGTTACACTGTAATCAGCACAAACTGGGCTACAATAATATGTAAGCAACATGAACATGAAGCAAAACAAAAAAAAAGATAAAAGATAAAATAAAATACAGTGTAGACCTTAATAATAAATAAATAAAGATTTTAGAAAAGATTACACAAAATTAAAAGCTGAATGCCATAAATGTACAGTTTTCACATTAGAATCATGTATACGAGAAGTTGAGAGTTCCATTGATATAATGTCCAACAAATACACTGTCCAGGTTCTTCTGTCCGTTGTGTGAGGAGGACTCCAATGGTTGACTAGCAATTTTTTTGCCACTGTGAGAGCAGATAACAGTAAACATCTTCTTGTCGGACAGACAAAGTAAGGTCCCAAAAATCATTCACGAAAAAATGGAGTGAAGTCAGACATATCGCAATGCCCAACAAATACAATAGGTCCTGGGAAAGCTGAGTCCAAAAAGGTGTGAGAGAGGGGCACTCCCAAAAAACTGCAAAAACGTCCCGAAAGATCCTTGCGAACAGAGATTACACTTAGGAGAAGACGACAGATTCATATAAAAACGTTTCATTGGAGTCAAGTAAAGCCTATGCAGCAATTTCCCATGAATCATTTGGTGATTAGGGGTATGTGGGTGGATTCTGATGTAAGAGGACGACAGGAGATGGACTTTTTCACTGGAGAAAGTCTTACTATGGATTATAAGCTTGTTCTTTTAGCCAGAAGCAAAGGTTTAAAGTTATGAACATCTTAATGATTGATTTGTTTATAACACATTTAACAAATTAATTGTTGGATTGAAATCTGCTGGAGTTATTGTTGAGCAAGTGGTGTAATGCTAAATTTCGTTAAATCTGTTCTGATGAAGAAACAAATTAATCTACATCTTGAATGGTCAGAGGGTGAGTAAAAAGCAAATTCATTTTTAGGTGAACTGTTCCATTTATTTATTTATTTTTACCTGATTTTGCTCTCTGCAGTAGAACATTGGCTTCCTACACTTTAATGCCTTCTAGCCCTTAATATGTTAATCTGACCCTGATGATATGATGATATTCATATTCAGTTTGATTTTTGTTGTCTTAAATTTCTTTTAAAGGTCTTACATTTAGCTTCATGTAATCCTTTGTAAGGCAGTTGAATGTTTTCCAGTTATTCTGATCATTTTTTTTTTGTATGCTGATGCATTCAGGAGCGGCTCCATGTCTCCCTACACTGTGTGGATCTCAAAGGTCTCCGACACAGATGTAGTGATGGCTCCTCTGGGCTCTGGTGGAGTGGTGACTGTGGACATGGGAGGCTATGTCAGATTATGGGAAACAGGCCTTGACAACCTGCAGCGCTCTCTGCTGGAGTGGAGGAACATGATTGGATCGGAGGATGGCAGGCCAATCCAGGTAGGACTTCGTGTGAATTTCACAGAACATATTAAGAGCATGTCTCAGTCATATTTCACCCCCGAAATAATGACATGACATTTTGCTAAAAAAAATTAGGTCTGTTTAATAAGTATTAAGACCTTGCTGCATTGTGACTTTATTTTTATTACAAATAATGCCAAGTTTTGATTGCTGAGTATGTATATCCAAAGTTGTTTTAATTAAAAAACATTTTTAAGTCAGTTCAACCTGTTTTGTTTGGTTTGGTTTGGTTGTGTTTTTTTTTGTTCTCTGCTTTGCAGTTCCATTTCTTACCACAAAGTGGCAGACTTAGATAAGAAATGTGTTATTAATTTATGTTTTATTCTGTTAAGGTTGTAAAATTGCAGCCTTGTGAAATGAGATATTATGAAGATGTTCATTTTCTATCCAAACATTTTCTGTTTTTTCATGTGACTACATCTTTGTGCACTCAGCGTTTTTGTTAGGTGAGATATTTCTTGGCAGGTTCTGCTTCCGTATTGAGTATTGCAAGCCTTCAGGATCAGTTGCCTGCAGTCTTACTGACAATCATCATAAACACACTTAAGATAAAGTGTGTTAGACAAAGATTTCTGCATTTCTTGCAGTCTGTTTTCTCCACATTTGTTGTTAGGTTGTTTTACCACTCAGAAGCTTGTTTGGACATGCATGCTGCTAATACTGAGCATTTTCAATGGGAGTCTACTTCGTGGCAGCACTCCAGTTCTGTGCTGTGTGAATCACAGATAATAGTGGACTAAACAGTCAAAACACTAGGTCAGTGTATATAAGGACACCCTATAGAGAGAACTGACCTAATCGTGCATTTCTTTCATTTAAAGGTGGAGAACATGAATATGAATCAAAATATGTTAGTATTATAGATGAACGAAACATAACTATTGGTTTGGTAGAGACTGGTTGTTTATTGGTTGTTCTATATGATGCTTCTGTGGACTGAGGGTTACTAAAAATGACCAGACATTAACACGTCTGCAGTCGCTAGTGTTTCTTTCATCAAAAATAGCATCAAACACGTTAATCTGTTGCCGTCAATATTCGTTGTTTACAGCCATGACTCAAATGTTGCTTCAAATATTGTACAGTATATTCACAGAAAAGCTATTTAACAATACACTCCAGCATTTAAATGCAATCATGTCTAAATATCTGAATCATAATATTGACCGGTTTGGTATGTGTTTGAAGTGTGTGTTTGTCTAAGAGTTCACACACTTCCTGTTCTTTCATACAGGTACACAAAGAGCCTGTTCACCGTCAGGTCATTCCACACCTCACTGGCTCTTTTTGAGCACACCTACACCAGCCTCCTTATATTTACATCAAATATTTGCCCAAATGGTTGCGTTCTTGACCTTTCAGTGCCGCTCTCTGAATAGCATGTGTAAGTTTGTTCAGTTGAGTATCGCTCATGTGAGAGTGCTCACTGGTTTGCCACACTGAAGGATGGGGAAATATAGTTTGCCAACAACATGGAAAGAAAAACAGGGGTTTTATGACTAATATTATAAGATGGGGGTTTATCATGACGCTCAAGACTTTGTTATCATGCTAATGGTGTGGGGTTTTCTTTAACGGACACAGTGTCTTGGATCCACCCTCCACCACACCCCAATCTCCACATCACACACAAACAAACATTTTCTCCATCACTCTGCTTTCTACAGATACAGGAGGTCCCACACACTTGCAGGGGAAAACAAAATCAGGTTATCATGGTTAAAGGTTCAAGCGTGTAGCTGAAACCCTATTGTTATTGTTAGAATGGCCAAGGATCAGCGATCTCCAAGTAAAACTGATTGTACGTAAGTCATAGAGACTTGAAACTTGGAGGGCTGGTAGTACTCCAACCGCTGACAACTTCACCAAGGCTTTCCCCAATCGGCCTGATGGGGGTGCTACAGCGATTAAAATTGTTCAAAATTCCTAAACTCCAACTCAAGTGTCTTTCGTTGGAATCCTTGGCACACACCAGACAAAACACTTTAGATTTGATCGTGAGACTGACGAAATTGTCGGGAATTTAGCGTTTTTTTTTGAAAACCTATTTTTGCGAACTAGTCCTAGGATTTTTGCCTGATCTGAATCAAACCAGTGCAGAAAGATTCTCTGGAGAGTAAATAAATAAATCAATAAATATCAAAAAAAGTTGAACTTTCAACTCACTGTCGCAAAGAGGACACCAAAATGTTCAAAAGGAGCATAACCGCTTTTAGTAAAATGCCTGTAACTCTTGAACAGAATGAGATATCTTCACCAAACTCAGAACAAATATGTAAGAGCTCATTCTGAGGCCACAGGGGAAAAAATGCAGAGCTTGATGGTGCTATAGGACGGAAAAAATGCAACCATTTGTGATCAACATCAACATCAAAATCGCACTGCACAATCTTGGTCTAAAGTGCCACAAGTGTCTATTGGGACACTTGCATGTATCAAAAAACATGGCCGCCATTGGCAGATGAAATTTGAGCACCTGTTAGACAAGGTTAACGGAGGCTGATCAGAACAAAAGTCATTGTGCCTGTTCGACTCATGGCCGCAAAGGTTTGTGAGAAATTTGAAAGAAATCAGCGACGCTTTGGGAAACCTATAACGGTCAGTTAAAAAATGGGCCTGTCCAAATTTACCCCCAAAAAAACCTGCTGAGCACCTATTAGACAATGTTAACGAAGGCTGATCGGAACAAAAGTCGTTGCGCCTGTTCGACTCATGGCCCCAAAGTTTTGTGAGAAATTTAAAAGAAATCAGCCACGCATTTTTCAAGGGTGTAAACGGTACATTTACGTGTTTTTTCATGCATTTGCGATATTTGTATGATTTGAATGATTGAGAAGATGTTAAAAAAACCTACTTTTGAAAACTAGTCTTAGGTTTTTCGCTCAATATGTAGAAAAAACACTGCAGTACAATTCTCTGGACTCTCTAGGTCAAAAATGATCAAAAAAAGCTTGAAATGTAACCTTTGTGAAGCTATAAAGGTCATTTGGAAAAGGGGCCTGTGCAAATTTACCCCCCAAAAAATCAAAATTTCACAAAACCTGCTGGGCACATCCGACAGGTGATTCTAAACAAGCATGCAAAGTTTTATAGAGATCGGACCACAGCTGGCGCTATCACAGTCATAACTGTTAAAAAACATCCTATTTCTATGGTAAATTACTTGGATTTTACTTGGATTACTTGGATTTTGTATATTATCAATAATTTTTTTAATCATTGATTTTGCAGCTATATTTACCTATTTATTTCTGTGGGGAAAATTAAAGGGTCAGTTCACCCAAAAATGAAAATTCTGTCATTAATTACTCACACTCATGTCGCTCCAAACCTGTAAGACCTTTGTTTATCTTTGGAACACAAATTAAGATTTTTTACATTTTCTGACCTGCATAAACAGCAACACAACTGACATGTTCAAGGTGCAAAAAGGTAGCAAGAACATTGTTAAAATGTGTAATCAGTGGTTCAAACTTTATTTTATGAAGCTACGAGAATACTTTTTGTGCCCAAAGAAAGAGAAATAACAACTGTATTCACCAGTTTTTTTCTTCCGTGTCAGTCTTCGACGCACATTCACGAGAGTATCACGAAGCATGCAAGCTGTCTTTTGAAGATTGTCACACTCCGTGTTTTTATTTCGGTTCAGGTTTGGCCGATTCTAAGTGCTAAAGATGTTCTTTCATGTATTTGGCCTGGTCTTCAAATGTGAGATCTTCTCTGTTAAAACTCTTACTGTAGAGGGTGATGGAAACATTCCTGTCCCAGACTCCAGCTGGCAGAATTCCTCCTCCAGGATCCGTGCCATCTCCTCATTCTCTCAGTCTGTCGACCGTCTCGTTCCCCTGCTTCATTGTACTACTCTCCCTTTGGTCCTTTATCTCTCCCTCCATCACAGCGCTCATATTTTCTGTTCTCTCACACGGTTTCATTCGGCCCCAGTCGGAGGCCTATTGTGCAGCATTCCTGTTCCCAGAGGAGATGAGCACTCCATGAGTTAGCTAGTGTTGTCTTTCATCCTCCCTCTGTGCATTAATCAGCTCATGCATTACCCACAATCCCCCAGTTCTTTTTACATGAGTTACGAGAAGCCCTTTGACCGTGAATCAGTTTCTCCTGCTGATGTGGCAGCCGTCACACGTCCAAACATAATCAGAGGGCTGAAGCTGGCAACTGCATGGCTTTCAGTTACATTACAATCCTACATCCTGTGAAACATCACATTCCTCTCAGCTTGTTAATTGAAAGCACATTGCAATCATCAGACAGGATACGCTCATTACGTGAATTTGACCTCATCAGTACACTGTCTAAAGAGAAAAGCGGTGAACGCCTGCTTGTGTCTTGTGTATCTTGTGTTTTTCTTGAACAGCAAATCAGCATATCAGAATGATTTCTGAATGATCATGTTACACTGAAAACTGGAGACACTGATGATGCTGAAAATTCAGCTTTGCATCACAGGAATAAATTACACTTTTAAGTATTTTCAGATAGTCAACAGTTATTTTAAAATTTAAAAATATTTCAGAATTTTACTGATTTTATTGTATTTTTTGCATTTTTTTTAAAGATATTTCTTACAAAAACATAAAAAATCTCACCAACTCCAACCCCTGGTCTTTTTGACGGATGTTAGTTTATTGTAGCTGTATGAAGGTGAATCTGTGACCATCTGTTCACACCTGATCTACAAAGTCATGTTGCTACATATAAACTGAACCTCAGACGCTCAGTGTAGATGGCGTAATGGGAAACATACATTACTTCTAAACTTTTGAAAGAGTCTATTATGACTTCATACGGAGTTGTCAATCATCTCGCCCCGATATCTGAGAACAGCACATCACAACTTTCTATAATTAAATACCCTGGATTAGAGTGAACGTCTGCTTTTTTTTTCACTCTTATGTCAGAGATTTGGAATTTTGTTTTCGTACCTGTACAGTGTGTATGTATCACATACGTATGTCTATAGGTGATGAGGTCCTGTCCAGTAGATTAGATGACCGTGTATGACGGTCATGACATGACATGACATGTACACCAGGATACATTGGGGCTCCGTACAGTCATGCAGGGAATGTCTGACCCTGACGTCAATGCCACTCACTGATCCTGCTCCATACATGTCCCTATGTCTGTATGTATTTATAAAGTGATCTGTACAGCATCAGTGATGCAGGATAAAGATATGTTGTGTGTCTGATGGGAAATGAGTGGACGCTTTGACTCACACACACATCACAAACCACATACTCACAAAGAGAAAGACGTTTCAACTAGAAGTATCCATGACATAATACTGTCTAATATCTAAAACAGGGTTACACTATTAAAGACATACATTTTTAATTATTTAATTAAACTTAAGTAGTTTAGAATTAAAATGAATGTGTTAATGCATTTGAATGGTTAAATATCCTTAATTAATAACCTAACAATTAGTAAAATAAATAAATAAATAAATAAATAAAATGAATAAATGAATAAATTTTTTGGGTAGCAAGAACAATCAGTATATAATATAATATAATATAATAATATATAAAAAGTATAATGTAATATAATATAATTATGCAATATAATATAATTTACAAAAAAACTAAAATTGACAAAAATTGACCCTTCACAAAACCCACCCTAGTTACTGTTGCTATGTCTGAAAAACATTGCTGCTCTGACACTACACATCATGTTCTTCCGCAGTGAAAAATACATCGCAGAACAAAGAGGAAACTGACAACAAGCTGACAGACAAGACAGAGCAGGTTACTTCTGGTATGAAACAAGGTCTCAGCTTTAAAATGTTGTAATTTTTTAAGAAATTCAAACAATAAATACCGTTTTGTGGCTCTTTAATGCGTCGTGACAGATCACTGTATTGCCTTATTAGATCTATCAACACGTGAGCAGATCGTCTTTTCTTCTTTACTTAAAACACAATATAAAAAAATGCATTTTATCAGAGTAGCATTATAACAGAACTTTTAACACACTCAAATGTATCTTGTATGATAAACAGCACTGCTTTTTTCTGCATATGCATGACCAGAAGAAGCGTAAATGCTTGACTGTGGCATAATAAAAGCTCAGCTGCTTTCAAGCTGTGTATTGCGCTCGTCTCTTATTAGCAATCGCTTCAGCGGCCTCGTTTCGCTTCCACGACTTTCAGTGACCTAAATAAGTCTTCAATATATTAGCTCACCCATGAATATGATTTCTGCCCAAGTCCTGATGGATTGCATCGGCTGTGGGGATGAAGACTACAACTCCCATGATTCCACACTCACTGAGTCATCAAACTACCCTTTGGTTCTTTGTTTGTTTTGAATATGCGCCCTCTATTGGCGAAAACGTACATATTGTACTTTTTTAACTAATGTTAACAAATTACAAAATTGCAAATTATTGTAAAGTGTTTTTTTTTTAAGTCACAATTGTAAGATAAAAAGACAGTAGCAAAAACCTGTTTAACTGTAACAGTCAGAGAGAAGGTCGAAAATAATCATGCAACTAAATTGCACTTATTTTTGGTTTAACAAACCAATAACATCATAAGTGAAAAATAAAATGTTAAAGAAGCATAAAACATGTATGCATTCAGAACTGTCTGCAGATTGGAGTGATAAGATTAGACATGTAATATGCATGTGTTTGCATGAGAAATGATATACAATGTAAGAGGAGCTGGTCATGTGATCACTGGTCACATCTTGACACTGGTGTCTCTGTGTCATCACAGACAGAGTCATAGCCGAATTTGACCAGTGCTTTATGTAGTCTGAAATTGCCATTAAATTCTTCAGTTACAGAACTGTGAAATCCTAGAGAGACTGTGTTTTTTTTCAATGTAGAGCTAAATTGCTGTGATTTTTAAGAATTAGGTCATTTCGCCCAGCACTTAGTATATTGAAAGGCATCTTACCAGTGGTGGACGAAGTACACAAGTTGAGTACTTGAGTAAAAGTACAGATACGTATAATAAAATATTACTCCAGTAAAAGTAAAAGTGCTCCTCTTTCAATTTTACTCGAGTGAAAGTACAAAAGTACCCGATTTTTTATGTACTTAAGTAAAAAAGTACTGATAGATTAATTTTGCAATTTTAAATAGGCTACTTAATTGAATTTTATATTAGCACATATTTGTTTTTATAATCCTACTGCTCAAAAAACCTGGGATTTTCCCAAAAAATACATTTTTGTTGTTGATATGGACTATGTTGACGAAAGTGATATAGTAATATTCAATGTGTAGCTTACACTGCAATGTACCGAGACAAAACAGATTTGACAATCATATTTTCAACAGTAAGAAAAAAAAAGTGTTTTAAAGCTTGTTTTGCATAACGTCACGGTTATATATGACATGAGAATAAGGCCTAAAGTTAGGGAGAACATTTTAAGGAAATATTTACATAATGATTATTTCCTTTCCTTTGATAATTACTGTAGTTACCATGATCTGAACATCACATCCTTTCTTTTTCCCTCGGATGTAATCTATCTAGGTGGTTGAATAAAAATATGTGGACTTTATATCTAAAAATGATCTCAACTTAGCACCAGCAAGCAGCTAGACAGTTAGCATCAGCTAACAATATTTACTTATTTTCAGTATAGTTAAATAAACATTATATCTGTCTACTCTAGCTGATCCAAACAATATAAACATTTATACTGTTGCAAAACAATATATAAACAGACGTCACGTAGGGCTAGCATTTTAATAAAACTGCTAACGTTACATCAGCGAGGAATATGAACGTGCATGAGTTATTTTATTTAAGCTGTTATTACAATTTTTCGTTTTTGATGTGTCTGAATTCAAGCATTTCAGTGCGCTTAAACAGATCACCTTTTACAGCAGATGTAATTCACAAACAACGGACAGCTTTGACCTAAATATGATTTTCAGTTATAATAATTAATACGAAACAGAGATGCTCACAAGTCTCTGAGCTAGAGTCCAAGTCAAGTCTCAAGTCTCTGAGCTAGAGTCCAAATCAAGTCTCAAGTCTTTCAGCTAGAGTCCAAGTCAAGTCTCAAGTCTCTTTATTATATTAAGTCTCTGGTTATAATAAGTGTTGCATCACGTACAGCGACCCATCCAACACTGCATAGCTATATATAAGGAACTCAAAGCATGTAATATGTTATAATGACTCCTTTATCTATTAGCATACAGTATCCGCTTTGATTTTGGTATATAATCAGTGTAAACAGGCTATTGCAACATGACAAAAACACCAAGAATGCTTTACTTTTAAGTTAATATCTATATTTTGCCTTGTAGCATGAACACACAGTACAGTACAGACCAAAAATTAAGAAAGACCAAATATGGTCAAACATCACATTGTGCTCCTAATTTAAAAAAATTAGTAGCACAATCAAAATTTTAGGAGCACATTCTAAACAATAATCCAAAAATCTGATAAAAAAATTTGCCTTCCCATTATGAGGTGATATTTGACTCCTTAAAGTGATTTACAAGGGAATTTAACTTTTGTTTTTACCTTTTCATATGTTTAATGAGGCTCAGAGGTGGCAGAAGTGCAATCATATTCCTAAATTCATTGTTGAGATTAATGTTTTAAATCAAATTGTTTTAATACAGAAATGTTAAATGATTTAAATAACTGCCAGCAGGTGGCGGCAAGAGACTGATTTAATTACTGAATCATATCATTCATTTGATTCGTTCGAACTGCTGCTTCATTTAGGAATAAAGAGTGACTGTCTTTATGAATGGGAAATTGAATCATTTCACTAGAAACGAGTTCATTCATAAACGAAACACCGCTGTGTTTGAATGGAGATGCGCAGCGGCTCAGTTGTGACTTGTTTCAGACTACTTCTGACGACGAAATAGAGCAAAATCAGGCAACAGTGTTACAGTCAGACAATGAAAGTCACTTAATAATAACATCTTGTTTATTTAACTGCTGTATTAAATCAGTATCTCATTTACAAACTCCCTTAAAATTAGTAAAAGCTTAGTTCGCGATATCACAAAGCTCTATTATAATCAATGACGCTGTCTATACTGAATCTTTTATCCTCATATCACATATTTTGCATTGAGCACTTCTTCTGTTTGGGCCGTCTTGTTTGAAGTTTTAAAATCCAAAGCTAACGATGAATGGCACAGCAGTCGACATGTTTGTTCGTTGTCCTCTCATGTGTGGCGGCCGCGCCTAAAAATAAAAAAAATAAAAAATGTGTGGCCGCGCCCGCGCGCAGCAGATACACGTCGCGTGTTACATGGGCAGGTTATAGGTAATGGAGGGAGTTGAATAACAGCGAGCTCATCAGTTGTTTCCTAAAAATAAACATTGTTCACGAGTCCCGCAGCTCGAGTCCGAGTCGAGTCTGAAGTCTTTCGAGGACGAGTCTCAAGTCGAGTCTGAAGTCACTGTGTGTGCGACTTAAGTCGCACTCGAGTCCGAGTCTCAAACTCGAGTCCCCATCTCTGATACGAAAATTCGACCTTGGTAACTTACTTTTCGCAGCATCGGTCGCGCGCACAAAAGATCTCCCGGTTTTTACTTGTGAATTCATTTGACTGGAGACTCGCTCTAAACGGATCACTTGAATCAATGAGTTGTCGATTCGAGAACAGCTGCAATCGGATCATTCCAATTCGTGAATGAATCGTTTGGTGCGATTGGGGAATCAGTTTAACAGGTTCATTGAAAAGAATCAGTTTGTTCATGAATCAGACACCGCTTGTGCGTCTCAGAGCACGTGATATATTATAAGGAGTAACGATAAGTTTATGAAATGTAGTAAAGTAAAAAGTACGATATTACGCTTTGGAATGTAGTGAAGTAAAAATGAAAGTTACTCAAAATAAAACTACTCCAGTAAAGTACAGATACTTGAAAAATGTACTTAAGTACAGTAACGAATTACAACTACTTCGTTACTGTCCACCACTGCATCTTACATCCAAACCAACAGTGTTGCACTATTTGTCCCCTAAACAGTTCCATCATGTTCTTGATTTACTGTACAAAAGTTCTCCTGATATCGTATTGTTGTTGAATATCTGCAGCGTGTGAAAAGCAGGATTGTGAAACCCGTGACTACAAATGAAAACTTGGCGCTGATGTAATGAAGGGGTTTGTGGGCTTGCTGGGGCTCCTGTGGTCAGCAGCTAGTACAGCGTGTCTGACTGCATTGTCCTGCTCTCTGTGTGGGTCTGCTGCTGAACGCAGTGGCCTCAGCAACCAGGCTGGGACATTTCATTTCAGAAACAACCTCAAAACACGGGCATTCTTCACATTCCAGCCCAGGCTCCTGCGCTGCCCACTGGGCCACTAGAAAGGGCAGCGTGGCGCTGCTCCAAGACACGGGCCAGTATGTCTGTCTGGATGCAAATACACAGACTTTCTGATCTCGGACTGGAGGGCATTGGATGTGTTCAAAACGAAAGGCAGCTACCTCACTGCACAGACAGTCAGTGATTAGTCAGCATTAGCTAATAGCCGTAATTTTTCTACATTAAGTAAAATGAGATAAAAAGCTTAAATTAGAGGCTTGCCCTACTTTTGCCCAGCCCTAGTTAGCAATGATGACCCATTTGCTTTGATGTGATGTGCGTCATTATTGTTCCATAATTTAAGTCTCCTGAACATACAGTGACCTCAAAAAGCACAAAAAAATGAAATGCCTCTTTACACTTGTCACTTCATGCATTTTCTTGAATCAGATTTGTTAAAACTGTTCTATTTACACGTGGCCACATAAATGCGTCTTTGCAAAAGAAATATAACTCTGATCTTTAGTTCCAGTGCTATATGCAAATTCAGTGGACCATCGTCAGCTGATTTATTTATCGTCATCTGGTTTCAAGATCAAACACTACATTAGTAAGGAAAGTTTCATTAACACTGGTGAAAGAATTTTGCGTTTACCACTTTTAAAGGAATAGTTCATCCAAAAATGAACTCACCCTCAAGCCATCCTAGGTGTATATGACTTTATTCTTTCAGGCGAATACAATCTGAGTTATATTTAAAAATATCCTGGCTATTCCAAGCTTTATAATGGCAGTGAATGGTTCTTTATCTTTTTTAAGTCCATTAAAGTGCATCCATCCATCATAAAAAGTACTCCACATGGCTCCGGTGGGTGCGTTTGTGTAAGAAACCTTTATTAACTTCTCTGAGTCATGTGGAGCACTTTTTATGATGGATGGATGCACTTTATTGAAATTCACAATCTCAGCACCTATTCACTGCCATTTATAAAGCTTGGCGAGCCAGGATATTTTTTAATATAACTTAGATTGTATTCATCTGAAAGAAAAAAGTCTTATAAACAGATGCTCATCTCCAGCTGGCCGTATCTGTGGTGATGTACTCTGTGTTCCAGTTATGCGTGATACTGTCCCTAAAGTGGCAATCGGATTGCATTCTGTCTGACCAGGCATTTACCTGGTCTTTTGGCACCAGATAACTATCTGATCTTTAGAAAACACTTGACATAGTACTTAAAATGTGACTTCAGAGTCAAATACATTTTGGGGTTTCAGCAGGATTTTAAGACTATTTAAGACTGGACCACAAAACCAGTCTTAAATAGCACAGGTATATTTGTAGCAATAGGCAACAATAAATTGTATGGGTCAAATTTATAGGTTTTTTTTTTTTTAAAGATCATGTTCCATGAAGGTATTTTGTAAATTTCCTACCGTAAATATATCAAAACTTTTGATTAGAAATATGCATTGCAAGAATTTCATTTAGACAACTTTAAAGATGATTTTGTCAATATTCAGATTTTTTTGCACCCTCAGATTCCAGATTTTCGAATAGTTGCATCTTGGCCAAATATTGTCCTATTGTCCTAAAGCTTAATTAATCAGCTTTCAGATGATGTATAAATCTTATGACTGGTTTTGTGGTCCAGGGACACATTTATGTGAAGATGTGTGTATGTCATAGTGTTAAAGATGGTTAGTTATTAACAGTGCTGTGAAAGGCTGACTAACTTTAATAAAGCTCATAAAGGGTAAAACTAACATAAGCATTTGACCTCTTTACAGAGACCTGCAGCTTTAACACTACATTGCTTTGTGTCTTTAGAGACAAACAGACAGCTACGAATCTTTAGACTGATTATTGACCCTGCTGTGTGCTTTTCCAGTTTAGTGTATGGAGGATGATCATCTCTGTCTCTGTGTCAGTGTCTCCCTCCACTCTTTATTTCTCTCCTGACCTCAATAACAAACACACCTAGATTCTGTCCACTCATTGTAGTTAACACATAAAATTACATATTTGCTAAGCATTTGTTAATGATTAAACAGACTACACATCTATCTATCTATCTATCTATCTATCTATCTATCTATCTATTTATTTATCTATCTACCTGTCTGTCTGTCTGTGTCTGTCTATCTATCTATCTATCTACCTGTCTGTCTGTCTGTGTCTGTCTATCTATCTATCTATCTACCTGTCTGTCTATCTATCTGTCTATCTATCTACCTGTCTGTCTATCTATCTATCTATCTATCTATCTATCTATATCTATCTATCTAGCATCTGTCTGTCTATCTATCTGTCTATCTATCTGTCTGTCTTCCCGTCTGTCTGTTTGTCTATCTATCTATCTATCTATCTGCCATCTGTCTATCTATCTATCTATCTATCTATCTATCTATCTATCTATCTATCTATCTATCTATCTATCTATCTATCTATCTATCTGTCTATCTATCTATCTATCTATCTACCGTTCTGTCTGTCTATCTATCTATCTATCTATCTATCTATCTATCTATCTATCTATCTATCTATCTATCTATCTATCACCCATCTGTCTGTCTGTCCATCTCTCTGTCTTATCTGTAATGTCAGTAGGGTTTTGTGATAGTGTGCATGTGTCTCATCTTTGTGCTGTTAAATCCTGGCTAATCTGACGCCACGTTGCACACACACAAATCTCCTTATCATAAACAGGACTGTCACTGATCTTCCGTAGAGATGGGAAGCGATATTTTTTTCCCACCACTGTCCCTGCGCTACCTCTCCTTCCGACTAAACACAGGAAAGACATCAAATCTCAAAATGCAACAGTTTGGCAGTGTACATGGAGCCACAAGCCTTGTACAGACATCTAAAATGATTAATTATTTATCAATTATCTCTAGTCTTAAAATGCATCTTGCTGGTGTGGTGATTCTGAATGTATTAGTGCCAAACGTAGTTAATCTCTATAAGCCACGTTCATCCTGAGCATCTGTAAGCCATCTCTCTCTCTCATACACACACACACACACATACATGCGTTCACACACACTTGAAATGTTGAAAGTGCATGACCTCATATCAGATTGAGGCATATGTGTGTGTAGGTGTCAACAGTACTTTTTGAGTATAATCTTGCACTCACAGAAAAGCTCTACAGTTTCTTAACATCCTGTAGTCACGCACACATAAACACTGACTCAGACATACAGTAGCATGGACACCAGGTCTGTCTGAAATGATGTTATGTCTTTGAATATTTAGACTGGAGGAATTTATTGTTTTGTTTTGTTTTTCAGAATCCTGAACTGAAGTTAGCATGCAGACTCTCATGATCTTTATCAGTGGGTTTTTTGTAATCTCTCAGATTGATTTAAAAGGGAAAGCTGTTTTTCTTTCATCAGTGGAACACAAAAAGGGATATTTTGACCACAAACTGAACTGCTTTGGCATAGAAAGGTCAAATTATCTGATATTTTCACAGTATTGAGGCTCTGGAGTGTTTTGCTCTCTCTGATATAATTTCCTGTTTTTATTTATCTTTTTCTGCATATTTCTGCAATTAGCTTTAAAAGAAGAAGAAGAAGAAGAAGAAGAAGTAGAAATAGTAACAAAGTCATACAGTTTTGAAATAATATAAGGGTGACTGATTAAAGTTTAAAAAAGCATTTAAAGGTTAATTAATGCAGCATGACAATTTTAGCCCTGATTTCACACAGAGCAAATCTTTCCTTTAGCTTGTTCCAAATGCTGTGTTTATTTCAACTGTTCCTTTTAGTATGACTTGGCAAAAACATTTCTACTCATTCCCTACAAGTATACTTCCTTTCAGTGTGCAGTTTCAAACAGGAAGTGTCATAAACAGCTCAGTGACTTCATCTTCACTGACCTTACGCGACCTCGCCTAGTCAAAGCATGCATGAACATTACATAATGAGAAATGCCCTTTATATTAATAGGAACATTCTGGAACACTAAGTATCTGTTCTCTCACAGTCTAGAGTCCAGCTGTGCTGCCATCTCTCCCAAAGACACAATCACACTTCAAAGTGCTACTCTCGCAACAACTATGAAGCCTTCAGAGGAAGTTCTAGCAGTTATGTTCAGACTGTATTTGCACACAGCAGGGGCTGTAAAGAAGTGTGTGGAGGTCATGAGAAAGCCACAACCCTCCAAATGGGTGCGTGGGTATTAAAAAGAGGCCCGGGGCTTTATGATATTAATGGACTGTGTGAAGGAAGATCAGAGGAGGGAGAGTATACTATGAAATAGATAAAGAGACCTGCATCAGAGAGCTTCAAGTTCACATTAGGAGACAAATGCATCTAACCACACAGATCACACTTTAAAATCTGTTGAGCTATTCAGTGGCGTACCACAAATCTGAACCATAATGTACCGGTTATCTATTATTTAGCATTTGTGTGCTCAACTAAGATATTTTACTTCCATCCTTCTGGATATCTATCATTTAAAATGTTAAGTAAACAAACTTTGGCTTTGTCAGTCAGTTTGCAGTTTGTTTCCTTCCAGCTCTGCATGAGAATCAACATTCAGTCCTCAGACATGATCCATCGTTTCCTGTGATTGTGATTCCAGAATAAATATATTTTTTGACATATTAAAAAAGCCAGTGTAAGCACACATTTTCCTTGTTAATGGGACACTTCCTTTGCAGATGACTCTAGATGGGTACATCTACAGTTTTATGCAAAAGTTTGGGAACCCTTTGCAGAATCTGTGAAAACGTGAAGAATTTTAACAAAATATGAGAGATCATAGAGTAAGATATTTTACATAAAATATGTTTACATGCAGTCCTGGATGATCTACACTCTTAAAAATAAAGGCTCCAAAAGGGTTTTTTGCAGTGATGCCATAGAACAGTGGTTCTCAATCCTGGTCCTGGGGGTCCACTGCTCTGCACATTTTGCATGTCTCCCTTATTTAACACACCTGATTGAGATCATCAGCTCATTAGTTCAGTTCATGGACAAAGACACTAGATGGCAAGCCTGCAACTATTAGCCGAACAAGCGTAACGGCTAAAGGTAACGCTTCCGGTCTGTCAGTACGTGAGAAAGGAGACCAGGAGGCTGTTTTCTTTGAATGGATGTCAATGGAAGAGAGGCTTCACTATGCTGAATAAACAGCTTTTTGGATGAAACGGCTTATCATTTAATGAATCGACAACCTATGTGCTAATCTGCAATGTGTTTTATACTAAACAATACTTTTGGATTGAACTATTTTTAGAGTTTACCAGGAAAAAAATGACGTTTTATAAGAGAAGTCTCTGACTTTTTGAGGTAAATTGTACTTAATTTGTCTTCTGAGAAACATGCAAGTATCTTCCGTTGCTTCCGAAGGGCAGTACTAAATGGAAAAAATGGTATTTCAACAAAAAAAAAAAAAAAAGGAACATCTTTATCCTGTTCAAAAGCTCTTAATGCATTGTGTTTCCTTCTGGAGCATCAGTGAATGTTTGAACCTTTTTTAATAACTGTGTTTGAGTCCCTCAGTTGTCCTCAGTGTGAAAAAAATGGATCTCAAAATCATACAGTCACTGCTGGAAAGGGTTCATACATGCAAACGGAAATGGAAATTGGAAAACTGAAGAATCTGCAGGACCTGGAGGATTTTTCTGAAGAACAGTGCTTAGTTTAACTGTTCAGAACAAACAAGGGACTCATGAACAACTATCACAAAACAAAAAAAAAGAAACAGTCGTAGATCATCACTTTTGCAGGGGCTTATTTTAATAATTTCAGCTATTTTCTTGTCTTGTGGATTATATGTAAACATCTTTTATGTAAAATATCTTACTCAGGACAGTACTAAATTAAAAAATAACATGCATTTTGTATGATCTCTCTTATTTTGTTACAATTATTCACATTTGCACAGTTTCTGCAAGGGGTTTCCAAACTTTTGCATAAGACTGTTTGACTGAATATGTGTCTTGCATGCCCATTTAACAATAAGATGAAGATCAAAAGAGTGAATGTTAAGATAATATTTCAGCAAACATGTGGTTTTGAAAGCATCTTTATGTTTCAGATTACCATTCAGAGAGACAGTGGACTAGATGTCAGTTCCCCCAAACACGGCAAGATTGACCCAAAAAATGCCCCTCATGTAGGAGGGAACCAGTGGGCTGGAGGCACAGGTACAGTAAATCTCATTGCACTTTGTATCAAAAGGAGGATCACAAAACTTGTCCACTTATTGTTTACTCTGAATTGCAGATTTAAATATATATATATATATATATATATATATACAGTACTGTAGAATAAGTTTATTATAATGAGAATCTAATGAGAATCAGAATTTATTTAATAGCAAATGGTCCAGACTAACTCTGCTTAAAGGAATAGTTCACCCAAAAATTAAAATTTACTCACCTTCAGGCCATCCAAGATGTAGATGAATTTGTTTCTTCGTCAGAACAGATTTGGAGAAATTTAGCAGAGCATGACTTGCTCACCAATGCATCCTCTGCAGTGAATGGGTGCCGTCAGAATGAGAGTCCAAACAGCTGATAAAAACATCACAAAAATCCATAAGTAATCCACACCACTCTAATCTATCAGCTAACATCCTGTGAAATATAAATCAGCATATAATTATAAGAAACAAATCCATCATTAAGGTGTTTTAACCCTAAACCGTCACTTCTGGCCAAGATATGGGCCCATAATCCACTGTACATCCACTGTTATCCTCTCACATCAAAATCCACCAAAACATTTGTTTAAAACTGTTTTGGACTGTTTTTGTAAACGGTGGTTGATCTGTGCATATTTCTCTCCTGATTCAGAGGAGATGATGTTTTCACTGGGGGAAAGCAATATTATGGATAGAGTACTCGTATTTTAGCCATTTTAAAGTTTTCACTTCAAGACATTATTGATAGACAGGAGTGGTGTACATTTCTTGTGGATTATAGTGATGTTTTTATCAGATATTTGGACTCAAATTCTGACGGCACCCATTCACTGCAGAGGATCCATTGCTGAGCAAGTGATATAATGCTGAATTTATCCAAATCTGCTATGATGCAGAAACAAACTCATATACATCTTGAATGGTTTGTCTTTACTTGTTTTTTTATAACTGTAAAAAAGGCAAATTAATCATAATAGTCCTAATAAATAAGGGTTAATTTTTCATCTAAAAATATGAGCCTTTAAGTCTCCAGTTATTGTGCACACACCCTGATCAATGTCAGCATACAGGCTGTTTTTCACATTTGCCTCCATCAATTATCAAAAATGTTTATCACTTACATGGTAACTCATCATAGCCTATATGTCTGTGTAGGAGGCAGAGATACAGCCGGTCTTGGAGGGAAGGGAGGCCCCTACCGTCTGGACGCCGGACACAAAGTTTACCAGATCTCTCAGGCGGAGAAGGACGCCGTGCCCGATGAGGTGAAGAGAGCAGCGCGGGAGATGGCGGAGAAGGCTTTTAAGCAGAGGTACACCCATCTGTCTCTCTCATTCATCACTCACTCAGTTCAAACCCTCACAGATTTCTCCAAAAAGCCTACACTTGACCCTGCGTGACCTTTACCCTCTGCCCTGAGTGCTTGTTAATCTCTCCAGATATTCTGCAGTGCTCTCTCAATGAAGCTCACAAACGCTCTGCGCTTGTGAAAGCGTATGACTGTATTCATGTGTAAAGCTCTGTTTTATGTACTGAGCTGGCCGAGTATGCAGTATACACATTATGTATAGTAATGCATATGTGCTCTGATGAAAAGGTTATGCACGGTTATTATAGTTACAGTAACGAAACCACTAAACACTAAAACCATATATATGTATTTTTTCTGTATGTATTCTATTCCGTTCTAATTCCAGAATATGACATCTGAGTAAAACATGAATGGAATAAATTTGTGTTTGCTAAAACAATAGGTTTTGGCTATTTATGTTAACGTGATCTAATAACCACATGGCCTAAGTGACGCTAGAGGAAATGGAAAGTCGTTGCAAGTCGCTGAAGACAACAAAAGCAAGGCATTTTTGAAATAGCATACACTGAAAATCCATTCACAATAAGACAATCAACCTGCATCAGATGCAGTACTATGCTTTGAAACCGACTTTTGATACTATTATGAGTGCCTCATAAAAAAAACAGCATGTTTCAGATCTCAGAATGGACACTACAGAGCCACAGAGCTCTTCAACAAGCCCAGATATCTCAAATATGCAGCCCATGAATGCTGCGATTCATTGCACTGCATGAAGTGAGAGTGTAACGTCATGAAGGAAGCTTCTGTTCAGCCCAGTGGACAGCACAAAGCTGCACAGACATACGCTTAGTAACGTAATATGATGCATATTTGTCAATCATACATAAATGAAACAGGTCAGATTTCTTTAACTGAATATGCTTTAAATACACAATAATCAAATTTATGGTCATATTGACAATAATCATATGTATGATCTGTAAATTCAGTTTGTTTTGATCGCAAACATTTCAACTAAATGAATGTTGTTTGTTCTACAATATTTTAACCATAGTTCATACTGTTTAACTAAATGTAAATGTTTTCACAGTAAACAGATTTATGCTAAATCTAAGCATTTATTTGTGTAAAACATATATGCATCACATAAGTTTATTCATTTGTTTGTTAAAACTGAAATTCAAACAGATGGAAATTTTATATGGCATTCAAATATATAAATTATAAAATCATAAATTTAGGCCTAAATATTTTTGGTGTGTCCTTCGTTCCTTTTTAAAGCTTATTTTGTTCTTAAAGTGGTTTGACAGACCTTTGAAATTAAATGGCTTTACTGAAGTTACTAGAAGTTACTAAAAACAGCTTTTTCAATTCTGATAGAGAGAGTACAGAAAATGCTCATGTAAAAGTTTTTTTGTCTTTGATGCAATAAACCTTGAATAAGATTAGGAGTGGAGAAACACTGGTTTATTTTGGAATACAGCTCCTTTTAAGGCTGCAGTGTGTCGCCATTGAAATTGAATTTAGTGAGAAAATCAAAGCTTGTCTTTATCTTAAACATCAGAGGATGATTGAGAGGAATGCAGCTCAGTGTGTTGTGTGCTAAAGAGTATTTGACTAGAACCCCGATATAGACCAGCAGCTTTTGATGTGGCCACTGAACACCATACCCGGGTCATGCTTGTCAATCCAGGGCTGCTTTAACTCTGTAACCTTAACAAATCCATATACTGTAATTCAAATATGATGTTTCTACAGAAGAGTATGACAGACTTTCAGAAATATTCTCAAATCAAGATCAGGCACTTAAACTTTTATAATTATGACTTTTATAGTTTATTATCATTTATCATTTTATTATTTTATAATTATAACTTGTTTTAACTATTTTTAAAATGCTGATAGTATCAAACTTTCATCAAATCAATTACTAATATCTAATGATGTTTGTGCACTAAAAATAATGCCACATCCTGGATCATTAAGCAACTGGCTTTTGTTAATTGAGGACATATTACAAAATACTAGGGCTGCCTTTGACTAAAGATTTTTCTGGTCGACTACTAGTTGTTCATTTTAAGCATTGGTCGACTAATCGCACGTTTATTAATGAGCCATTTAAATCATAATAATGAGCCTTAAATTGCCTATATAGCCTAATAAGCACTCAAGCGCACACATAAAGCTTGCCACAGCACACTGGCAGAAATAATGATTATGAATGTGTCGGTGAAAAACAGCAAGGAGACTGTATTAACGTTTTAATAATTTATTGATGAACTAGTGCTTTCTTTGTTTTCGGCTTAAGAGATGAAGTCAGCGACACTGACTTGTCATCTCTGCAGTTTCATACAAATGACTTAATCTAAGACTATTTACTTTCCATTTGAAAGTGGACATTTCGCTCTCTGTAGATATATTTTTCATGTCTGTAAGACAAGTACACTGAGTTTAGGTTCTTTTTATATTTTGACACGCTCAAGTTCAGAAACTGAGACGGCAGAAAGCGCATCCTGTTTGCTTTCATTATTTCACAAAAGCGCAATATTTTGTTGTTATTGTGAGTGAGATTTGAAAGATATATTAGTCATGTTTGCATGACCAAAAATAACAGTATTTTAAGAGCAAGTGACCGCACCAGTGCCTCCATCTGTAATGCTTTGAGCACGCTACTATTCAGCTTTCACACTCCGCAGAGACACTTAAATACTCCACATTTTATTAGATTAATATTAGATTGAGCTGCCATGTAAAGTTTGTACTACTTGCATATTTTACATGACAAGCCATATTTCAGGTCGATGAATGATAGGCGAGTGTTTGAACTTCCTGCCTGATGTACCACATAGACCAGCCGTTAACAATTTTTTTGCAACTAAGCGACTAATAAAATTTTGGTCGACCAAGCCTCTTCTCATCGAATAACGGTTAGTCGAGTATTGGGGGCAGCCCTACAAAATACCAAGATTAGCAATGAAAACACTGTAAACAATATTCACAATATGTGTTATACTATAAAACTAAAAAATAATATAATTTCCTTCTTTACAAATTGTGCGTTGTTTTTATGCATAGTACTAAGGGGTCATGAAATGCATAGCAGGATGTGTGGAAGTTTGTTTGTAATGCTACTGAATTCTTTAACTCTCAGATGGCGTTTGTCTTTGTGTTGCACATTGTTGTGATCTGCATGCTATCTGTCACGTTCACAATATTTCAATCTCAGCTGAGATGGCTTGTGTCAGGGGTTTCCACAGGAAGAGGAATGCAGTCTACCGTTTATGCAAGTGTGTGTTACACCTGACAAACCGCCGTAGAGTTTGGGGTCAGCATTTTTTTTAACAGTTTTGAAAGAAGGCTCTCTGACACTGCATGTATATGATCAAAAATACAGGAAAAACAGTAAAATATTATTATTGTTTAAAATAACTGTTGTCTATTTGAATATATTTTAAAATGTAATTTATTCCTCTGATGCAAAACTGCGTTTTCAGCATCATTACTCTAGTTTTCAGTGCCACATGATCCTTCAGAAATCATTCTGATTTGCTGCTGTGAATATGCTGATTTGCTGCTCAAGAAACATTTTTCATTATCAATGTTAAAAGCAGCTGTGCTGCTTCATATTTTTGTTGAAAAAATTTTTTTTGATTGCTTGATGAATAAAAAGTGTTACTTTTATAACATCATAAATGTTTTTACTGTCACTTCTGACCAAATTAATGCATTCTTGCTGAATGAAAGCATTCTTACTCACCCCAAACTTTTGAAGGGTAGTTTATATAATGAAATAAATGTGGTGACATGATTAGGGCAGGTTTTTACATGAAAATGACCATGTTGAGTAACTGTCTGAGCAGCTTTCTAAGGTTTATGAACATCCCTGATCTTGGTACAGGAATGACATTAATTATTGCTTTATGCCTTAAGTACTTGCATATGTGAAGACATATTAGTGTGATATTTACACTGTTCTGTTTTCTTGTTTTAAACTTAAATTTCACAATTTGCCAATGGCTTAAGATAAATGAACAATTCAACAAAATCTCAACTTTTATTATCAGTTTTGCTCAAGTAAATCTAGCGTTGAGGAAATATAGATATTTTTGCTGCAAAATAAGACTAATATATAGTCATTAGGAACAGTTGTTTCTATTTCTGTTGTGTCTGTGCTGTGAAAGTGTTAGTCAGTCGAGCAAAGCAGAGCACTTTTTTCACTCTCATTGGCCGCATGGCCACGCTGGCCAGCTCTTTCTCCGGTCTGTGGACAGGTTTGGAATTCAGTAGAAAATAGCAGCAGCAGTATGTCCTCTCTCCAATAACACTGTGCAAAGAATGTGAGCTTCAGAGGCCAGACAGGAAACCCACAGCCTGTGTGTGTGAGAAAGAGAAGCACAGCAGGAAGAAGGAGAGCGATAATACCACGAGCTAGAAGAGAGTGCTTCTTACATGTTGCATTATCATTGTCAGTGTAGCGGCATTTTTGTGACATATTTTTGCTCCAGGTGCTGATGGAGAGGTAAGGGGTGATTTCATCTGAAAGGAAACATAGTGTCACAGCACTTTGAGATGGGTCTTTAGATCACGCTGTCTGGTCTGATCTCACGCCTGATAGTGTCGGTGTGTGAGCGCACCTGAGCTCTGTGGGCTGCTACGGTCTAGACGCTCTTCATACTCTGTTTCCTCCTCTTGACATCAAACGCCTCTCATACGCACACACACAGATTCACGCAGGCACAACCTGGGTCTAAGCAGAAGAGCAGGACTAACTGGAGAATCGGTTTAGGGATTATTGGCTTCACACGACCTGTGTGGCAGAACCCACCCCTGCTGAGGACTGTCCATCAAATGACTGAGGGAATCTCACTAAACCTGTGAGGAAATAAAAATAAATAAAAAAAGAACAAAATAAAAAATGTTTGTAAGGTCCTTAAAGGGATAGTTCATCCAAAAAAATGAAAATGACCCCATGATTTACTCACCCTCAAGCCATCCTAGGTGTATGAGACTTTATTCTTTCAGGCGAATACAATCAGAGTTATGTTCAAAAATGTCCTGGCTCTTCCAAGCTTTATAATGGCAGTGAATGGCTGTTGAGATTTTGAGGTCCAATAAAGTGCATCCATCCATCATAAAAAGTGCTCCACATGGCTCCTGCGGTCCATAAAGGCCTTCTGAAGCAAATCGACGTGTTTGTGTGAGAAAAGTATTCATATTTAACACTTTATGAACTGTAATCTCTAGCTTCCGCTAATTGTTGTAGTTGTGTACACGAGAGAGCAGATGACGTAGGATGTAGGCAAATGCGTTGACGAATGTGGAAGCATAGAGGGGAGAGCAAACAAAACACTGTTCAAGAATGAAAAGAACAAAACAAGGATTTGTAAAGAAAAATGTCTGAGGATGTCAATATAAGCCAAGAGGAGACTGGTTTTCCTTTGCTGTAAACCAAAATTTATTCTCATAGGAGCTTGCGCTATGCCATGTCCTACGTCCAAATCTCAACGCCCATTTACTGCCATTATAAAGCTTGGAGAAGCCAGAATATTTTCTTAATATAACTCCAGTTGTATTTGTCTAAAAGCAGTAAGTCATACACACCTAACAGGGCTTGAGGGTGAGCAAGTCATGGGGTAATTTTCATTTTTGGGTGAACTATCCCTTTAAGGTTTGATGTTACTATCAGCTTTGTAACCAGTGGTTGACAGATAGATTTTTCAGGAAACCTATTTGAAAACAGTCATTATATGTGCAGTTCTAGCACAGCGATAAGAAATTTTTTTACCTTAAGACAAAACAATAGAGTAATAAAATATGTGAGTTTATTCATTCATTCAGCAAATTTTATGACAATTAAGTACAACCTCAATTCAAAAACAAAAACAACCTCTTAATTCTCATTATTTTAATGCAAAAAGTGATTTTAAAAAATTGATGTAATGAAATTATTTTTATAAATTATTTTTGAGTGTTTATGCATCATAATAGTATTAGTTGTACTGCATTTTATGTATGCTAATGAATAAATAAAATAAATAAGTAGAATTTTAAAAATTACTACAATATTAAAAATTAAGGACATTGTTAAAATAGTTCATGTGACATCAGTGGTTGAACCTAAATTTTATGAAGCTATGAAAATACTTTTTGTGCACTAAAAAAAAGACTACAACTGAAAGAAAATTAACAACTTTTTTTTTGTGTTAGTCTTCAACATGCATTTACAAGAGTACAACAACATATACGTGTGGTGCTGCTGACAAAGGATCCAGAACATTCTCTTTAACATGTTTAATATTAGGCTTCATTAAAGGTATCTTATCTCAAATGTGGGTGGTGTGGGGGTCCTTCAGATATTACTGTTGGATAACAAAAGGCCTTTAAGTCAAAAGCTTTGAAAATCAGAGAAATGAGCTTTGGTATCTTTATTTGTTTATTTATTTTAATTTATTTTTTTGTTTTAAATTTGAGCTGATCATTTTTTTTTTTTTGACATTGGTGCAGAGATCCTCGTGGGTGACTAGTGACCTGGCAGAGCTCTTACACCCACACTGATGATGGAATAAAACACTGACTGGGCTTTGAGCGCCTGGGTGTTTGTTGCGTGTGTGTGGGTGCTGGTTGTGGAGCTGTAAGGACTTGCCCTAAGAGAAATGTTTATCCTATTCCTCCTCTCAAGTGTGCGTCTTGACAGCTGTACTTAATGTGTGACTAAACAGAACTTGTCTTGATCAATGTCCTCTGAAATCCTCCTGCCCCAGAACACTCCTTGAAGTCTTAATACACATTGTTCACAAGTTTAAACGCCTCAGGGAAAGAATCTAAATGAAGACAGATTTTCTAAAGAAAATGTTAGTAGCTCTTACCTGTATAAAACTCACAGCCAAGATGCTAGAAGGTTACAAATGTGAGGTTACTAGAGTGGCTGCTGAGCGGTTGCTTAATAAGACAGGATTTATTCATATCTGTAACACAAACAGATTGGGACACACTGAAGTTTAATACATATGGTTAGAGCTTTGTTCAAATCTCATGAGCAGTATTAATGAAGGTGCTTTACTCTGTACAGTAACTGTAAACACTGCAGATGTGTTTGTGTGTTTAATGTGTAGCGTTTTTATTTCAGGCTCAAGGAAATTGAGATGAGTGAGTATGATGCCACCACGTACGATCGTTTCTCAGGAGCGGTCAGACGACAGGTCCAGTCGCTCCGCATCATTCTGGACAGTCTACAGGTAAACATTTGTTTGAATGTCCGTTGAGGAAAGCGATATCTTTGTCCTACTATCCTTTCAGTTGTTTATGGTAATTTCCAATAACAGCATTCCTCAGTTTGTTGGCTGCTTCTTACAAGATATGGTTAAAACTAGAAATAACTTACTTGTTTACAATCCTGTTTCAGTCTCTTTCAATATAAAAGTCTTTACTGCTGATACACTCATAAAAAAAGTCTCTTGTCACCATCTAATGGCAGAATGTAACTAAAATCACCTTCACAAACACACTGTTTCTCAATACAAAATACTATTATTAAAATACTACTATTATTTATATATATATTATTTACACAATAATAAAATTTAATAAACAACAGCAGCCATCATAAAAGTTGCTAATTCAGTCAAAAGTACAAAGGCAGCACTCTGACATACACCACTGAAGTTACATAAAATATAACATGATGAGATTTTGCCCTCAGCTTAAACAATTTGCTCTGTAACAAATAATAAATTAATGAGACTAAAGACTGCCCGTTAGATTTACCCCAAAAAATTATATGTCATGTTTAACCACTATAGAGGCATCAGAGCCAGCAGCAAATTCCAGAAGATCTGGCCGAGGTAAGGCTGCTCTTGGCGGGTTCATGAGCGCTGAATGGCTGCTGACGCAATGGAGCTCACATCTCCGAAAACTTTGACGCAAATTTTCTAATAGACATTATCTTTATTAACAAACCGCATATGGAAGTCTAAACAAGTACATTCCTAAAATACTCTTAAAACTACATTCCAAGACAAAAATTCTTATTTTTAGGGGTTCAAGCATGTAGCGCTGAAATCCTATTGTATTTGTTAAAATGGTCACGGAACAGCGATCTCCATGTAAAACCGATCTTGCAGACCAAACCGTAAGTCATAGAGACTTGACACTTCGAGGAATGGTAATACTCACACTGCCTACAACGTGACCCAGGCTCGCCCCAATCGGCCTGACGGAGGCGCTACAGTGATCACAAGTATGAAATTACTCAGAACTCCTAAACAATCAGTAGCAGACTCAAGAGTCTTATGCCGCTGGAATCCTTGGCTCACACTGGACAAAATGAACACCTCAGATTTGATCGTGAGCCTTGAAATTTTGGGGTATTTCATATTTTTCAAAAAACCAGAAAACCAAAGCAGTGCAGAAAGATTCTCTGGAGAGTGAATATCAATAATTATCAAAAAAAAAAAAAAAAAAAAAAAAAAAGTTTAACTTTCCCCACACCGTCACAAAGAGGCGCGAAAACGTTTGAAAGGGGCAGGGCCACTTTTAGTAAAATGCCTATAACTGCTGAACGGAATGAGATATCTTCGCCAAACTCTGAATACTTATGTAAGGGCTCAATCTGAGGTCGCTGAGATCACGGGACTTGGCCACTTAATGGCACTATGAGAAGGAAAAAATAAAAAGTAAAAATTGCTATAACTGTGCAACCATTTGTCCTATCAACATGAAAATCTGGGTGGTCCGAAGTGCCACAAGTGTCTGCGAGGACATTTGCATATCTCAAAAAACATCAATTAAACAAATCATTTGTCAAATGGTTGAGGTGTAAAAACCCTACTTTTGCAAGTTAGTCCTAGGTTTTTCACTCAATCTGGAAAAAAACACTGCAGTGCAATTCTCTGGACTCTGTAGGCTAATAATGTTGAAATTTACCCTTTGGGAAGCTATAAAAGGGTCGTGTAGGAAAGAGGCCTGTCCAAGTTTACCCAAAATCCTATAAAGCCTAAAGGAAAACTCAAAACTTCATGAAACCTGCTGAGTACATGCAACAGGTGATTCTACAAGCATGCAGAGTTTTAAGGGGGATCGGACCACAGCTGGTGCTATAACAGTTATAAATGTTAAAAAACATCATGTTTCTATGATAAATTACTTGGATTTGCCAAAAATGCATTTTTATTCATTGATTTAGGTTGTTACAGGCTTGCTAAATAATGTTTTTTTTTTTGTGCTTAAATGCCTTAAAGTGATTGAACCCTGATAATTGCTGCTTGCAGCTATATTTAAAATTATAGTGGATTTGGTCATCCGCCATGACACTCGCTCCGCTAGCAGAGTCATACAAACAGTGAAAAGGTTGGAGTTCTGTTATCACTAGAATATCACCCTCCTGTCAGCCAATCAGATTTAAGGACCAGAAAGAACTTTTGTATATGTATACACTTATTTCCACACCACAGAAAACTGCGGATCTCACTCAATTAATTGAGTTGATTGGTTCTGCCACTACTATAGTCGACAGAGTGTGAAGAGTCATTGGCTTGCCGATTAGTCTCAGTGAGCATTCGTGCAAGCTTTGTGTAAAGACGCACACAACCACTTAGAGTTTTCCTTTAGGTTTTCAGCCAACTCACGAGAGTCAAGACATCCTGTGACTCCAAAAGAACATGCGCTGTTATTATTATTAGGCGCCTGGCGTTCTGATTGGTCTGTCGATATGGACAAAGGCGGCTGTCATTTTGTATGGAAGGATGTCCGGTTGCGTCTGATCTTTTTTGTTTGGGTGTGGGTGGACAGAGCGCTGGAACACGGGTGGAGTTCTCAGAAAACGCTGATTGAAGACCAGCTGGTTTCCCCGTCCACACTGTACAAAGTGTGTAGCGGCGACTCGATCTGATCTGAGATCTGTGTTGCGCTCTGAGCTGAGTGCTCCTGGGGATTCCCTGTGCTGTGCGAACAGAGCGCCGACTCCAGCCACAGGGAGGATCGGGTTCCTCTTTGGCAGCCCATGTGAGGAGCTCTGCTCAAAGACAGATGTGTTTATGTGAAAACATGGTGACAAGGATTATCTCTGTCTGTCTTTCACAGTCCAGTCCTTTAAATCAGCGCTATCTCCTTTCACCTACAATAGCGTTGTAAAGAGAGCTGGCAGCCACACGGGCATGTGTGTGGTCCCGATGAGCGCACTGGCATCGCTCTGTACAGGTTCTGTCCTGAGAAGAACTTAACCTCCACCTCACCCTGAGCCTCTGTTCACCGCTTGGGCCTTTTCCAGATAGTAATTTAACCACTGCCTATTCATTTGCTCCTGTAAAGGTGCCGACACATACATGAACAGTCAGAGGTTTGGAAACGTCCACTCATTCTGTATTATTATTATCATTTTCAACATCTTGAAGTAATAGTATAGTTTTCAACCAACTTTGTAAGATGAAGATCTTGGGATGCTTGTTAAACACTATGGAGGTTCACATGCATGCTGAACACTTATGGACTGCGTTTCTTTTTCCTATCCAGCTTCCAACTCCAAAAATAATTCTATTAGTAAAATAAAATAAAATAAAATAACTTGATTGCATGTTTTTAAATTAAATGCCAGTGCATTTTTGCATTCTTTCAAGATCATAATCAAGTTTGCCTGAACTTGTGAGTGTTGTATGGTGAACAGGTGAAGCACAGAAAAAATAAACAACAACAGCTCCTCACTCCATCAAAGGAATGTATATGAGAGCTGTAAAAAGAGAGCAAAACAGCACATTTGTAGCTGTGCCTTTACTCTGTAATCACTGCTCATCATAGCATATGCTTTTCCACAGCTGACTCCCCAAACATTCACACACCTACCTTACAGATAAGTGTTTGCAGCAGGTTGTGCGGTAGTTTGTGGTGCATGTACTCATTTATACTCTGAGACCACATGCTGTTATATTGTGAGCTTGAGGACTTCTATTAATGGCGTTTACAAAGGTAAACATCCCTAAATTGCATACAATTAGTCAGGCATTTTTCAAAGATTTTCAAAATATAACAGTTAATATAAAAAACATTGTTTTCATTTTACTTGAGATTACAGGAAGGGATGCACAGTGCATCATTACCATTTGCAGACTTTGAAATGCTAACTGTGCATTCTCATTTCCACTGTTTTTATATTTAGATTGAAACAGACTGATTTTAGATTTACGTTTGTGTTTTATTTTTCATTTATTTTGACAAAATAGTTTTAGATAATTTTAATATTAACCATTATGGTTATTGGTCATAGCATGAACATATTTATGTCAAACTGGGGTTTGCAAACCCTTGGAGGTTCTAAGAATACTAAAGGAGGCTAGCGAACATTCAGAGTTATATTAAAAAAATGTCCTAGCTCTTTCAAGCTTTGTAATGGCAGTGAATGGGTGTTGAGATTTTGAAGCAAAATAAAGTGCATCCATCAATCATAAAAAGTACTCCACACGGCACCGGGGGGTTAATAAAAGCCTTCTGAAGCATATCGATGTGTTTGTGTAAGAAAAATATCCATATTTAAAGCTTCATAAATCTCTACACTCTAAAAATGCTGGGTTAAAAACAACCCAACTTGGGTTATTTGGCAACCCAGTGGGTTGCCAAATAAATATTGGACTGGGTAAATATTGGACAGAAGACATGCTGGGTCAATTTGACCCAGCTGGTTAAGTTAAATGTTTTTACCAAAGCTGGGTTGCTTTATTTAAGTCAACTATTGTTAAAAAAAATATTATATTGCTGGTTTAAAATGGACTGGAACTTATAAAAACATTTTATAAGCCATGAAAAATGTAACATTTAAAAGTAGCATTTTAATTTTAGTGTATCCAACCATTAGCTGTAATCGCTTTTTTCCTGAAATAGCACTATTTCTCATGCTGGTGTGTCGCTGAAATCTGAGTCGGTGAAGGGCTGCTGTTTGCCGGTGTAACTTCAGACTTCCGCCTTGCTTTTCACTCGTAGCTGAAAGATGCCGTGACTGACTCCATAACCTGCCCATAAACAAACAGTACTGACATTAGAGAACATATTTTAACATCAAATTAAATTAAACTCAGTACTATAAAGAAAAAAAATCAATTTTGTTTTTATTCAAGGCAAAAGGCGTTTCCATCATGCTCGTCCTTGTATGTTGCGTTGAGTAAAATAATACAATTTACAGCACAGTAAAATGATTAAACACAAAAAATATTAAAAATGACCAAATAAAATGACCCAACAAGTTGAACCCAGCACCTGGGTAAAAATATTAAAAACAGCCCAATAAAATGACCCAACAGGCTGAAACCAGTATTTGGGTTATTATTTAGAGTGTAGTTTCTGCTAACTGTCATATGTCAGAGGATGTCAGATGATTTTAGTATAATCCGAGAGGACATTGGTTTTCCTTTGTTGTAAACAAAACTTGGTTCTCGCGGGACTAGCATATTCTTACCGGAGCTTATGCTACGCCTACATCCTACGTCATCCGTTTGAATATAACTCTAATTGTATTCGTCTGAAAGAAGAAAGTCATATACACCTAGGATGGCTAGAGGGTGAGTAAATCAACTATCCCTTTAAGAAATGCTAATAATAAATTAAATCATAAAAATGTCAAATTAGATGTTGTTGAATTATTAAAATCTCAAGGTATTTCAAGTGAATATTTTAGGTCAAAAGTGTTGGGCTGGCAAAAAAAAAGTTTGGAAATGTGCATCACAAATCAAAGCCCTGGTGTGCTGTTTGTTTGTGGGCAGGTTGTGCTGTAACACAGTCAGTTCTGTCATCATTCAGGTCCGAAATCAGTGTAAGTAATGACAGCATTTGTGTGCAAATGGAGCATTAGAGCTATTTCTCACAATGGCTTGAGATGTGACACAGAATAGAGCAGATGATCTCATCCATTCGGTCAGTCCCTGGAGTGCCGTCTCCCTCTGTGTTTCTTCAGCTCATGACTCTTTATTACTTCACACTTCTGTAGAAAAACTTTTGCAAGAGCGTATGTGGTGCTTTCCTTACTACCCGGATCATAATAATGGGTGTGTGACGTGTTTACGTCTATAAATGTGTCTGAATCTGTGTGCTTGCATGCCTGTCTTTGTACGTGCTTGTGTTCACATGTGTGTGGAGAGCGATGAGTAGTGACGTGTTGGTTCATTGTTCTTCATGGAGATCTGATATGCTTACTCATATAATGAGAGCCACATGTGGAAGTGCTTCTATGGGTGTTTGTTGATATTTGGATCCATGTTTGAAGTCGAGGAGGTCAGGGACCCACTGGGGGTTGTGGTCATGACTGAAATATGCATGTTAGCTCATAATAGCTCAAAAAAAAAAATAATTTGAAGATTTTGTATATTACTGACATTCTACAGCAACTTACAATAAGGTTCCATTTGATAAGATTGATTATCTACATTAGTTAAAGGGCACCTAAGAAAAGTTTTCTTAATAAAGCTATAGACATTATTCAGTCCAGAGCAGTGAGTGATTTTCTGCTTTTATTTTATTGTTTGGGTCATAGTAACAGCATAGACAGCAGTATAGGTACTGTATATTATGCTGATTCCACTTGAGCTAATATAAATATGTGATTTCTTTCCGAGCTGTTTACCTTCACAGACATTACTGACTGTGTTTTTGTTACTTCTGCATATTTTTAACATGAACTTGTGTGTGAAAGAAAACTTAGTTTAGTACTCACATGCCGTGTGACAGCCGCTTTCTATTCGCATGCTTCAAATGTCGTCCACATATCATGTTTAAAAATGGCTTTAAATGCATGACTTCAGCTCGATAGATGTTTTTAGCAAAGTATCTGAGCTACGAGGTGTAAAGGCACAGTCCTATTCTGGTAAAGGGGGCGGGGAACAGCAGCTCATTTGCATTTAAAGAGACATGCACAAAAACAGCATGTTTCTGCTTCCGCTCAAAATAGGCATTTTCAGAATGATATAAAAAATTAGATATGGGGAATTTTGATCTGAATCTTCACAGACACACCTGAGACTTAATTGGAGCATAATAGGTTCCCTTTAATGAAAAAAAATACTTGCCAATTCTTCTGACTTTTTATACTTCACCATTTTACTATTACAGAATTTGTATTTGTTGTTGTTAATTATTTTAATTTTATACTTGGAGCTTGTGCTGAACCTCGTTAAACTTTGTTTGATATATAACAAGAAAACTTTTTGAATCAGCTTTTTTTTAATAGTATGAGGTGTAAATGTTTGTGTTTCAGGCTAAAGGGAAGGAGAGGCAGTGGCTGAGGAATCAGGCTCTGGGTGAACTGGACGATGCTAAGATCATTGATGGCCTGACAGGAGAGAAAGCCATTTATAAACGCAGAGGAGAGCTGGAGCCAGAGGTGAGAGCTCACACAATATTCATCACATAGAACAAACACACATTAATAAAAATTCTTTTTTTTTTTCAGTAAATAAGGTTAGGTTAAATAACCAAGCTTGCATGAAATGAAAATTCACCCTATCTATTGTATTGATGTTACTGATCTTATTGTGAATAATTCATTATGCAGAGTTATTTTAGAATCATTTTTATTTTAAAAAATTATCATTTGTTTTTATTGTTATATTTAGATCTATTTTCTTTTTAATTTTAAAGTTTTACATTTACCAGTTAATATTTTTATTATATTTTTGTCATTTTTATTCGTTTTTTTAATATTTTAGTCTAGTACATAAAATTAAACTAAACTAAACTTTGCATCCATGCATAGGTATTGTGTGTGTGTGTGTGTGTGTGTGTGTGTGTGTGTGTGTGTGTTTTTTAGGGCTAGGCAATTTTTCAGAATTTATTAATTAATTCGAATGTAATGTTTTGCCACAATTTTATTTTTTAGAAATTGAAGAATCGTGAATTTTGAAGATAAATGTCACCAAACATTACAATTAGACACTGACAATATGCCAGTGATAACAGTAAAGAGAAAAGGACGATGCAACCGCACGTGATTAACCACTCACGTGTGATGCGCTCACATTGCTAGGCGCCGTTTACACAAAGTGCTCTTTTGTTGACAAAGATGCGACATAGGCAGTGGAATAGGAAAAATATGCAAGAAGATGGGAATGAACTTCTTGTAACTTGAGCGCCACGTTTTTAGAATGCAGTTGAGAATTCAGATGAGAGCATAATCACAAGTACAAAAAGTAAAAAAAGCAGCAGTATGAGATAAAACAACACAATTTTTTTTTTCTTTCTGGTGGTCACTATGACTGTTTGGTGTTTGGAAAAGAGTAGCAAGGACATTTTTCAAAATGTCTCATTTGGCATTCCATGGAAAAAAGAACAGTATATGGGTTTGGAAAGGCACAAGGTGAATAAATAATGCCTGAATGTTATTTTCAAGGTGAACTTTAACTTTAAGATGTAGTATTATTATTTATTAGATTTCCTGATGTTTGTCTAACAATTTACTTTCTTCTATTCACATTGCTTCTTCTACTGGTAATCATGAATGCCAGCTTAGCAGACCATCTCGCATAATATTTACAGTTCCCCATAAGCCTTCATTTAAAATCTGCTTTCTGAATTGATTGTAGTAACTTCAATATATTATGTGTCTCCTGTATAATCCATTAAAAACCTCATTGACTGTAAAGAGTTTCAGAAGGGGAGTCTGGGCAAACAGAACGCTGCAATTAAAGCAACCACATAGTAACAGTATTAAATGATTTTCCTAATTAAATATTTGTCTGTTCATGTGTGGATGACTTATGTGTTTTTCCTCTGGTCTGGCTGCAGTTGGGGTCTCCTCAGCAGAAGCCGAAGCGTTTACGTCTGCTCGCGGACGTCTCTGGCAGCATGTATCGCTTTAATGGAGTAGACGGCCGTCTGGAGCGCTCCATGGAGGCCGTGTGTATGGTGATGGAGGCTCTTGAGAACTACGAGCACAAGTTTAAGGTGAGATTTGGCAATCAGTCATCGACTCTGTTCCAAGACCCACTTTAAGACCAGTCCAAAGTAGTTGGAAGTTTGGTATTTTAGATTCCTTCTTCTGAACAAATTCTAAGGTGCCATAACATTTTTTCCTTCATGCAGAAGGCAAACCCATAATGCATTTATGATTTAAAATATTATGATTTAAAAACTTTTTTATTATTTAAATGTATTTTAAAATATAATTTATTCCTGTGGTCAAATCTGAATTTTCAGCATCATTACTTCAGTCTTCAGTGTCACATGATCCTTCAGAAATCATTCTAATGTGCTGATTTGAATAAAAAATAAAAAAAAGGTAATTGTGAAATTCTTACTTTTTCCTTGCAATTGCAAGTTTACATAATTTTCTCAGAATTGCGTGATATAAACTCGCAACTGTGAGTTATAAAATCACAATTCTGAGAAATAAAGTCAGAATTATGAGATAAAAATTTGCAATTCTATAGACTGCAAATGTGACTTTTATATCTCGCAATTCTGACTTTTTTCTTAGGATTGCGTGATCTAAACTTGCAATTGCAAGTTATAAAGTCAGAATTGCGAGACATAAACTCACAATTCTGAGAAATAAACTCACAATTCTCAGAAATAATCTCACAATTCTGAATTTTTCTTGCAAATACGAGTTTATATCTCGCAATTCTGACTTTTTTCTCAGAACTGTGTGATATAAACTCACAATTGGGAGTTAAACAATCGCAATTCTGAGAAATAAATGATAAAAATTTGCAGTTTGACTTTTTTAAACAAATTGCAATTCTGAGACATAAATGATAAAAATTTGCAGTTTGACTTTTAAAAAAAAAAAAATTGTAGTTATAAGTTATAACGTCAAATTTTTACTTTTTTCTCAGGAATGGGTGATAAATTCGCAATTACGAGTTATAAAATATAAATTCTGAGAAATAATCTCACAATTCTGAATTTTTCTCGCAAATTCAAGTTTATATCTCACATTTCTGACTTTCTTCTCAAAACTGCGTGATATAAACTCGCAATTGTGAGTTAAACAATCACAATTCTGAGAAATAAATGCTACAGATTTGCAGTTTGATTTAAAAAAAAAAAATCACAATTCTGAGACATAAATGATACAAATTTGCAGTTTGACTTTTTTTTTAAATCGCAGTTATAAGTTATAATTTATAAAGTCAAATTTTTACTTTTTTCTCAGGATTGGGTGATGAACTCACAATTATGAGTTATAAAATCGCAATTCTGAGAAATAATCTCACAATTCAGAATTTTTCTTGCAAATTTGAGGTTATATCTCACAATTCTTATGTTTCGTTCAGAATTGCATGATATAAACTTGCAATTGCAAGTTATTAAGCCACAATTGTGAGAATTCTGAGAACATATCAGTCTTTTGTTGCCCCTCAGAATTGAACTTTATAGCTCGCAATCGTGAGGTTATGTCATGTATCGTATTTATGGTTGCATTTATATCAAATTTATGGTTCTACTTGAATGTAGATGCTTACATGCCTAGACAGCAAGGTGGCTCACTGGATTTTGGGACGGAGTCTTTTATTTGAAATAAATTCATGCCTCTGCTCAGTCAATCTAATTTTGACGGCCATCTCATCTTAAGTTGCCCACAAAGTTCAAATATAGTCACAAAATGTTGATCTGTCGCAATCCTCTCACCACTAGCGTAATAAAAATAGCGAAATCTGTTTACAATAAACCTTCTCCAGGCAACACACCATGGAAACAGCCCTTCTGTTGACATCCTCAAAGAGTGAAAGTCTTGGTCCGATCTGATGAGTAATAGGGATGTCCCCACCACACATGCTGACACACTGTTGTGGAGGTTGCCATGGCTATAAGGATGATGTAAAGTATAAGTTGCCGTGGAGACGGTCATGCTGGTTTAGGTTGATTAGTGGTTAGCAGCTCTCTGGGACGCATCTGTCTCTCAGTCTCTCTCTGTTACTTGGTTCCTGCCTCCATCTCTGCGTCTCTGTCCATCTGAGCTGCTGGCAGATGCTCTGGAGGCAGTGAATCACCGCTCTTGTTGGGAGCTGCTCAGAGATATGTAGCGCCTGCACAAAAGAAGGTCTGTTATCTCCATCCCGGGGAGTTTGGGGGAGGACGACAGCGGAAGATATGCAGCTGCGGCTGTCAATGGATCACATTATCCCGCTCTGCTTAAATTTGCATCAGCACTTTCAATGTGTGGGGTCAGATCTGAGGCTGGACAGTATAAATATAGATGTGTAATATTCATAAAACAGCTGGATCCGGTGCAGTAATTTGGCTACAAGCAGCACAGAAGTATTTCACTGTTTATCACTCTATCACAGGGCAGTGCTTGAATATACAATATACATTTTTGACCATTTAAAATGAACCAGTAGTGATTCTTTTTAAAGGAATAGTTCACCCAAAAATGAAATTTCTGTCATTAATTACTTACCCTCATGTCTTTCCAAACCTGTAAGACCTTCATTCATCTTTGAAAAGAAATAAAGAAATTTTGATAAAATCCAACAGCTTTCTGACCCTGCAAAGACACCAACGTAAAGGTAGTAAAGACATACCTGTAATTTTATGAAGCTACGAGAATACGTTTTGTGGACAAAAGAAAACAAAAATAATGATTTTATTCAACAATTTGGTGCAACACATCCGGGTTCTACGTCAGAACTTAAATTTTTTGGGTGAACTATCCCTTTAACTCACTTATTTTCCGTTAAGTTTACTAAAAACAAGTGCAAGTAGTGCAGTTGGAATATAATAGCATTAAAGGAGAAGTCCACTTCCAGAACAACCATTTACACATAATGTACTCACCCCCATGTCATTGAAGATGCAGCTTCAAATGATCCCAAATGCGGCAGCTGAGGAAGAAGGATCTTATCTAGTGCAACGATCAGTTATTTTCATAAAAATAATACAATTTAAATACTACATCGCTGCAGAAGTACCAACCCAGTCATTGCAAAGTGAACATGCAAAGAAGATCAAACACCCTTAACAAAAAAGCTAAAACAGCGACATAGGACGATTTTGAAGTTGAGGGAGAAAATACGATTAGAGTTTTTTGACATACCCTAACTGTCTTGAGGCAGAATACACAGAGTTCAGGGAGATATACAATAAAAAGTATATGAAAATAACAGTTTTTATGAAAATAACCGATCGTTTTGCTATATAAGACCCTACTTCCTCAGCTGAAGCTGCATTTAAACTGCATTCTGGAAGTTTAAACTCGGGGCACCATATCAGTCCATTATATGGAGAAAAATCCTGAAATGTTTCCCTCAAAAAACATAGTTTCTTTACGACTGAAGAAAGAAAGACATGAACATCTTGGATGACAAGGGGGTGAGTACATTATAGTTAAATATAAGTTAAAATTCTGTTTACTTGGCAACAATGGCTGTTTGGCTGAAATAAAATATTCTCATGCTTACTAACGCTACATTTGTTTGATCAAAAATCCAAAAAAAGCTAATATTGTGAAATATTATTACAATTTAAAATAACTGTTTTCTATTTGAATATATTTTAAAATGTAATTTATTTCTTTGACGCAAAACTTTCAGCATCATTACAGTCTTCAGTGTCACATGATCCTTCAAAAATCATTCTAATATGCTGATTTGCTGCTCAGTAAACATACATGATTAAGGTTGAGCTTAATATTTTGGTGTATACTGTGATACATCTTTTAAAAATAAACATGCTTACCCCAAATTTTTAACAGTTGTGTATATAGTAGTGTATATACTATAGCTATATTGCCCAGCCCTAGTCAGAACTCAGTTACTGTAAAGTGTAGTAGATGGTGACAAAGATAAATGAAGTGACAGTGATATGTGAGATGGTAAGTATGTTAATATGTGTGTGTGTGTGTGTGTGAGGGCCGGCAGACTTTATGGCCCCACGTTAGTTGTCAAACAAGCTGTTTGCCCTTCCAGCTGGCCTGTCGTATATCTGTTTCTCTGTGACACTTACATAATCTTCATTACATAAAAGTGCATCTGATAACTCATCCACCTGTGATCTAAAGGCAGGTGGGACACACATTCTTTTCATTTGTCCTTTGACCCGTTGGTTACACATTACTCTGTGTCCTCTTAGTCTCATGTAGCCAAACCTTTGTCAATAACACAGAGTCTGGTCCAAACAGATGCTTTTTCTAGAGCCTTGCAAATACGGTAGACAGATTAAAACCAGTCTGACTCCCAGTTGTTGTGTAAAGTTAACCAGTCAGTTCTGGTTTAGGAATTTCAATGAACTTCTGCAACCTTGTTGTACAGTGTACATCATGTTGCTTGAGTCTAAAACTAGTGTCCCTTTGATATGTCCAGCCAAAAGTGTGCTGAAGACATATTGACGTAATGGAATTTGATGTATTTCAGATTGTCATTGCCATCAACTGCTGCATTGTTGGCTAAGACACTCACTCACTGTTGAGCTGGACAAAAGATTATTATGAAACTGGCTGTTCATGACAATAACTCGTAACATCCACTCTCTGTGTCTGCCATCCACATTGTGTTATGTAATTATAACTCATTTACATCATCACATCACAAGAGTTTTGTGACATGGAAGTAAATGTTTTCTATGGACAAACTTATCTCTGAAATTCTGATTCCAAAGTTTACACAAACTTCTAAGTTTTCTGTATTATGGAGTTTTAATCTAATATTGTGGTTTGTGTCCTGTCTCACTTGTCCAAGACAAATGTGTCTCATCAGTCTTGTTGTGCATTTTTGACACATCTCAGATAACTACAGTGACAAAAATACCCTAAGGGACACTTTTAATAATCATTTCCTGAAGACTGTGCATTTCTGCATTGGTCACATTGTTGTTTGGCTTGTTATTTTCTCAGCGTGGACTAACCCTTCTCCTCCTTCCTGTTTTTTCCTCTGTAGTATGATATTATGGGGCACTCTGGAGACGGTTTCAACATAGAACTGGTCAGATGTGACAAAGTGCCCAAGAACAACAAGGAGAGGCTGAAGGTTTTGAAGGTACAGTAAAGCTTCTGTAATGCAGGGGTGACCTCATTTCCCTTTTTTGTTTTGAAAACTACGCTCATACGAATTCACTTGTGCTGACGTAGCAGCCAGCATTTCTCCTAGAATTCCTCCTATTGTCTTATGTGACCACATCAGGAAGAAAGTCAAGCATAAATTCTCAGACATAAGACTGCAGGGATGGTCTCTGGGATTCACTGACGCACGACTGCAGCCAGATTGGGGCCTTCAAAACTGAAACAATCTCATTTCTTTCCAAAGTAAAGTTCTAGCAGTAATATTTCAGACCCTGGTTTCAGCCATCACTGCAAAAAAAATATTTAAACCACTGGCAAATTTATTATCGCCATGTGATCCTAACTTGCCTTAAAGGAATACCTTCACCTAAAAATGAAAGTTACCCTATGATTTACTCATTGTCAAGCCATCCTAGGTGTATATGACTTTCTTTTAGATGAAAACAATCAGAGTTATATTAAAAAATGTTCTGGCTCTTTCAAGATTTATAATAGCAGTGAATGGGTTTTGAGATTTAGAAGCCCAAAAATCTGCATCCATCCATCATAAAAAGGCCTTCTGAAGCAAATCGATGCATTTGTGTAAGAAAAATATCCATATTTAAAACTGTATAAACTGTAATCTCTAGCTCCCGCTCACTGTCATTACATATGTTCATGAGAGAGTGGTGTTTCAGCGGATGTTGTAGGACGTAACAGTTTTTATGATGGATGGATGCAGTTTTTTGGGCTTCTAAATCTCAACAGTCATTCACTGCAATTATAAAGGCTGGAAGAGCCAGGACATTTTTAATATAACATGTTGGGCATGTTGTGTTCTGGGCATTTTAATTCCGAGAGGGTCAACGAATGAGCATCCATTGTACACAACGTTAGCAAAATCAGGTTGCATGCGTACTATGCTGATGAAAAAATTTACATTATGTGCAATATACACATACCGTGCCTTGCAAAAGTATTCATACACCTTCATTTTTTTCACGCTTTATGTTGCAGCCTTATGTTAAACTGTTTTAAATTACTTTTCCCCACATCAATTTACACTCCATACACCATAATGACAAAGCAAAAAACAGTTTTTGTGACACTGCAAATTTATTAAAAATAAAATGCTGAGATAAGTACATTGCATAAGTATTCATACCCTTAACTCAGTACTTATTTAAAGAACCTTTGCAGCCTCAAGTCTTTTGGGGTATGATGCGACAAGCTTTGCACAATAACATTTGGCAGTTATCTGCCATTCTTCTCCTCACCTCTTCACCTCTCAAGATGTGTTCAAGTTTGATTGCGATCAACCCAAGGTTGTGGCTGGGCTACTCAAGGACATTCACAGAGTTGCCTATAAGCAACTCTTGCTGTGTGCTTACCGTCACTGTCCTGTTGGAAGGTGAACCTTCTGCTATTTTGGATCTATAACCCATAAATTTGTGCAAAAATAGCTTTAAATCCTTCCTCCATGTTGTTCACTGAGATGTTGTCCAGAATCAACTTCCATGTGAGCTATGTGGCGCCGAGCACCCCACAGGAAGTGTATTAAAAACAAACTGTTTAGCATATGTTCTTTTCAGTCCTCTGAATATGCATTATAACCTCTTCTTCCACTGTCCCAGACCATGCATGCCCACTCGCAGTTCTGCATGAGCGGAGACTACACGCTGGAGGGCACCGAACACGCCGTGAAGGAGCTGGCACGCGAAGAAGCCGACGAGCATTTCGTCATCGTGCTGAGCGACGCCAACCTGGAGCGCTACGGGATCAGCGCCGACCGGTTTGCGCGTGCCCTCACCAGTAACCCGCAAGTCAATGCCTTCGCCATCTTCATCGGTTCCTTAGGAGACCAAGCGGACAGGTGAGGTTAATGTCCCATGTTAAACGTTAGCGTGCTTGGTTAAAGGTTAAGCCTGGATTAGAAGCAGACAGTGGCATTACTGCAAAACTGCTGTGCAGTGAAAGTTCCTAAAGCTCACTCAAAAAAGAAGAGCCATTTCGGTGCTAATTGCAGTGCAAAGTCTCAAACGTTTAGAGCGGCACTATAAAGCATAATGACTTTGAAATGTAATTAGCATTCCCTTTCTGTCATCTCTTTGCTGTGGCCTGTGTGATTTGTACGGCCTTTCTCCAATAAAAGATTAGAGTCTATAGACTCATGTACAGCTCTCTTTAGTGCATTGTTCATGTTATTTGATGAATTTTGTGGGTCTTGACTCACATAAGGAGAGCTGAAGGCATGCGAAAGGCGCCACCGTGGTGGTCAGACACGTCCCATATAGGCTTTTCATGGCCTCCGTGATTTAAAGAGCAGTCCTCTCTGAACATGTGCCGTCTTTTTAAAGGAACTAAATGACAGTAATGAATGATTAGTGAGGAAGGAGGGGCGGCAGCTAAGTGAAAGGACATGGGCGGCACTTTGCTTTCAGTCCCTCTTAACGGACAGGCTTTTCCCAAGACCCGTATCTTATCAAAGCCCCTCTGTGAATGACAGCCATTGTCCCTCCAATGGAGGAGTAGGAACTGGGGAGGAAAAGCTCATTTGCATTGCTAATGTTTGATGTGGGGGCTCTTTTCTCTCTGTCCGACATCCAGGCTCCAGAGGACTCTGCCGGCCGGACGATCTTTTGTCGCTATGGACACCAAGCAGATTCCTCAAATCCTTCAGCAGATTTTCACATCCACCATGCTGTCCAATGCCTAAGAGAACAACAGTTGGGCGAATCACACTGAACTTGACATATATTAACGTTATGAAATTGTTATTGTACTGACATTCTTTAAAGCTCAGAATGACAGTAATAAGAATCCCCATTTAGAATAAATGGAATTATAAAAAGCTCAAAAGTAAAATGTTCATAAAAACAGGAAAAAAAGTTTAAAAATTACTGACGTTTATTTATGCTAATTGAAAATAATAGTAATAATACTTGTATTACAATATATATTTTTAATACAATAAAACGTTTGGAATTCTCATTCTAAATGAGAATTCAAATTGGGAATAATTGGAATTACAGAAAAAAAACGGTACAAATAAAATACAACCGACATTCGTGTATACTAATTTAAAAAAAAAATGTTCTAATTTAAAACTACAATATTTTTAATGCAATAAAAAATCTGAATGACATCAAGAAAGAAGTAAAAAGTTATGGTGATGAGGGGGATTATGCTTATTTGACATTAGCATTTATCTAAATACATTTTTTTTGTGACCTGGACATGTCAAAAAAGACCAGAGACCTGTCTGCACTTGTCATGCTTTGTGTATGGACTATACTGCATAGAAATCCATAGTAATTCTGTGATGCATCAGGACTGAACTGTATGAGCCTAGAATGTTTGCACATAAAGTACATAAAGTGTTTATAATTTTTGATTTTTTATTTTTTTTATTTTGACAGTAGTTGTTTTAACATATTCTATGAGCTTTTAACATATTCACACATATGCCTAAATGTCTATCCATGCTGTGTTAAGACTATTTTATGAGGTGATTGCATTAATTTGATTGTGTGTTTAACAGTGCTGGGCGACATAGTCAAATATATATTGATGCACTTCGATCATCTTGAGTATATCTCAAAATGTACTGTATGTATTTGCTCTGAAATTGTTTAAAATAAGAATTATTTTAACCAAACATTTGCTAATAGATTCTATACATTTAACACTGGAACTAAATTGGAACTCAAGGTAAATACATGAAAAAAATGTAATATTCAAATTACATTATTATAATGCTGTCAGTCGATTAAAAAATTAATTTGCAAATTTTTTCTGAATTTAAATGGCATTTAATCACAATTAATCCCACTTAATATTAAAGTTTTTAAATATAATTTTATATTGCAATAATTTCACATTCTTCAAATTACGTAGAGTCAACATAAAGGCAGTATAATTTTAATATTTGGTGAGTTTCGCTGATACCAATATTACTGATGTCTCTAGGAACACCTTTTTTTTTTTCCTATTTAACCATTGACTATAGCCATTCAGCATTACAGTATAATTGAGAGCTATCGTTTTAAACATTTAAAAAAAATAACAACAAATAAAAACAATCTTCACATAATCTGATTATTTACCTGCGCCCTCCAGAAAGTAGGAAATACACAGAAATTGAATAAAGTTATCAAACGATAAATACTATATTAAGTATAGATGAATCCTTAAAGCTACAAAAGTTATTGATCTCCTTTTTTTTTCTTTTGTTTTTTGATTAACAAGACATCACAGCAGCTGACTTATTAGATTATTTTGGCTGCTATTACTTTAAGAGCTGCCGCTGCTAAACGTGACGCTGATCTGACATGCATGACACTCGTAATTTCATTCAATATAAAATAATAAGGTGCGTGCAACTGAAGCGAGCTATGAGCACAGTATAATGGCTGACAGGACAGGTAAATTGGTTTTTACTAACATAAGGCCTGACTCACTCATTTGACTAGCGCCTGGTGTTGAGGCGAAGTGGAGTGCGTGTCTGAAAGTCTCCCGTATGATGTGGTTGTACAAAAAGTTATGCATCTAAATAAACATACTTCTTGTCAAGAAAAAAAAGAGACAGAAGCACCAGTTGTGAGTGGGGTGGCAAACCCTAGCCCCACCCCTGCGTTAAATATTTTAATTGCCGATAAATGAAAAAAAAAATTGCCTGTGTCAACGCATTAATTTTGACAGCACTAACTACAATATAACAATGTAAAAGATACACAAAATATTATTCAGAACATTCACAAAGTTGCCTGACTATATACCACTAAAATATTCTTGGGAATATTGTAAGTATCTCAAATATATATGTAATGCCCAGCTCTAGTGGTTAAGAGAGTATTATTAGAACACAAGGCGTGTCTAAGTGTAACCTGTTTTGGTTTCATAAAACCTTGTTATGTAAGAGTTGGCACTCTTTGTCAAGTTTGTTTGTATTTTCCCAGTGTCCTCTAAATACATCATTGTAAAGTGCACACATCCTGTAACTTATGGAGACTGAGGAGAAAGAGAGAGAGAGAGTCAGTTGCACACCACCGCCGCCCCATCACCCAAGACTTCCTCGTAAATCTCTTTCCATCCTGAGAAACCAGAACCTCAAGTGCAATTCCACACCGCATTCCTCAGCCGTCCCATTACACTCTCATCACTCTTTAACCAAATGAGTGCAAATGAAAATGTATTTGTGATCTCTGACAGCTCTGACACTCAGCTTCGCTGACACAGAGCTGTGCGAAACAACTTAGCAGGTCAAAAGAACAGATCATTTTTGCCTTTTCAGCACACAAAAATGAGGGTATTTTTACTGCAGAAAAGTATAGCCTTCTGTGCATCCTGTGTTTGTGAGTCAACTTGAGGGAGACGTTTTTTCCTGGACTTCCCGTCCTGACCTCTGCTCTGTACCAGGCCCGTGTTAGCAGTGTTGAGTGTGGAATGTCGTCCACCTGACTGCCTGTGCTTCTTCACTGCTTGCGCAAACACCTCGGAGATGCGTGGTTTCCAAGTGCTCTATGTCAACAGGTTTTTTTTTTTGTCCTTCCTGTCCGCTGGACCCGCTGACGCCCGGCTCTGCCACCCTGCCCCTCGCACGAAGCTGAGGAATCCCGCCTCTGGCTCCAGTTACGCCACATTACCGAGATGTTGCTGAGGAGAAAGTGGGACTGTAATTTATAGAATCTGGCCAGCGTGATGTTGAACTTTAGAAAGCCAGCAGGTAGCAGGAATGTTCTACTGCATGTTTCTACTGAAAACACTGATGCTCTCTTCCAGAATCTACTGAGCTGCCTACTTAAACTCACAGCATGCTTCAGTTTTGGCGTAAATGCTTGGCGTATGCGTAGAATCAAACATATAGTCCAGGGATGGCCTGGAGAGCCACAGTCCTGCAGAGTTTTGCTCCAACCTTGATAAAAACTCACCTGCCTGTAGCTTTCTAGCAACCCTCAGACCTTGATCCACAGCCCGTTGGCTGAACATCTGATGCATATGGCACACAAAATTGGAAAAACTTCAGGAGTTTCAAAGTTGTTATCTGATTGGTTAAAATACACAGTATTTCTGGGACACGTGTGTCATGTCCTTTACGTTCAGCCTGGAAACAAAGATGCCAAAATGCCAAACCCCTTCACGAAAGAAGAAAGCCATCATGTTTACAACTGTGACAATGAGTACTTATCAAAATCAAGCTGGGTTTTCAAAAGTATGTGAAATATGTAAAGTTTGCGGCACAAAAATACGTTAATACTTTAAAATACGTTCAAGAGTTTTACACACCAGTCTGTTATTGTGGGGACTTTTCATGCCCCTAAACATGACGTGGCACCAAACAAAACGTGATTGGTTGCTTTACCTGTCAGTCTCTTGGTCGTTTTCTAAAAAAAAATATATATATATATATATATATATAGCTTTTAACCACAAATGCTCATCTTGCAATAGCTCAACCTCATGCATTATGAACACATGAACCTCTTGGATGACATGGGTGTGAGTAAATTATCAAGAAGTTTTTATTCTGGAAGGGAAGTAATCTTTTAACCCTTTAACTGTCACTCCCTATCTTAAACATAGACATAAAAATGCAAAAGTTACATTTTTACAATGCATGAACGAAAACATTTTGTAATATGATTTTGAGGTACAATTTCCATGGTGATGCAATGTCTGATTTTAAAATGGTTTTCAAAGGAAATTTTGAGATCTTAAGTTTTCAGTTGATATATAATTTCTTAAGAGTTATATTGCGTGATAGGAGAAAAGGCAACGAAGAAAGTCTTTTCGTGACAAAGGTCAGAACTCATGTTATGATGTAGATTTTTGAGGTGCACTCTTGACATATATATCTATTACTTTTCCTACATAATTTGTAACACTAAATAGAAGTAAAATATTTTTTTAGGAGTCTTAGACCTTCCCAAAGATATATCGTTTGTCATGATTAGATTAGGATTTATTTGTAAAATGGTGAAGTAAACTTTACAGTTAAAGGGTTAAACACTTTCTCTTGGTCAAACTATAAGGCAGCAATATATGTTTAGTTTTGAGGAGCAGACAATCCTATAATGCACTGTGATAAACTCAAGGAAAACATCCTTGCAAGATGGAGAAGGAAGATCTTTAATAGTCAAGGGTAGCACCATAATTTTACCAATTATCATACATATTGTTCAGCTGATCAAATGTTTTCTAAGGCTCAGTAGACTAAAACTCAATAAAACCACTTTAAAAATCCATTTTAAAATCTGTGATCTGATCTAAGATACAGTACACCCCACTCTAAAGACTGTAAGTCTATCCCTCAAAGTCGTTCTAATGCATCTCAAATTCAATATGGTGTTCACATTGATTTAAGTCTACACTTTAACAATTAATATCTAAAGAATAATTGAGTCTAATTTAAAATTGGATCTTTCATTTATTATTTGTATGCTGTGACATTTTATGCTTATTTGATTATCATGCCATTAGCATTGTGCTAACAATTGTGAGCCTTTACATGAGCCTTTACACATTTCTGTTAGACTGTGTTTGCAGCTCACTAGGTTTTAGAACAGACCCTGAGTGGATCCACTGTGCCTTGAAGAGCAGAACACAGTATGCACATTCACACATAAATGTACATCGCTTGTAAACGTGTGCTGGCATTACGTACTTTACTGAAATGGCGTGCCAAGACTCCCGCCTAAGTAAGTAAATAAATCATCGCACTTCATTCATCAACACAGGCCTCATTTACTACTCATCAGGGCTAATTGTATTTTGTAACCACCAACATGTCTAGTAAAAACAATGTAATGACTGACAATTACAGCCACTGAAGGTCATAATTTAAGACTTTGACTTAATTGCTGCTGAACATGCATATTACTGTCTTTCTCATATCTTTTGATTTTGATGAGGTCTGTTTTAGACGGAGAATGTCGTAATGAATGTATGTTAACATAAAATGAACAATAAAGATCTATATTTGTCTGTAGAGTGTGTGTAACTCCTGTTACTGACTGTTTGCACAGGATATGATTATTCTTAATTGAATTTTATTTATTTTTTCTTTCTTTCTTTATCTATCTGTTCATTTATTTATTTACTGCTTGCGTTTTGGCTTGTTTAAGCTTTGTTTTTGTTTTTTTATTCACAATGCTACAAGTCGAGTTTCATGACACCATGTGAACTCAAAATATTTGAATTTATTTGTATTTATAGTCGGTTTTAAGATAATGGACCAATCAGATTAAACTTTTTAATGGTTTGAAAAGTCTTTTCTATGCTCACCAAGACTACATGTATTTGCTCAAAAAATATAGTAAAAACAGTAATATTGTGAAATATCATTACCATTTAAAGGGGTCATCGGATGCCCATTTTCCACAAATTGTTATGATTCTTTAGGGTCTTAATGAAAAGTCTATAATATACTTTGATTAAAAATTCTGAATGGTAGTGTAAAACAACACCCTTTTTACCTTGCCAAAATCAGCTCTGCAAAAATCATCCCATTCTGGTTGAGGCTGCTTTAAATGCCCCTCTCTTCTTTCTGTGGAGTGACGAGCCTGTTTACTTTAGCCGCATTTAGCTGCTAAACTTGCTAACTAGCACATTATTAGGAAAGACAATCGCAAAGATTGTGACGCCACAACGACAGGTATCTGAGAATGGCTCGATTTGAAAAAGGGGATATTATTTTACAGATTAATTAAAAACCACTGCATGGATATTTACCATTATAGGGTAGACTTGTACATAAACTGCCAACACACATTAATGTTCAAACAACATGTAAAAGTGAACTTAGCATCTGATGATTTTTTTAAAGTAGCTGTTTTCTATCTGAATATATTTTAAAATGTAATTTACTCCTCTGATGCAAAGCATTACTCCAGTCTTCAGTGTTACATGATCCTTCAGAAATCATTCTAATATGGATCTACCCTCTTCCTGAACCCTCACAATCAAATCAGTGCTAAAGCTGATAGAAACATCAGCTGTTAATGATTTCCATTATGTGTTTCCTTGTGAAGTCCATCCACTGACTGCTGTGTTTTGCTGGTGTAATGACAGATCGACTAAAGGTGACGAATTCACCTCCACAAGACCTGCTTGTGTCATTTGACCTAGTGCTTGAAAAAAGGAAAAATAAAATGTCTAGACTTCTCAGAAGTGTGCTGATAGCTGCGGGTAAATGTTTATTTCCTCTGTGATATGTAGCTATTCACGCAGTGGTTTTGTTCAGGCAATAACATGATCGCTTCTTTCATGTTCCTTACACTCCTCAAGCAGATGTCAAAACACCGACCTGCGCTTCAAATAACCACCTTTAATCTTTGCGGTAACATCATTTGTGATGTTAGTCCCTATGTTCTGTCATTTTCCCAGCAGAACACAGTTATTTTGAAACACAACTACAATGGATTTGCTTCTTGACATGCTGTATTTGTTTCCTTCAGGCGCTGCTTTTATTGTAGTATTAACTGGGGAGGAGGTGTGGATTGATTTGTGCTAGATTTGTGATGACACAGAGTCATACTGTAGTTGTGCAATGATCAAACTCATCACACGCTCATGCCTGGAGGAATGTGACCTCTGTATGAACACCGTCCTCTATTTAAAGCTACTAATGCAGTTACACACAAAATGGGAGTATGCTAATAAACACCTTACACAAACGGACATGTGTGAGCGTGTTTGTTCCCATTGTTTGGCAGTATTTGATGAGGCCAGTCTGATTCACATGTGCCTGTGCTAACAAGCTTCCTGATGCCGCTGATACTGGACAGAGGAATGGAAAGAGGAAGCAGCTAATTAGCACATGGGATCTGAGGCTGTAAAGTGTTTCTGCAGAATTTGATTATGCTTTCAGCCAGGGGTGTCTCTCCACTCCATATGTGTCAACCCAGGCTCACTGGTGACATTTCTGCAAAATATTGCATTAATTCTTGCACATATCACAACACTTTAAAAGTAAAATGTTAAGTTTAGATTAAGGTGAATCTGCCAATGTTTTATCTGGGATTTGTATGCATCTCTTCAGTTCAGAAATTTAAAAAAAATGTCCACCGAGTGGTTATTTAAAAAGAAAGTACATGCTCTGTCGTGTTTGAAAATAACATGCCATTTACACTAAATCCTAAACCTAACCGGCAGTGTTAACAAAAGCAAACGTGACAGAAAAATGTTTTTACTGAAGCAACCATGCCATTTTAGTCTCTGAGTGACTTTTACACAACTCGTATTTGCATGTGTAATACTCTACCAGGTGAGCTACCAAGCAAGTTTACTATGCCAGAAACGCCATACAGACAGAGCAGGTTATGTAATGGAAGTGTCAATATGTACTATTTACAAAGCATGTAAAATTGTGCAAGTGTTTTGCGGTCATCACATAGTATTGTGCAAGGAACCATGCAAAAAAAAGTATTTATCAATCAATAAACTGTTTCTGCAATCACAATTACAGGAAACATGCATCAAATTTGGTCATGTTTTTGAAGTTTTGCAAAAAAGTCGGTAGAGGCACTTTTTCCAAATAGCCTAGCTGATTTTTGTTGTGTTTCAAGATGAACACTGTAATTTCTGCACCACTAGCAACATGGTGATTGGTTTGGATAGGTTTGACTCCACTCCTTTGCTATTCGTTAGCAAACAGATCCCACCTTAAAGGAGAAGTCCACTTCCAGAACAACATGTCTTTCATGTCTTTCTTTCTTCAGTCGTAAAGAAATTATGTTTTTTGAGGAATCGTTTTGCTAGATAAGACCCTTCTCCTTTGGCTGGGATCATTCACAACCACATTTGGGATCGTTTGAAGCCGCATTTAATCTGCATTTTGGAAGTTCAAAATCGGGGCACCATATCAGTCCATTACATTGAGTAAAATGCTGAAATGTTTTCCTCAAAAAAACATAATTTCTTTATGACTGAAGAAAGAAAGACATGAACATCTTGGATGACAATGGGGTGAGTACATTACATGTGAATCTGTTTTGGAAGTGGACTTCTCCTTTAACTAGTTTTTGCTTGCACAAAAGGAGGATTTTTAAAGAATCGAGAAACCCTGGTAAGCAAATTTGATAATTGTTTGATATTAACTTCATAAGTTTTTATTTTACTTTAAAGAACAGGCCAAATTTAACTTACAATTACTGTAAAGTAATTCAAGGGGACCTATTATGCAAAAATCATATTTATAAGGTGTTTATATACAGTGAAACAACCAGCTTATAAAGAGAAAAATTCAGCCACTCATTTTTTTTTTTTATAATACCAATAAATCATAAACAGTCTCTGTGAGCATGCAATTCCAGATTTTTCCCTACATAGGGGTGCGCAGGGCACAAACTAATGTGGTGTTAGTTAACACACGTGGTTTAAATATTTCCACACTTTTCCACACATGCTAGCATTACCAAATTTACAGTATTTACTAGTTGCCAGATATCACTAAATATTTATATTACCATAGTAAAAGTAAATTTCTGGCTGAAGTAAATTTTTCATCTCAGTTTTACATATTCATTAAAAATGAGACAAATCTGCTATTATTTTAATCTCCAATCTGTTATTTATCAGTTCAGATAGTTTATTAATGCTTGGCAAACCAGCAGAAGACACTAACCACTTTTATATTCCAGTCGTGCTGATGGGGAACGTTGTAATACTGCGTTAAAGTCTGCCCCGCTATATTAAACTATGCTTTTCTGTGACATTAGCAATGTAATTTTCACTATTTAATGGATTTTAATAAGAAATCACAAGAAACAGGTGAACAAAGACTGACAGTCGATGTTTAATGTTTAGAAATTATTTAATGAAATGTAAAGCATTTTGGCTCGTTTATGTGTCTCATGTTCTATGAGAGCTGTGTTTGGAGAGAGGGGAGTGTTTTTCTGAATGTGTTTCATGTACGTTTTGTATGTCATGTATGTTTTGAACTATACTGTATAGCTGTGTGTTGCGATCAGGGCCGTCCCACGCATGGTTGCGATGTGTTCATTGTGAACCTCAAAAATTTGATTATTTTTCATTTTTAAAAAAACACTATTATTTTATTTGAAAAAGTTACTGATTTTACTTTACTGACAAAATATTTTAGTTTGTCATGTAGATTTTTTCATTCGATCGAATAACATTTTAAGCTGTCATATGGTCACATCACAAAGTGCCCCTCACATGTTACAATGTACCCCACCTACGGGGCATGTTGTCACATTTCACTTAGTCTCTTTTGAGGTAAATAACGAAAACATACACATGTGGATAAAAAAATATATATACTCTACACCTCACGTGGATTTAAGTGAAAATTTTAAAAAGTTTTAGCTTGTGTCCCACGCTCCCCTACACATCATTGTAGGGAAAAAGTCCCATTGTGACAATCGTTGCTCTATTAGCATAGACACAGCCCTGAGTGAGAAGCAGCAGTCCACCATTACTGGAGATATACAATGTCAGCAGCAAAGAGGCATTACAAGTGTTGTGTTTTGGGATGTACCAACGAACATAGGAGTCTCCATAGACTTCCTCCATCTGAGCCGCTGAGGAAACACTGGTTTAATTTTATTTTTGAAGGAAACGTCCTGGAAAAAGCTGGTAAAGTCCCCTACATGTTTAGGGAGCAATACCAACGCCTCGTGTGCGAACATCAGCTCCAGACAAAGTACAGTATCATGCATTTGTTTCCTAAATTGGCTTTCTGAAACACTTTTTGGCACTCTGTAAGGCTAATGTTGCTAGAGCTGCCATTGTCTCTGCATGTTTTCACTGATGCTGCCTTCACGTGCTACCAGAAAGATTGTAAATAGGAATGTGGTAGTTAAAAATTACATATGAAAGCAATGTGAAGTCAACTGCTTAAATTTGTCGAGCTCATAATCACATGTGGGACTTATAAAGTTTGTGATAGCAAGCGATGGCACAATGAGACCAGCTATGTTGTTATTTTTATCATGCCGTGCTCCCTATCTGTGTAATTCATAAACATGCATTTATTATGCACAGTACAATCAGGTTACTGACTTTTAAACTGATTCCAGTTGAAACATATAAGGCTGAACACCACTACTGACAGTTTCTGGGGACATCAGAGACTTATTTTACATCTTGTAAAAAGGCACAATATAGGTCATCTTTAAGTTAACTCTAAATGATAACTATATTAACGTCCACACCAAAGTATGTTAACCTTTTGTTTGTTGTAAGCGCACGCTGCAGTTTTATCGTCTTCCACTTTTAATGGTCAAGCTCTTTATAGAAGGATTGATTTGATGTTTTTATCAGTTGGTAAACAGCTGAAAGTGATTCTAACAATAGTTGATTCCGTTATTCTATTCTAAGAATGATTAAAACTGTCTCTTTATTATCATTACAGTTATCTTCCTTGGTGATAACGGCCCTTTATTCAGTGAAAATCTCCTCTGCACTTTCATTTTCCATTCCACATCTTCAGACCTGCACATTGTATTTGGTTACAGTACAATCAGTGGCATTTTAGCTTTCATAAGATTTTAAAATCTGAACAGGAATGAAAAGTGAGCCAATTTCAGTCTTTTCCTTTTCAAAGCTATCATATAAGTTAAAATTAGGCACTACTTTTATGGTGCCATGTTCGCTATGAACTTTTGTTAGATGGAAAAGAGCAGCGTAAGCATTTACACGGCAGCACAAGTGAATAAATGATGACAAGAACTTTGGCGAGTTTGGGACGTGCGTACAGTCTGTCAGCTGTTGTCTCATTTTCCATTACCAGACAATGAGGGATTCTTGGCAAAGGGTCATGTAGGGGGGTTTTCCATGAGAAAGTATAGGGGGCCAGGTGTCTGGGCAGAGAGGAGATGTGTCAGCTCTGACTATATCTGTCATGGTTATTGGGTCAGTCTGCTGCTGCTCGGTGTGTGCGTATGTGTGTGTGTAGGGGATCTGGGTGGTTTTAGGATCTTGGGAGGCCCATAAATAGCTACAGGTGCTCATCAGGTGGGCTTTTAGAGCAGAGCTGTCATTACTACTCAATTAATCCATCAGAAACTGTCAGCAGGACTGAGAAAAGAAAACAATGAAATGCACACTGCCCTTAGTGTGTCCTATCAGCACTAGACTGCCATTGACACTTCATTGAATGCTGTCAAAATATGCCTTTAAAATTCTGAATGGACAAAATATAGCAGTTTCTCGTAGCTTATCACTTAAGTATTTCCTAATTTCATTAAAACTAACAAGTCCTGAGTTCATGTGATAGCGTATTTTGAACTGTGTCCTCCATCATTTCTCTGAACCAAGTCCACGCAGGAATGCAGTTCCCCTCGGTTTAAGACTGGATCTGTCCTGTTCACCCCCGTGGGGGTGTGAAAGCAGAGAATATGAATATTCAGGGTACGACCGACCTCATCCATCAAGACTAACAAGGTGCCAAGGGTTCAGTGTGAGGCTATGGGGCATGATGGATAAGATTGGACACCGGATCTTCATCTCTTTTGTTTCTCAGATCAGCGCTGGAGAGGCTGGAGAGGGGAAGCGGATTCCAGCCCTGCAATTCACCCTCAACTGCTGCTTTACTCTGCCAAAACACTGCAGCTTCCACAAGCGCTGGTGTCACATGGGATGCAAACACGTCCAGATGTCTTGGACGGAGTCTAACTTGGTTTCTAAATCATTTTAGCAACATTCAATAACCCTTGAGTTTCTGAGTTTGTTCTGTCACTGTCAAAAGAGTAGTTTATGCAAAAATGAAAACAACATCATTATTTACTTCATATTAGTATTTTTTGAAATCCTGAAAGGATTGAGAATGACAAACAGCTGTGTGAAGATTTTTTTTTTTTTTTTAATTACATTTGTGTGCATGGAGAAGGTCATACAACTCTGGATGGACATGAGGGTGAGTAAATGATGACTAACTTGTCATTTCTTAATAAACTGTCCATTTAAAGTTCCTGGATGTTTGTCTAGATAATGTATTTTTACACCATATTGCATGATTCCTTCTCTTCTCTCCATTCTTGTGATCTTTCGTCACTGGATTATGTCAGATGGGTGTGACACTATGTGTTTGGAGGATGTGTTGTACTCTTCAGTGTGTGAGGGATGCTGATTACTTTAGCAGGATGTTCAGTTCCTGTGGGTGTGTGTCTGTGTCCAGCTGGCCCACGCTGACCCATGCCTCTCATTTTCCCAGCACTGAGTCCAGGCTCCGTCCACAGCTGTATACTGGCCTTTCACTGCTGCCTGATGCAAATGAATAGTCACTTAGGATTTCATCACCCCCGGGGGAACCGACAACAAACTGTGTACACAACAGTCAAAAGTTTGAGCAAAATTATTTGTTAGAAATGACTTGTTTCTCATGATGTTAAAGCCTTAGTTCACCCCAAAATGAAAATTCTGTCATTGATTACTCACTCACGTCGTTCCAAACCCGTAAGACCTTCCTTCATCTTAAGAACACAAATTAGTATATTTTGATGAAATCCGAGTTTTCTGACCCGGTGACCAGGAACGACAACTGCCTGTTAGATATACCCAAAATGAACTGTCTCTCATGTTTAACCACTACAGAGACATCAGAGCCAGCAGCAAATGTCAGAAGGACTAGCCGAGCTAAGGCTGCTCAAGGCAGATACATGAGCACTGAGCGTCCAGTGATCTCTTGGAGCTCACATCTCCAAAATCAGCATAGCAAATTTTCAAATAGGCGCTATCTTTATAAACAAACCACAGATTTAGTGGTTTTAAACAGCTACATTCTTGCCTGAAAAACACTAAAAACTGCATTTCATGACACAATAACAGTAATATTTTTAAAAGTATGCAGGTTTTTGGGCAATGACGTGTCACAAACCTACAAGAACAGACAAGAACGCATATTGAGAAATGGCTATTGTCTATGTGAAAATATTAACTTATTAAAACAGTGTTATTTTTGGGGGGTTTGCGCACTGTAAACAAGCCCAACACTGCTCAACTGTGTGGATTGAGTGAAGGAGATGCTTTATCCCCTTATCCCCAATTGACAATTCTAGTCAGTGTTTAGCTTCACCCCTTTGGTACCTTTTGCTGTGCTAGGTACCCCATCGGAAGGGTATCAAAATGTGGTACAGTACGGATTGCTATTTTGGTACCATTCACAACTTTTAACAATAATTGCATACCGTATTGTACTGTACTGAACCATACCGCTCAGTGGAAATGAGGCATTAGTCTTCAACGCATGTTCATGACAGTACCATGACGCAAGCATATGCCGGCATTTTGTTTTGTGATTTGTTGTGTTTTTTTTAATTTATTGTTTGTTTGTTTGTTTGTTTTGTAGAAGACAACACTACGTACACTAGAGTCAAAAGATTAAGTGAAATTATTTGTTACAAACATTTGTTTCACATATCTTTTTTACTATGTAAACTAGACTCATATATTTAGAAACACATGTATTTTCTGTTTATTAGTGTGTGTTTTAGAACACTAGAGTCAAAAGTTTAGAAAAGTATTTGTTTCTCAAGATCTTAAAAGTGTCTTTTGTTTTGTTTTTGTTTATATGCTTGTGTTTGTTTTGAGTCAAATTTTTAGAAGTTTGTTTTAGCAACTTATTTGTTCTCAAATTTTTAATACATTTTGTTTGTTTGTTTCTGTTTTTGTTAAAGATCCCCTGGGGGACCCAACAAAAATGTAAAAGCTTTTTTTTTTTTTGTTAGAAACTTCGTTTCTCTGTGTGTTTGTTTGTCTGGTTTGGTTTTTGTATCGATTGTGTTTTGCAGGAACACATTCTGTTTGGATCTTCTAAAGGCAATTGCAAACACATTTTTTCAACACTGAAAACACTGTCTTGATGGCATTTTTGCTGAACTGATGTCTGTAAGTTAAAATAACTGATGTTCCCACAGTCACCACCACCATTTTCCCCTAAATTATCTCCTTTCTCCCAGGAGAAAGTAAATTATGCATTATGCCAGATTGTTCCATAACAACTCATATTTTAACAAGGCGTTGATGTGTCATAAAGACAGCATCTACAGACAGCCTGTGTAAGGGGTTGTTTCTGATAGCATCTCTGCTACTATCATTCAGGGCACACACTCCCTTTGCTCATGTGCATTCCTGCAGGAGATCTCTGACATCAGCAATTACACACCGACCTGCTTCAGTGTCATGAACTTTACCCTGGAAGAACATGTTAACCTACATCAACTGAGCTATTTTCACAGTCCATGCACTGGGTTTTACCTCCCATCATAATTTCAGTACTTAAATGTGGATAAAGTAAAGTATGTGGCTATTGCACATGCAAATAATTCTGAAAACTGGCAGCAAATGTTATGAAAGTTAAACAGGGCACACAGCTCTGAATAAAGCTCTTTCATACAGTGTGTATATAGTCGCAGGCTCATTAGTGTGTAATTATGCAGAACCTGCAGTCTGGAACATTACAGGTTTCTTCTTGTGAACTTACACAATGGCCTGATGCTTTACAATGCCAGAATTCGATTTATTTTGATTAGATGCCCATCACATACATTTTAGACGAAAGACAAATGATCAGCATGGCCAGCTGAAAAGATCAATCCCTCAGCCTCAATTTCATTCACAAAACATTAAAAATGGCATATCCCCTTGCTAAGACCAATGTAGAGGACTTGATTTTATTTCTTCATTTTGGATCAATAGTGAATTGTGCTATTAGGAAAGCAGGCTATATGAAGTCAGTTTTAATTTCATGTTGATGTTAATTTCAAGTTTCTATCCAACTATTTAAGTATAAATTAAAGGAGAAGTTCACTTCCAGAACAAAAATTTACAGATAATTCACTCACCCCCTTGTCATCCAAGATGTTCATGCCTTTCTTTCTTCAGTTGTAAAGAATTTAAAGAAACCATTAAAGGATTTCTCTCCATATAGTGGATTTCTATGGCGCCCCCACGTTTGAACTTCCAAAATACAGATTAAATGCAGCTTCAAATGGCTCTAAACAATCCCAACTGACAAAGAATGGTCTTCTCTGGTGAAACGATCGTTTTTTTTTTTTTTTTTTTTAAAAGTACAATTTATATATTTTTTAACCTCAAATGGACATCTTGTCTAGCTCTGTGGGAACTCTGTGTAATTCAGGTCAATACAGTTAGGGTATGTCAAAAAACTCCCATCTCATTTTCTTCTATAACTTCAAAATCACCTTACATCGCTGTTTTACATTTTTTGGTGAAGGCCGTTGGATCTTCTTGATATGTTCACTTTGTAAACACTGGGTCGGTACTTCTGCAGCAATGTAGGACAATTTTGAAGTTGGAGGATAAAATGAGCTGGGAGTTTTTCGAGATACCCTAACTTTATTGAACTGGAATGCATAGAGTACATGTAGATCTACACAAGATGAGCATTTGAGGTTAAAAAAGTATATAAATGATCCTTTTTTGGAATTTCAAACTTGTGGGTACCAAGAAGTCCACTATATGGAGAAAATTCCTGAAATGTTTTTCTCAAAAAAACATAATTTCTTTACGACTGAAGAAAGAAAGACATAAACATCTTGGATGACAAGGGGGTAAGTAAATTATCTGTAAATTTTTGTTCTGGAAGTGAACTTCTCCTTTAAGTGTGGAAATATGTCTATTTGCATTTCCTGCTATTTAAAAAAAAAAAGTACATGCAAGAGTAAGTTTAGTATAGGAAACAGTGTGCCCATGTTTATCCCTGTACTCCGTTCTGCATGCCTGCAGGTCATGTTGCGCAGATCACAGCATCATGTGATCACCAGAGACATTTTTACATCATTTGACATGGCCACTGTGGCTCCATTGCTGAGAATTACTCTGCTGAATGTGGCAGTTAAGATACACAGGGACAAATATGCAGACAAAATGTCATAACATTGACTTTAATATTTGTTTATGTCTCAATTCAGAATGTTAAACCTTCTGAATCTTGCACCTGCATCCTGCATGTCACAACACCAGCACTGTTTATTTCCCTGTAAGTGCTTTTAAGGCCTCTAGGCATCACTCCTTAATTGTCAGACTGTTCTTTTAGATTTTAGGTACTACTTTGATAATCTTCCACCCACCTTGTGTATATGCGGTGCCATTTGTGCGGTGGAAAACATTACGCAAGGCTCATAAATCTGGGCAGGTTGGAACAGGGCAAGTGTCGTATCTGGAGAAGTGGCAGAGGTGAAGCCTGAGCATCTGTGTCTTTTGTTTGAGAAGAACCAGCTCTTCACATGGCTGTTATTCACTGCACTGAGGTGGTCAGTAATAAGACAAGGTCACTTCCCACCCACCCCTGCAGGCGTGCAGATGCTGAGGGCCTTAGGTGACCTGACACAGACATGGACTGAAAGCAGACCTTTTAATGTAATTATCAAATGGGACTTCAACCCTACAATTTCAGTTTAGTCTGCCTTAAGCACACTGGCAAAATCAAATCAAATCAAATCAAATCAAATCAAATCAAATCTCAAGCCAAAGTAAAATAAAATACAAAAAAGCAACAAAAGTATCTTAAAAGCAGTATACGGAAATGTAATATATGTGCCCATATATTAAATACATGTTTTATATATGCCATACCCATATATGATTCCAATTTCATATATTGACATATAAGTCTACCCCATACAAAAATGTTTATGTATGTATAATACATGTATTGCCATACATGGAATGTATATAATTATTAATATATGTGAGATATATGTATTTTTTATTATGTTATAAACAAATTAGACATATATGCATGAAATATATGGTTTCATATATTTAATATTTTAATATGTGATCTTTGATCTTTAAACACAGGTTGTAGACACGTGTAAGACACTCTACAAAGTTGCAGTGCATTGAACATTTCACACCTTAAGCCTTAAATGATAAATGGTACAGTAAGCTTCACAAAGAAACATCTTTATTTAAACAGAATTTATTTAAATAGAAAAAAAAAATGTTTATGACCTGCACAATCAAACAGAAAAAAAGAAACAATTACACATATAACTGATCAAAACACTGAACAGGCATAAGAAACAGAACATCAATTGTAGTGGTTCAGCTAAAGGTCTACAGGTTTGTATTCCCACAGCTTGGTTAGTTTTTGGTTTATCCCCAGTAGGCCCCAGGTGAAGAAATTTCTGGATTCCAGCAACTGTAAAAAAAAAAAAAAAAAAAAAGTTAGGTTTAAGATAAGATAATTACAATACATTTTCTGATCCATATATGATTTCAGGAAGTGCACAACATTTAAAAGCAACTTTTAACTTTGGTAGTGTTGGGTGGTACAGTAAACTAAACTTGATTTTAGTCAACATGATATTAAAATATAAAACCTGCTTAAGTCTTGCAATCCAACATTGTACCAAAGTTTAATTTAGCTTTTTAGTTAGAACTGTGCCTATATCTTTAAGTGATTGACTACTATAAGATGACAAATATACTGAGTATTAAACTTAGTTGGTAAAGTTAAAGATTATTTTAAAACTCCAGAATACTCATTATTTATGTAATAATTATAAGTTGTAGTTGTAAAATATTCCCAGATACCACAAGGACATGGCAGAACAACAGCAGAGCACAGCCTGCATGCCCGTTCAAATAATATGTCTCTATATACATGAAGAACTAAACTACAGTAAACCAAATGCTCATTGACAGAGTTCACAGCTAAGGTTACAATTTAATTTGCTATTAAGCATCAATGAAATAAAGTGTTGACATTCATAATACCTAATATGTGCATTGTTTTGGCCTGGAGAAAAGAAATAGATGGGTGGAACTATGACATGGGATTTTGAATGACAATTTTGATTCAATCCCATAAAATAAGGTCCGCGGTTCACACAAACTCATAATACTTTCACATTTTATTCTATGACATAAAACACACCAGTTAAATCCCACTGTTGATTATTTTATTATTTTTTTTAACTCTTATGTTGCTTAAAAAAGATGGTTGCTAACATACTGCTAAATAGGACTACAGGCCCTGTCGGACACATTAAACGCCATCATGCCAAACAGTTTATCAATTTACAGTATTTTCCAATTGTAGTATACTTTATAGTACAATTAATTGTAGAATAACCAATTAATAGTTTCCCGCATTTTTTTGTTTTGCTTTGCCCTGAAATGCAACACAAGTCTTCAGATGGTAGATGCTCGTTTGATCGTTTTCTACTGATACGGGGACTCTCTCTGTATTTCTACCATAAATAGTACAATTATTCCATATAAACACCACATGTACTGCCTTTGTCACAGTGAAAGTGAAACTTTAATATTCTATAGTGCTTAAAGTCACGTTAAAAATAAATGTTTACGGCCACATGAAGCTGTTAGAAAGCAGATAGATTGAGGACTTTCTAGAAGCAAGGACAAAATAATATTTTGTGTACCCACCCTAACAAAATGATAGCTGAAATGTGGTACTTCATTCACTAAAATAAGTTTAATCTTACCATATCCAAAAACTCACTCACTCTGCTGTTATTTAATAGATTAAATGAACTAGAATTATATTAAATAGTATATGGAGACACATTTTTAACTAAAATATTTTGTTGATTTGATTTGTTTACATGTATATTGCAGATGCTAGTTTTGGTTTCAATAAAATATTTAACCTTTTCTGTGTAGATGCTCCATCATTCACATCACTGCCATCCACATCTGCAGGTTCGGCCTCCATTTCTATTTTCTGAGAATTTTGGGACTCATTACCTTTTCATGGGACACAAACAAGAACAGCACAATTATCAGCAAAGATATGAACAAAATTTACTACAATAGATTAACCATATTTTTAAAACCCCACAATCACATCCTTTAGTGTACTGTACCTTTATGCAATATGCACATGCATGTGCTTATGCACCCGCTCTAGGCATGTCACTGACATGTCAATCCACTTGGTGCAATATAACCAAGTACTGTAATTTACTATATGAATTCAAGGTGCTTGTATTTAAATAATTACATTTCGTGCAGTTTTATAGTTCTAGTCTAGACTACATCTCAGAGATAAACATTATAATTTTCATCCATTATTTTTGTCAGACAGCTTTAAATAATTTCCAAATGTGGCATTGCTTATGCAGTGAAAACAGTGAGCTCACAGTATCCCCATACAGATTAACCTGTTACCCAATAGCTAAAATAACTGAATTGAAACAATTATTAAAGTTAAGCAAAAATTAATTTTGTTATATGATTTACAGTAAGCAGTATCTTTTAGGCATATACGGTCAATAAACTTGCATAAATTCAATATATACATTGGTAACAAACGGTCAAAACATAGAGTACCATATATAATTTTGATATATATTGTTAACATATATGGTCATATCATATAATACAATATACCATTTTAATATATATTGTAAACATATATGGTCATAACATGCAATACCATATAAAAGTTAACCATATATATACTTTCAGTATATGTTTATATACAAATTGTACTATGGGAAATTCATATATGTTATAAACATATATCTACATATATCCAGAAGATGGATATATGTGATAATAATATATTGCCCTATATTTAACATATATGAGAGTAGCACTTCTGATATAGGGACATATATGTCATATATTACATTTCCGTATGGGTTTTTATAAAATACTTTAGTTGACTCACTAAGTCATTATTTACTGAAAATCTTCCCTCTGTAATTCCCATGTCATTTATTTTTACAAAAAAAAAAAAAAAAAAAAAAAAAAAAAAAACTAAAAAGTTCACTGAAATATACAGTATATTATTGTTGAAAAATAAAACTCCAAAAGAAGTTTTAATTCTTTGAGTACAGGCTACTGATCTATATTACACAGGGCTATTACGTACTTTCATAAGGCTTGAGAAAACATAAATGTCTCTAGAAAAATGTCTCCCTTAAAAACACTAAAAGAAAATAAAAAAATATATATATTAAAATAAAATAGCCAAAGTAAAATAAAATACAAAATAAAAAGGACTTAATATTGCATTAGCCATAATAAATAATATATAACAAAACATTAAAGCTCATTTTTGTATTCACAGCCCAGCATTCTTTAACATGACGTTGAAAGTAGCCTGGAGTGAAAGTTGGTGCAGGTCTAATGAGTGGGTATTGACAGATGACCATTCACAGAGTGACGCTGCTTCGGGCTAAATTCGTCCAAAGTGCCCTCTTTTAATCCTGCACTCCAAAAACTTTGGAGTCTTTAGTAACGGTCCAGTTAACCAACACATGCTGTGCACATGATGTAAGTCTGAAGTACAATTACTATTACTGGTCACCATTATCATACATTTGGCCTCATATGTATTCCTTCTACACACATCAACACTCTGACACAAACAGAAGATAAGTTGTAAGTCTTCTGACAGGAGAGAGCGTCCAGTAAAGGTGTGCTCTTTCACCCCTAAGGCTGCAGAGTCACACACTTGTCTAAATGAAAGGGTGTTGATCTAAATGAACCACAGACCCACCCACCTCTTTAAACTTGACAAGTGGAAAGTGAGTCTAGGGTCCGAGATTTCGTTGGTAGGAAAATGGTTTTGAGTTTGTTTGAAATTTCTTATTTGCTGTGGTTAGGAGTTCTTAAATATTTTAATACAACATCTAACCCTCTCAGAAGATGTCCAAACCAGTGTGGTGAATTTGTCTGAGAGCTTGAGGTTTATGAATTAAAATATTCATTTGAATCGTGTCATCATTTACTCACCCACATGTAGTTCCAAACCCATATGAATTTCTGTCTTCTGTGGAATGCAAAAGGAGACTTTCTGAGGAATATCCTGACCGATGTTCTCCATACAATGTGTGAATGGGGCATGTGCTGTAAAACTGCAAAAAAGCAATAAAAGTATCTTAAAAGTATACAGTTAAGATGGTATACAGTTTTCAGTGACATATTTATATTGTTAGTTGTTGGAAATCTTGCCTCTGTAATTCCTTTAGATGCTTCATTAGTTCGTCATTAGTTTTGTAAAAATAAAAACTGAAACATACTCATGTAAAAAATTCTACTCCGACAGAGGTTTTAATTTTCTTGTGTCCAGGCCTATTACACACTTTCATCACTGTTGCCAACTTGGCAAATTTGTTGCTAGATTTGGCAACTTTTCAGGCTACCCGAGCAACTTTTTCTTCAAAAAGCACCTAGCAACAAATTTAGCTATGTTTAAAATTTATGTGCCAACTTTTAGCAACTGTGATTCAAGTCATAAAAAGGCACACATTTTCCCTCTAAATTACACAAAAATTGGTGTCCAGCAGAACGCATCATGCGAATCAAGCTGCTAGATGCAGCTGTTCAATAATAATTGTTCAGTAATAATTGTTATTAGTTTCTACCTGCACTTGGTGATCAGTTAAAAAATACAGGAAAACGGAAAAAAGCTCTGCTATTTTCTAAGTTGTAACCTGAGAACACAAAGCAGAATGTGTCATTTTAAATTCAGGTAAAAAAAAAAAAAAAAAACTGTGAAAACACCAATGCACAAATTTTCTTCAAATTAACAGTGCATTTTACAGACTTTTCCTAAAGTGTAGAATACTAACTTCCAGTACACTGCTTAAGAATATAATTGTTCAGAACGTAACAGTTAATAAGAAAATTCATACAATGTAATTCTATGCTCTATTATTCTATGCAGTTTTGCATTGATTACATAATTATGACATCACAACGTCATTTAACCACCTTTAGCGACAAATTGTCCGGCCTTTAGCAACTTTCCCTGAAAATAAATTGGCAACACTGACTTGAGACTCTTCACACAAGACCTTGGCAAAACGGGGGTGTCTCTAGACATGTTTAAACCTTTTAAAACCTGAAAACGTCTAAAAAAACCCCCCAAAATCTATTAATCTAACGCATGTTCGCATATGAAAACAACTGCAAAAACAGGGTTTAGACTTGAAGGGATACAGCTCTGGCTACTGGGCATGTGCACATTAATCTAACATTATTTTTGTCACACTGTACAACAATAATACTGTTTTTGTATTATAGTAAGGGCTACGTTTACGGCTAGGGTAGGTGTACACGTTAATAAAACACAATCTAATAGGTAGAACAATTAATTTCATTGTTAGCTTCCGGTCGTAGCTGTATCCCCTCTAGCCACAACCGCAAAACAGCGCGGGCGGACACAAAAATGGCAACGGCTTATTTACACGACACAGCGGTAGAATTTTGAATTTTCTTTAATTTTAACGTTACCTCTAAATAGTTACCTACCAAAAAGACTAACAATTGTGGAATACAACAACTGATTTATCATAAAGAGGCAAATAAACATAAGTGCTTGTAATACAAGTTCCAGATATTGTTCAGATTAGTACAAGCTAGGAGGGATAAGGAAAGAGAAAGCAAAGTTGTTGTTGTTTTTTTTGTTTTTTTTTTAGTAGAAGGATGCAGTCAAATGCTAACGAAAGAGATTTGAAAAACTGAAAATTGTCAGGGATTCAGGTGGAAAGATCATTCCACCAGCCAGGAATGGTGAATGAAAATGTTCTGGAAAGTGATTCTGTTCGGTGATGGTACCACAATGCATTGCTCACTTGTAGATCTCAGGCTTCTGGAGAGGATGTAGATTCATAAGAGTTAGTGAAAGTAGGAGGGTGCTGTTCTATATGCAAGCATCAATGCCAGTGCAGGGAGATAATGAGAGGTGTGGCATGGGCCCTTTTGGGCTCATTGAAGACCAGTCACGCTGCAGCATTTTGAATCTTTTGTAGAGCTTTGATTCTGCATAATGGAAGTCCAGCCAGAAGAGCATTGCAGTAGTCAAGCCTAGAAATGACAACGTTGTTCAGCATTCTCCATTAGGAAGGGCCTGATCTTTCTGATGATGTGCAATGCAAACCTGCATGAATGAGTGGTTTTTGCAATGTGGTCTTTAAATATATTATGGTCATAAAAATTGTAGCTGAGATATTCATCAAAATGTTCCACTGAATAAAATAAATTTCATGATGTTGACTATATGACTATATTCATTTTGGGGGGAACTATCCCTTTATTAAAGCAGATATTGTCATGTGGAGAGTGAAATAATAAAGAAATTAAATGCCTTCTGTGGGAGACAGCTTGTCTCTCCAGTCTGCTAAATTGAGCTCCTCTATGTCATTGACAGACCCCTGCCTAAAACTCATTCATTGGCTCTCAAATGCCCTTTCTTTTCTCCCCTGGCAGCCAGTGGCCTGCTGCAAGCAGATAAGTAAGCTGTGCTGAGAGATGCATTGAGGAATGAATAGGAACAAATTGTTTAGCACTACGGATTATAGTGCTATGAGCTCTCATTCCCTTACAGCATCGCTACAGATGGCCCTGAATGCTGCTTGCACAATTGAAAGGAATATTTAGCCAAAAATTAATATTCTGTCATTGTTTATTCACCCTCATGTTCCATATTTTGTGGAACACAAAAGGACAATGTTTCTTATGAACTGTTGCTGTGCATAAAAGAGCTACAAGGAGAATCTCTTTTGTGCTTCAAATGACAGCATTTGAGTTGCAGTTTAAATAATAACTATTCATGGACATGTATATAAATTGTGACCCACAAAACCAGTCATAAGGGTCAATTTTTTTAAATCGAGATTTATGCATCACAGATAAAGGAATAAACAAGCTTTCCATTGTTGTATTGTTTGTTAGGATAGGACATTTGAATATTTGGCTGCAATACAACTATTTGAATATCTGGAATCTGAGGGTGCAAAAAAATTGTCCAAATGAAGTTTTTAGCAATGTATATTACTAATCAATAATTAAGCTTTTACAGAATATCTTCATGGAACATGATCTTTACTTAATATCCTAATGATTTTTGGCATAAAAGAAAAATCAATCATTTTGAGCCATACAACGTAGTTTTGGCTATTGCTACAAATATACCCCAGTGACTTAAGACTGGTTTTGTGGTCCAGGGTCACAATTTGCAAATCAAACTCTGTGATCTTATCAATATCATTAGCAAACAAGTGTAATTAACTTTGCATTGAAAGCTTTTTTACTTTATGGCTTCCCAAAACAAGCAGTGAAAACCATGGGCTGAATCTTATCTCTTACATACACTGATCTCTGGATTCATGTGACCTCTCAGTCCCTCCCGCTTTATTCTCCAAATGAACAAAAAGGAAATGATTCACTCATGACAATGCAATCATAAGACTTCAACCTAGTGACCCGACCTCCCATTACATTTGCCTTTAAAGCAGTTTCAGTTGGCCAGGGTTAGTGATGACTGCATGTTTATTTAACCCATTTTAGCCACATTTTAACCCTTCAGTCTTGGGTTAGCCAATGGAATGTGTTGAATATGACACATTGTGCTGTAAGATATGAGAGTTTTCTTTATAAAAGTGAGTTGCCTTGGAAGAAGATGATGTAACGGTTTATTCACAAACTTTGTAGTCTTCATGAGACTTTCTCCTGTGGGAAAAAGTATTAACATGAGGGTAGTTTAGCTTGCCTTAGAGCCCTACAGCAGATGGACATCAGACTGTCTGATCACAATAGAAAAGGCGTCTGAATTACAACACACCATCTGGGACACACCACTGTATTTCACTAATGCATTAATATTATAATGAGGATTTATTTTTTTAAATGAGGTAAATATAGTTATTTTTATATAAGGTAAATGAAATTTAATTAAAATGTTAAATTAAATCATATAATTTCTAAAATTTTAATAGTACTAGAAAATAGGCTAGATAATTTGGGACCAAATATTGTTTTATGGTTGTATTATTTTTGCCATAAATACACTAATAAATAAAACTTTGAAAAACATTACTGTAACATTGGTAACAGGTTGAACGCTTGAGCTTGGTGAATTAAGGTTACAACCATCTAAGATCTTGAGTTATCCATTTCGTTCACCCATTAGATCTGTAGAAGCAATAATCCTGACAATTTTAATTTTCTTTTAATCCCTGAATCATTTAGACAAGTATATTCCATTGAACTCCTGTGGTCTTTTCAGAGGTTACGTCATCCTGGATTAAGCACCATTTTCCGCTTTCACGCTGTTCAAAGAGAAATTCTCCGCCAAGCTTTCCGCTGTTCTTTCTCCCTCTGGAACCCTGGTGTTTTTTTGTGTGACCTTTGACCTGGGCTCTTTTGCCGTGCATTTGGGTGAGAGGTGACTGGTGACTGGAGGTCAGGGGAAGGACAGACACAATGGAAGGACTGAGAGTGTTCAGCCTGGGAGTTCTATCACTTTAAATCAATGTGCCTCACTGGGTCGGGGGGCTACATACCACCATCAGACCGGTATCCCAGTGTGTGATTTCTATGTGTGTGAGTAAGCACTATAGATTTATAGTGTTTGGGTTATTCTGAATTCTTTCGTCCATGGGATACTGGGACCACAGGAATCTCTGCATGCTGCTGGATTCATCTGTTTTTCTTAGCAGAGGACTCATTTAAATGTGACATGATACCTCATTTTCATCTCTCTTTATGTGGCACATGCCACATCCTCAGTCACCAGCTTCTGCACCACATTCAGAAAAGAGTGTAATCACAATGATTTAATGACCTTAAAATCCAAGTCAGCAGTGCTTTCTGCTTAACTGTTGCAGTGCTTTCTCCATAATATTAGTGACTGGTGTGGATGCAGACATTGTGGCCCCATTTGCACCTGCTCACCAAGGCTGCATTTATTAGATCAAAAATACAGTAAATATTGTGAAATATAATATACAATGACTGTTTTTTATTGTAATATATTTTAAAATGTAATTTATTTCTGTGAAAAGCTGAATTTTCAGTATCATTACTCCAGTCTTCAGTGCCACGTGATCCTTCAGAAATCATTTTAATATGCTGATTTGCTGCTTTTTTGTGTGTAAACAGTGCTACATTTATTTCAGGATTCTTTCCTGAATAAAAGCATTAATATCTTTCCTATTTAGCTCAGTGATATGCTTTTTTTATATGGGTTACAGGTTACAGTCTGTTTCATCACTGTTGATGCTGATGATGATGAGACGAATACCAGGTTTAAAAGGGACCTTTTTGACAGCTCCATGCAGGTCAGATCAGGTCAGATTTCCCTGAAATGTATGCAAGAGAAGTTAAAGAAACATGTCTATTGTCAGTTTTGTATTTTAATACAGGTAAGAGACAAAAGTCTTTTGGGAATTTATTTCTTGTAAGAAAGGTCAACAGTCAGTCAACTGGCTGCAGAATGTGACAAAGAGGGACTCAGTATTTATACCCTAATCAAATCAGGACACCAATCATAATGTATATTCTACATATGTGTCAGTTTATCTAACTATTTCCTCTTGTTGCGTTTTTAAGTATTTATAGGAGAAGATTCACATATAATGTACTCACCCCCTTGTCATCCAAGATGTCTATGACTTTCTTTCTTCAGTCATAAAGAAATTATGTTTTTTGAGGAAAACATTTCTGCATTTCACTCCATATAATGGACTGATATGGTGCCCCGATTTTGAACTTCCAAAATGCAGTTTAAATGTGGCTTCAAACGATCCCAAATGTGGTTGTAAACGATCCCAGCTGAGGAGGAAGAGTCTTATCTAGTACTTTTTAATCTCAAACGCTCATCTTGCCATTCTCTCCATGAACTCTGTATTCTGACTCAAGACAGTTATTTCGAAAAACTCCCTCAACTTCAAAAATCATTTCAAAATCATCCTACATCGCTGCAGAAGTTCCGACCCAGTCTTTGCAACATGAACATGCAAAGAAGATCAAAAAAGGTAAAACAGCGATATAGGACGATTTCAAAGTTGGGGGAGAACATGAGATGAGATTTTTTCAACATACCCTAACTGTCACGAACAGGAACAAAAAACGTCCAAGCAGAGTAAGACAAGACGAGCATTTGACATTAAAAAGTATATAAATTGTATTTTTTAAATGAAAATAACCGATCGTTCCGCTAGATAAGACTCTTCTTTCTCGGCTGGGATCATTTACAACCGCATTTAGGATTGTTTGACGATGCATTTAAACTGCCTTTTGAAAGTTCAAAATCGGGGCATCAAATCAGTCCATTATATGAAGAAAAATCCTGAAATGTTTTCCTCAAAAAACATAATTTCTTTACAACTGAAGAAAGAAAGACATGAACATCTTAGATGATAAGGGGGTGAGTAAATTATTTGTAAACTGCTGTTCTGGAAGTGGACTTCTCCGTTAATGCAAATAGTCTTCTTAGAAGCTATGATGTAAGGTCTCTAAAATAACATTTCTTGTCTCACACTTCGTATCAACGTGAGCATAGAAGAACTGCTTTTAGCACATCAAAATAACTCAAGCATACTAATGAAGCATTTAGAGAATCTAAAGAACACTCTTTAGTAGAGTGGAGTATTAGTAGAATAAAGCAAATAATAATGAAATGTCCTCCAGCAGCATGTCCTTTCCAACCAGCAGTGCCAGGCCAGCAGTCTCAGGGTGTGTTTACAGTACATGTGTAGGCCGATTCTCCTGGTTCTTCTGGTCTGGACCAAAATAGAAAATGATGCATTTTTATTCCTGGTTCGCTTAGCATTCACACTGTCATTTCTAACACCGAACCTAAAGAAAAACAACAAAAAGCTTAAGGAAATGGTCACAGCCTGATTGGACAGCTTTTATGATGGATATTTTGCAAACCTGCTGAACATCCAAAAAAAACGATGTGCGCTGGGCTGAAAGCACACGTTATATGTGTGTAGACATGATGATATTTTTTTTCTTACAAAATGTGATGTAAAGGAGTCAAAACAGCAGCAGGAATTCTTGCAGAGGTTCTGACACCTGTACCGAACTGTCCTTTTTTTAGGGTTGCATCTTGGTCCGTGCTGCATTCATATATAAGTTGAACCACATCAGAGTTTGTTTGGAGGTGCACATATACTCCCTGAAAAGGTAGGTTTTGGTCTGCTTGTTTGGTGTGCAACAAGATTCAGGTGACAGTGTTCACACTTAATCGAATGAACCACATTAAAGGAGTTCAACTTTAAGAACAACAATTTACAAATAATTTTCTCACTATTTCTCAGGATTTTTCTCCATATAATGGACTTCACTGGTGCCCTGATTTTGAACTTCCAAAATGTAGTTTAAATGTGGCTTCAAAGGGCTCTAAACGATTCCAGCCGAGGAAGAAGGGTCTTATGTGGCTAAACGATCTGTCATTTTTTTCAGAAAATAAAAAATTGTATACTTTTTAAGCAAAAAAGTTTGTGTAGCACTAGCTCTCGCATGCACGTCCACGACCAAAAGTTTCTAACCAAACTTCAGTCTCTGATGTTTAACTACTCATACTAGTTTTTACCTCATCCGTCTATGGCAGAAATAGTATGAGTAGTATGCCAGTATGCGGATCCGAATGCAGCATGAGACTGCTGACCTTGAGTTTCTGCATATGGCTCTGCATTTGGACACAGTCATGATCTGTTCATGACTCAGTGAGGAGACATTACAGATAATCCATCGATCACAGATGATCATTTCCACTCTTGCTCTCACCAACAATTTTGCAAAAACAGCCAACAAAAGTGCAGAGCTTTCATCTTTGAAATGCTGATCATTGTGGAACAAAAGCAGATGAATGGCCTTAATGTGAACTTCAGAGAGAGAACAATTCACAGTTCTGTCAGTTATGAATATGAGTGTTTAAAGAAATTATGTGCCTGTAGGAGCACGTCTGTGCTGATGTTTCTTCAGAAAATTCTCTCATTTTGTGCACAGTTTGTCAGTGCTGACTTACTGCCAAATGTAGCGTCATGGCTTCTTTCAGGGTGAACTATAGCTCATGTTTGCCCCCAGCTGCTGTCACTGGAGGAAAAATCGGTATGTTATTTCCATCTTGTCTAACAGCATGAGTTCACAGGGAATTTTCTGGTTTAACCGTTTAATGTCTAATGCAGGGATAGGCAACGTCAGTCCTGGAGTGCAGATGACCTGCAGAATTTAGTTCCAACTCTAATCAGTCGCAGCTGAACGAGCTAATCAAGGTCTTCAGGATTGCTGGGGCTACAGGCAGGAACGTTTATTTTTCGGGGTTGGAGCTAAACTCTGCAGGACATCGGCAATCCAGGACCAACGTTGCCTATCCCTGGTCCAATGTATGTGAACACACTGTGTGTGTCAGTGCACTCTAAGGGTGCGTTACTTTACACAATCACAGTTTTACTAAAAACGGAAAAGTTTTTCCTTCACATTTTTGAAAAGTTTTTTGTACACTTGACAGTGTTGTCAAAACAATCTTAAACTCAATCATAACTGAAAAATCTATATCATGCATGCCAGGCCAGTAGATGGTGTCATTTTTTAAAGAAACACTACAAGCATATGCACATATGCATTCCTACAGACTTAACATGTAATATGCATGATTACCATTTTCACAAATGTATTTTCGAGGACTTTACTCACAACAAGTAGACGATAATTTAAAAAATGTGTTTAATTTGTGGCACAATTCATTCTTAGTGAATTTCTCCTGCATACGGACACTGATCTCCCACTTGGAAAAGTTGTTTGTCTTAGCTGAATGTCCAGCTGGACGTGTTATTCACCTCTCCCACTTTCCCACACTTCCAGACCACTGGCTGTCCTCATCTAGCCAAGCCCACAGAACCAGAGCTGCCAGGAGTTGCCCGCTGCCTGGTGCCAAGCAACTTATCTTGGAGTTAAGCTGTTATGTCAGCACGTCTAGCAACCACTGGCCTGTGCCGATGAGGACGTGAGAGTGCTGCTGCCGCCACTGTCCTGTCCACAACAATGAGCACAGGTGGGGAGCAGCTGCTGTACAGTGAGTCTCCTGCATGTGTGCCAGCTGCACTAAAGAAACAAACAGGGAAACATCCGCTTCACGTGGACTAGTGCTCAGCTGGACTGTGCCAGAGTTTGATTTGATCTGATGAACTTGATAAGGCCTCATGAGGTTCCACAGAGTGCAAAAATAGTTCAGTAAATAATCATTTGACTCTATTTTAACCCATTAAAAAAAAAGGATGGACACAAGGATGTTTTAACCATGAGGAGAAGCAGAAACCCCATTACCCATGATAAAGTCATCTGATCTCTACCTTTTTCTTCAGTGCAGAAGTAAGCCTATGGGTGAGACTTCCGGCTTCTTTTAGGGAAATATAGGGAAATAACTAGAAGATTAACAATATGCAGTAAATGGTAAAACTGTTTGCACTACAAACCAGTGTGGTCATAATTAAGGTAATACAATTAAATAATAATCTGCTAAAACACACCAATCTGCAAAAAACAAAATACCTTTTTTACTTATTTCAGTTAATAAAACTAGTAAAAACAAAAACATAAAACTAGTCAGCTAAGCCAGTGGTAGTATGCTGACAATGTCGTGTAAACATGGCTGAAGACGTGAAAAGTGCTACAGATTAACTGAATCAATTTCATTTTTAATCGAATCAAAGTAATTTACGCTGGAACTGATTCAAACGAATCAGACGCTGCGACTGATTCAAACTTGTGACTTCAATCATTTATTTCAAGTGATTCACGAGCAAACTGAGTTTTTCTAAACTCCAAATCAGTTAAACTATTGTGTCACAAAATGATTTACTGTTTCGAAGCGCCCCAATTGAATCGCGTATCGCGAATCATTTGATTCAGATCAGGATTTCGGAGTGGTTTCACAAAAGAAAAGAAAAAGAATATGCAAATACAAATCCCTTAAAATAAAAGAACGAAAAAAATTAACCGTGGTTTTAATTTAAAAGAGAAGACATTGTTTGATAAGTGAGATCTCTGATTAAAACCCTTGAAAAAAGTCCTTGAAAGTCCTGAAATTTCATTTTACAGTATCTGTAGGAACCCTGCTTACGTTAAGAAAAAGGTGGATAGGCTTTCATAAAAATGGATTTAGCAGCAATGTGATAGAAGGCACCTATGTTAAATAAATAGTGACATTCATTAATACTCATGTGATATTCAATATTCAATATTCATCTTCTGGTAGTAAAATTTCACAGCAAAAAGGCCTCTGTCAATAGTGTAGTGATACATGAAGCATAGCTCACACATAGGACACTTTCAAACCAAGCAGCTTTATGTTGGACAAGATGGCAAATTCGCATGACAAACCTAAACACAAAAAATGAATTCTGGGGATTTTTTTTCGCCCTCACACAAAAACTCCCGATTTACTCATGATTTACCCTCCCTCAAGCCATCCTACCTATATATGACTTTCTTCTTTCAGACGAATACAATCAGTTATATTTAAAAATGTCCTGGCTCTTCCAAGCTTTATAATGGCCGTGAATGACTGTTGAGATTTTGAAGTCCAGTAAAGTGCATCCATCCATCATAAAAAGTGCTTCACATGGCTCCAGGGGGTTAGTAAAGACCTTCTGAAGCGAATCAATGCACTTGTGTAAGAAAACTATCCATATTTAAAACTTTATAAACCGTAATCTCTAATTTACGCTAACTGTCATTACTGGCATTCACGAGAGAGTGGCATTCCAGCAGATGATGTAGGACGTAGGCGAACATGGTGATGAAGGTGAGACCAAAACAAATCACTGGTCATGAATTAGAAATACAAAACAAGGATTTGTAAAGAAAAATGACGGAGGATTTCGATATAAGCCAAGAGCAGACTGGTTTTCCTTTGCTGTAAACAAAACTTGGTTCTCACAAGACTAGCATATTCTCACCAGAGCTTACGCTACATCTACGTCCTACATCATCCACTGAAACGCCACTTTCTCGTGAGTGTGCGTACGACAGTTAGTGGAAGCTACAAATTGCGGTTTCTAAAGTTTTAAATATAGACATTTTTCTTACACAAATGCACCTCATTAGGCCTTTATTAACTTTCTGGAGCTGTGTGGAGCACTTTTTATGATGGATGGATGCACTTTAATGGACTTCAAAATCTCAACAGCCATTCACTGCCATTATAAGTCTTTTTTCGTCTGAAAAAAGAAAGTCATGTACACCTAGGATGGCTTGAGGGTGAGTAAATCATGGGGTAATTTTCATTGTTTTGTTGAACTATCCCTTTAAGGTGTGGTTACATTTACAGATATAACTTGTGCAGGCAAAAGGATTTCCTTATGGGTTCGATGCATTGATGAAGAGAAAGCTGCTTGGTTTGGAAGCAACTTCTGTGTGAACTGTGTTTCATACATCCCTACACTAATGACAATAGACAATGGACCTTTTTTGCCTGCTATATTTTACTGATGTGACCGCACCCTATCTAGCTGATGTTTCAGCAATGACTTTAACAGACGGCATGCTCACTACATTTTCTTAAGATTTGAATTTCAAATGACACATTGGAGCACTGCCAGGACAGAATGCACTGTTTTATTTTCTATTCACAGAGCACAATGTTAAGTGCTTAATGTTGACTACATTTTAAAGTATCACTGAAAATCCTCCTGTATCTCACCTGCTTACAGACGGCATGGCATAACTGTATTCAACACTGATAATAATAATTCTTCTTTAGCAGCAAATTAGCATATTAGAATGATTTCTGAAGGATCATGTGACACTGAAGACTGTAGTAATGATACTGAAAATTCAGCTTTGCATCACAGAAATTACATTTTAAAATATATTCAAATAGAAAAAAGTAATCTGAAATTGTAATAATACTTCGCAATATTACTGTCTTCACTTTTTTTGATCACATAAATGCAGCTTTAGTGAGACTTAATTGAAAAAAAATATTCTTTCCAACTCCAGATATTTGAATGCTAGCCTATTTACTTTGCATTTCTTCTGGTTTAATGATCACATTAGAAATGTACGGTGACTGAGCAGAGCAGACAGACGGTTACTGTGGTAGGATCCAGACCGATTTGGACACAAAGTGCTGAGGAGGTGACCAGGTGCCACATATTCTCCAAAGCAACTGCTCACGGTCTCAAACCCCTGCTGTGAGGTCAATCATTCACAGACTGCTCGAGAGCTTTAGCTGACTGACCCACAGCCCTGAATTAATTAGCAACGTACTCGTAGTGTCCTCAAGCAAGTCTTGAAAAGTCAAGTGCAAGAAGAAATCATGAAATAATGCCATGAAACGTCTTAAAATCTGTCAACTTTAATCTCTTGAAGACATTAGTTGTATTAAATACAAGTCATATTGCGTTTCCAGTTTTTCTAACGAATTAAGAATTAAGTTTATTCTCATGTGACAGAAAAGGCTTATAGCAAGGCGATAGAGTCTGAAACAATATTTACATGAAATACAAAAATATAAATCCACAAAATGGTATTACAGATAAATTTACAATAACCAACTCTATAAAATTAAAAATATATTTCTATAAAAAGCTATTTAAATAATCTTACAGCTCAAGTTTTTCAGAGAGCACAGCCATTCCTGTCAAAAGTGTATTACTTGTGTATTTCTTATGCATTTGAATGTTTGTATGGGCGTAGTATACATGAAGTCTTCGTGAACTTCAGTCGTTCGGCAAGTGAAACCATGACCATGTCTTCTCCATCTTCACAGTAGTTCAGGTTTGTCAGGTACGGTCTGGCTGTCGTCCCCCCAGCGGAGCTACAATGTGGTGGGCCCCAGTCATCCTGTCTCTTACTCACATGCCTGAAGGAAAAAAAAAGGCAAGCAGAGAACATACTTAGTACATTTTCAGGTCTTCGGGTGTCAAGGTTATTCTCGGTGTGTATGCGGGTTCTCTTTTTATAGACGACGCCTCAACCCAATTAGCAAGTCTTTCATTAGCTGCATAAACAGAAAAGCATTTAGTAGCTTGCATGACACCACTGGGACACATTTAAAGCTGCTGAATTAATGCACATACTCAAGACACAAGCAAAGGAACTGGCCATAAAAATCTAATGCTCAGAGAGTAAAGTTGTCATAAAAATTATTTATGACTATCTTGAAGCAAAAACAACTGTACAGTGCGCATAACATGACTGTTCTCTCGGTGTCAGGTAATAGTGTCGCCTCCGGCCACAGATACAGTGCTGCTTTGTGTCACTGCAGGTTTACACACACATGCATTCTTCTGTCTTTCTCAGACAAGTTACAGCACTCTAGATTGTAGGAGCGCCAAAGCAAATGAACTTAACGGTGTTAATGCATCACAGAGGAAGAGTGTAGGAGTGTGTACATGACTGACATTATGACTGTTGGTCTTTTAATAAGAGACTGAAAAGTCCTGTTGATACAAGATTGTCTTGTTTCTTCCCACACTCTGTACTGCCCCGTATGGGTTGGTTGATACAAGGAGTGGGAGATGCAAAGGTTAAGCCATTAATGTCACATGGACTATTTTAATGATGTCCTTACTACCTTTCTGAGCCTTGAACGTGGCGGTTGCATTGCTGTCTATAACATCTAAATATCTTAATTTCTGTTCTGAAGATGAACGAAGGCCTTACGAGACACGAGGGTGAGTAATTAATGACAGAATTTTTGAGTAAACTGTCCCTTTAAAGATGTATGAGTGCTATGTTGCTCAGATGCTGCGTAGCAACTGTAAACAAATAAGCCCAGTCTTAAATTCTGTGTAAAAGCATCCATCAATACATTTGTCCTACCCACTCAAAATATATCTGCAAATGGTAGAGCAAAATCTATACAAGCTAACACATTTCTAACATTTATATACTGTCATGCCCTTCTATGGAAGCCCACTTCCAGCAAATAAGAAATTATGACAAATGCAAGTCACAATTACAGTATACAAGAAATTATGACTTACTAAGTCAACATTGTTACTTAGTCGTAGTTATTAGATAAAGTCAAAATGACCTAAAAAGTCGTAATTATGACGTAAGATAAAATGTCAAAATTATGACTTATAAAGTCAAAATTATGAGATAAAAAGTCAAAATTATGTTTTAGGTTTAATCTTATAGCTTATATATTAATAAACTGCATAACAGATTTGGTCATTTTCATTTCCATTAATTTGACTGTCATAATTTTGACTTTTTAATCTCGTAATTTCAACTTTAAATGTCATATTTTGTTTTTTAAATCATAATTTTGACTTTTTTCTTCATAATTCCAACTTTATATGTCATAATTTAGATTTTATAAGTCATAATTTAGACTTTAGATGTCATTTGGATTTTATAAGTCCTAATTTCAACTTTTTATCTCATAATTAGAACTTCGACTTTTAATTCATAATTTCGACTATATATCATCTAATATCGAATGTCACATTTTCAGTTTTTTAAATTATAATTTCAACTTTTTATTTCATAATGACTTAAGCAAGTCTTAATTTCAACTTTTTAATCTCATAATTGATTTTAAAGTCATAATTTCGATTTAGCAAGTCATAATATCTTGTAATCATAAATTTGACTTTTTATCTTATAATTTCAACCATGTCATATTTTTGACTTTTTAATCTCATAATTATGACTTTTAAAGTCATAATTTCGATTTAGCAAGTCATAATTTTGAATTTTATCTCATCATTTCGACTCTACTGTATGTCATATTATCTTGTAATTTTGACTTAATCATAATTTTTACTTTTAAAGTCAAAATTTTAATTTTATAAGTCATAATTTCGATTTTTTATCTCATAATTGTCCTAAGGAAGTCATAATTTCAACTTTTTATCTCATAATTTCGACTATATGTCAATTTTGATTTTATAAGTCATAATTAAAGTCAAAATTTTAATTTTATAAGTCATAATTTCGACTTTTTATCTCATAACTGTCCTAAACAAGCCATAATTTTGACTTTTTAATCTCCTAATTTCGACTATATGTCATAATTTTGATTTTATAAGTGATAATTTTGACTTTTTATCTCGTAATTATGTCTTAAGCAAGTCATAATTTCGACTTTTTATCTCATAATTTCAACTATATGTCATTTTAAATTTTTTTAGTCATAATTTCAACTAAGCAAGTTGTATTTAAGCAAATAATTTCGACTTTTTATCTTGTAATTATGAGTTAAGTCATAAATTCAACTTTTAAAGTCATAATTTCGATTTTATAAGTCATAATTTCGACTTTTTATCTCGTAATTATGTCTATAAACATGCAAAAAAATAAACAGCATAATTTTATGCATTTGTTTAAACCACCCAACATTTCACCCCAAAACAAAAAGTCTTTTTTGTCTTTAAATCAACATCATTAAGAACTTACTCGCTAATGTTCTGTCAAGGTCAGCGATGAAGTCCTCTAGCTCTTTAGTGTCTCCAAGTTTAGCTGTATAAGATAAAATACAGTTGATCAACATACAATAGTATAGCAAACAAACTTAAAATTGAATCATTAGCATTAAACATGTAAAAAAACTAACATATGTTAACTTACGTTTAGGAGATGTGACCAAGGGACTGTTTAATGAGGGGGAGAAGACGCTGGGAGAGTTGAGCTTCTCATCACTGAAGCTGAAACTGTTTCTGTTCAAGGACTCTGCACCTGTAAAAGGAGGAAAGAAATAGACAGGAAGTCAGAAATGCAAAATTGATGCTTCCTGTACGTGTACAGCACACCGCCTCATCTAACTCCACCACAGCAGGTGGGTAACAACCACGAAATCTGTCACGATCTACAGTGATAGATAGAGAGAGCAATAAAGAAGCAATGCTGTAATGCAGCTGAACATATAATTATGTAGAAGTCCTGTTCACACCAGGGATGACAGCTGTAATAATAACTGCAACTATGGATTTAATAATCATCCTAGTTCTATGTGAATAGGAAAATCAACACCAACAAAAACAATGCTTGTAAATAAAAAGATAAAAAGAATAACAGCCGATCAGAATCTACCCAACTTTAAAGAGTTTGAGAATTTATAAGTATCATTCTCGGCGTGTTGCAAATTCATACGTCACTGGTCAGTTTGTGTAACATGCCATATTTACAAAAAACATGAACTAAAAGATGTAAGGTAAAAGAAAGTCTGACTCAAACTGCATTAAATACTATTTCACTTCCAACATCTGTACACTTTTCCTTTCCGAAAGCATGAAACCATTGAAATCCAAGGGACGACTGGAAAAACTCCAGTCTAAAGGTCTATAGTATTCACTTGTGTTGAGTCACCACTTAATGCCTAATGTAAAACCATTGGAGCAGCACTGCTCTCTACCACACAGGCTTGCCAAACATGTGCAGTGACCCATAACCAGAGGGGGAAGGGGGTGTTGGGGGTTAATCTGTGCTAGTAGAGCAGGTTGAGTTTGTAATCAATGCATACTCCTCTAATAACAGCCTCTCTCTCACGAACACACTTTCAAAGCGGGTTCAACTGCGACCCACCCTCGAGCAGGTTCATTTAAAGCCAAAGATCTGACCCGGTACACCACACTCCATCTTAAAAAACTTTGTTTACACATTCTTAGCCCTGCTCGACGTTAAAAGCAGAGCAGGCACGCTATTACACGGAAGCTCAACTTTTCCCACCGCCTCAGTCATTAGGACGCTCGCCTGTGGGCTTTAGAACATCAGCTGACACTGACTGCATCATCTATATTAGTGGTTTTAAATGCTAAAACCATTGTATTGAATGTAGTGTACTTCAAATCTTAAAAGGATGCATTTGCAGAAAATAAAATACTAATTCAACCGAAGTGCACTTAAGTGTAAGAGTACATGTTTCTAAACACACTTAAGTACACTTTTTAAAAATGCACTTTGTAATAATGTCAGATTCAAAAGTTTTACTCTAAAGTTCCCTTGTAATCATTCATTTATTAATTAATCTTTTTTCATGCTTTAAAGTGCACTTACACTACCAGTCAAAAGTTTTGAACAGTAAGATTTTTAATGTTTTTTTGTGTTCTGCTTACCAAGCCTGTTTTTATTTGATCCAAAGTACAGAAAAAACACCAGTAAAATTTTGAAATATTTTTACTATTTAAAATAACGGTTTTCTATTTGAATATATTTTAAAATGTAGTTTATTCCTGTGATTGATGCTGGAATTTTTAGCATCATACTCCAGTCATGATCATTTAGAAATCATTCTAATATTCTGATTTGCCACTCAAAAAACTTTTATTATTATTATTTGTTGAAAACAGCCAAGCAGATTTTTTTCAGGTTTCTTTGATGAATAGAAAGTTCAGAAGAGCAGCATTTATCTGAAAATATAAATCTTTTGTAACATTATAAATGTCTGTAGCATCACTTTTGATCAATTACAGCACCCTTGCTAAATAAAAGTATTCATTTCTAGAATTTCTTTCCCAAAAAAGAAAAAAAAAAAATTATACAGACAAATTTTTAAATGGTATTTGAATGGTTATTTCTGAAGGATCATGTGACACTGAAGACTGCAGTAATGATGCTGATAATTTAGCTTTGATCACTGTAATGAATTACATTTTTAAATATATTCAAATAGAAAACAGATATTTTAAATAGAAAAATATTTTAAACATAAATATTTCATGTTACTTTGGATCAAATAAATGCAGGCTTGATGAGCAGAAGAGATTTCTTTCAAAAAAAACTGTTACTGTTCAAAAACTTTTGACTGGTACTGTATTTTGATGTATTGACTAACATATTAAAGCATATTTAACATACTTTATAATCATTTTAACTGTAGTGTGTTATTCAATATTATATTTAAAAATTAATATATTTTAAATGCACCAAATTGAAACTTAATTACATGTGTAATTTTAAAATATTCAGCTAACTGCATTAATTATCAATGTAAACTATCATACAACTTCATTTAGTTGCAGTTAACATGCATTTGGGTGTCTGAAAACAGTGCACAAGTATTGATTTTTAAACAGATGGAGAAAACGCTTCCTTTGTTAATGTTTTATCCAATGGAAAATCCTAAAGTCCTGAAGCAAAACCGCTTGAAACCACCGATCCAGATCAATGGCACGTGTGCCAAAATGGCATCAGGCTTGATTGGATTTAACATGCAGTTGCACAGATCCATGAGGGCGACTGCAGGGCACATAATGCCATGTCTGCACCAGAGGAAGGTTTATTATGCAAGCACAGTGTCTGTCACATTCCCTGTTTGTTCCAGAAGGAAAAGGGTGGGGTAAAGAGATCACTTGTTGCTTAACCATTAAACACAAGAACACTTCTAGAGCAAAAGTGCCTTTTTATACTCAAATCCTTTCATGGTGCAATCGTTCAGATTCTGATTACATCCCATCAGTACTTCAACACCCAGAGAGGTTAGAATATAATGGGATTCAGGCTAAGAAAAAAGTCAGTGTTTAACTTGAAATTGATACCCTAAAGTCTCCACAAAACGCCTGAGCAAGGCGCTCGTTCTTTGTTATTGGCTGGAGTTTTAAACCTTCATGCTGTGTTCAGATCCAGACTGTCTCTGGGTGTTTGGCATGATCTGACTGAACTGTCTTCTGCTTCACAATCTCCATATACGATAAACATACCGTGAACCTGTGTCCCCTAACAGCTATTGTAACTGATTAGCGATATGGTATCAGAAATGTCAAGGTTTTCATTAGCTTCAAGGTCTTTTCAAAGGGGTCATAACATGAGAAAGCAAATTTCCCTTGATCTTCTGACAGGGAAGAGGTGTTTGCATACTTAATACACCTTGCAAGTTTCATAACTTAAAATGTCCTCATCGTTAATAAAAAAGCATTTATGTAATAAACCTCAGAAAACAGCTCATTTGGATCTGAGGTGTGAGGTGACGACAAGACGTTCAGTTGCTAAACAGCTGACACTTGATTACAATTACAATCTCCACCACTATCTTGTGGATGCAGTGTACAGATGCACATTCGCTTTCTGACACAGTCCATGCAATTGAGTCTGTCGTCAATAGGACAAATGGAGTGAAAAAACATTTGTTTTGACACGTTTGGCTTAAAGATCTCGTTTGCATCTTTGTACAAATATCAGAAGTATCCCAGCTTAAGAAACAAGTGGATAGTTTATTTTTAAAGGCATCTCGGATCATGTCTGAGGATTGTTCAGAGGATTTTGTTTTGTAAACGAGGCACAGGGACATGGCGAGTTCGCATTTGTTTAAATATGAAGCGGTACTAGATCTGACTGCAGCTGCATCATAAACGGTAAGTAAATTATTTCATAATGCTTTGTCTGGAAATGACAGTTTTCTTTTTAACCATGGGCGTCAGAACCATTGAATGCGGGTGGGACAGAACCCACCCACTTTTGAAGACCAATGATATCGGACCCACCCACTTTTACCGTCTCTAATTCGGCGAATTATGTCTGCGCACTTTTTAGAGCGCCATCATTCCTTCATTTTTATTTTTATTTAAAACAAATGCTTTTATGATGTAAAATGAGATGTGAAAAAGCAAAAGACCGATTTCGGCAACAGGCAGATGCAAACTCGGGTTGTTTGCATCAAAAAAATACTAGCTATTCGCTTTACCACTTATGCCACTGAAAACACATTTGAACAGCTGTCTGGATAGAGGCAATATACAAAATAAAAGGTACCATACTACAGAAAATGGCATATATTCCAGTGATTTTTTGGGGGGGGGAGGACCCACCCACATTTATTTTGCTTCCGACACCCATGTTTTTAATCATGTTGTCAAAACACTCCCATGCAATAGCGAGGGGGCGATGATACTGTTTCCTATGCAATGAGGTTAGCCAATCATGGCAAGCCTTAAAGGACCCGCCCCTTAAAACAGGTAGTTTTATACAGAGGGTCAGAATGAAGGTTGAAAATAATTTTTTTCACATATTTTTTTTGTGTGTGCAAAAAAAACCTTTATTAACGCTCTAAGTAAACCTGAAGAAACAATTAAAATAATAATAATAATAATAAAAATAAAAATCAATGTCATGACCCCTTTAAAAGACGTTTAATGAGCCCAGCTGTTCTCTGTGCTTGTGTGTGAGCTCAGATTAGATTAGATAAGATTATGCACTGTAACTTCTGAGGCTGCTGAGCTTAAGTCGTGACGTAGAGATAATGACCTTAGGACGCGAGCACGTGCGCTTCTAGAATAAAAAAAAGCAACTTTCGCCTGCATACTCACTCTCAGAGTCGCTGATGCCGCTGTCGCTGACGCTCGCACTGCTCCGTCTCTTCATGGTTTTCAAGTGTTCATCATATCTGAAGTGACGCTTCTCCACGGGGGACTTGAAATCCTCAATGACAGCATCGAATTCACACAATACGGCGTTGAGGTCGTCATCATCCTCAAGAAATGCTGAAAAAAGCACGAAAAGATTTGTTGCAGACTTACAGATACAGATGTTGCAACAAACTATCGCCTCAGTGCAATAAGCATACTTGCTTTAGGGTTTAACTGAACGATTCATACTAAATTGTATCAAGCAAGTTATTAATAAATCTTTGACTTACATTTGCTCTGTGACTTTATCTTTGGAGACTTCATCTTCTGTACTCCTTTAGTGTATTAAACTCCCAAGTATCCGATATAAGACAAATGTCCTCCTGTTAACACACGTCCCGTGTCTTGTCTGAGCTCCTTAGCGCGCACACTGCGCTCTAGTGATGGGTCGTTCTTGAACGATTCGTTCATTTTGAACGAATCTTTAATGTGACTCGGGACGAACGAGTCGCCTCGGGGAGTGATTCGTTCAGTCGCGCATGCGCAACATCCTATTAGGTTCTGTACTGGAATTAGTTCACCTGTTTTAGAGTCGTTCGTTCACCTTATGGGGCTGTCACGTGATGAACGAACGATTCAAACCCGAAGACTCAAAAGATGAACTAATCAATTCTCCTTCCGGCTCAGGCTGCATAGGTTAACATTACAGGGCTGTCACGTGATGAACGAACGACTCAAACCCGAAGACTCATAAGATGAACTAATCAATTCTCTTTCCGGCTCAGGCTGCATAGGTTAACATTACAGGGCTGTCACGTGATGAACGAACGACTCAAACCCGAAGACTCATAAGATGAACTAATCAATTCTCTTTCCGGCTCAGGCTGCATAGGTTAACATTACAGGGCTGTCACGTGATGAACGAACGACTCAAACCCGAAGACTCATAAGATGAACTAATCAATTCTCCTTCCGGCTCAGGCTGCATAGGTTAACATTACAGGGCTGTCACGTGATGAACGAACGACTCAAACCCGAAGACTCATAAGATGAACTAATCAATTCTCTTTCCGGCTCAGGCTGCATAGGTTAACATTACAGGGCTGTCACGTGATGAACGAACGACTCAAACCCGAGGACTCGAGAGATGAACTAATCAATTCTCTTTCCGGCTCAGACTGCGTTGGTTAGCTAATTGGGCTGTCACGTGATGAACGAACAACTCAAACCCGAAAACTTGTCAGATAAGAGGCGAGGTGAGCGAATCATAGACTAAAGACCCAGGTAAACAATGAATGAATCTTTTCTGTTTCTTATAGCATTATAGTTTTGTTTTGTTTGTAGTGTGATCAACGTTTGTGTAAGCAGTAGATGTGTTAGGGAGGTAAAACGTAACATTTTAATTATATTTTGCTAAAATGAACGAAATGAACGAAATGACTCGAAAAAAGATTCGTTCATTTTGCTGAACGAGACTCAAAGGACCGAGTCGGTAAAATGATCCGAACTTCCCATCACTACTGCGCTCTGTGGGGTTGTTTTAAATATTGCCCGGCTCTGGGAGAGGGCGGTGACTGAGGGAGGCGTGTGGGACGTGGGAAACGCGTCGCCAATGAGACGCTCGCACCCGTTTTAGCCCTCCGTGTGATGTTACATGGACTGGCGTCAATACTCCCTGAACTATGTGTTTGTAAACAGCTACTATGACACATGTGCGACATCAGTGCTGCTTTATTTTTAACCAGAACTCCATCATGGTCACCCTTTTGCTATGACTTCACTTATTGCAATGTTTTACCAGCATTACAGTAATAATGTTACAGGAAAGATGGCTTAGTGTGTGTAATGTAATAAGGCATGACAATATGTCTAAAGATGCATTGCAGTTCAAGAAGCCCACAGAAATGTCCACATGTGAGTCCACGTGGCTCCATATATATATTAGTATATAAGTTATTGTGTGATGGTAATTTGTAAAATTTTGGACAAAAAACAAACAAATAAAAAAACAGTCCAGATAGGAGCAGTCAATAATATCTGAATCCCAGAAATCTATAACAAATGTGGAAATTATATATTATTTTCTTCTTTTCCCCCAAAATAATGTAATTCTGCAATATAAGATATAAATGTAATAATAAATATTTCAGAAGTACTTGGTGCTTCACCAAACATTTAAATACTTTAAATGTACTATATGTTTTCATCAATATAAATGCAATTACATATAAAGAGGAAAGGCATATGTGATCTAAGGTACACTGTAAAAAACAATTTGTTGAGTCAACTTAAAATAATTTGTAACCTGGCTGCCTTAAAATTTTAAGTTCAGTCAACTCAAAAAAATGTATTCAACTTGAAATGTTAAATTATACTAAGTGACAACTTAGATATTTGAGTTGAATCAACTTAAAATTTTAAGGCAGCTGGGTTACTTACCAATCTGTTAAGTTTAGCAAACACAAATATCTAAGTTGTTACTTAGTACAACTTAACATTTCAAGTTGACTAAACTTATTTTAGTTGACTGAACTTAAATTTTTAAGGCAGCTGGGTTACTTACCCATCTGTTAAGTTTAGCAAACACAAATGTCTAAGTTGTTACTTAGTACAACTTAACATTTCAAGTTGACTAAACTTATTTTAGTTGACTGAACTTAAAATTTTCAGGCAGCAGGGTAACAAATTATTTTAAGCTGATTCAACAAATTGTGTTTTTTATTTTTTACAGTGTAGGAGACAAAGGTTAGGATGATGGTTTAAATGTAACAACATATTTACATGTAAAACAAATGCATTATGTGTATATAACCCAAACTTTTTCTTTTTTAATTTTTTTTTTTTTTTTTTTTTTATTTTGGTGTCAAATTCAAACTTTTCGTGTTTTCTGTGTCATGTCTAATCGTTGCCATTCCTGTTACTGTCATTACAGATTCACAAACCTGATCTGGTTCAACTTAAGTTTCTGCAGACATCTGGTGGTGACTAAATGTATGTGCGCTCAAGTTATTAATTGTGGCCACAAAACCAGTCATAAGGGTCATTTCTTTAAATCGAGATGAATGAATCATCTGTTGAATAAATAAGTTTTCCATTGATGTATGGTTTGTTAGGACAGGACAATTTTTGGCCGAAATACAACTATTAAAAATCTAAATATTGAGAAAATTGCCTTTAAAGTTGTCCAGATTAAGTTCTTAGCAATGAAATATATAGCAATGTTCTTAGCAATGAAATTAAGTTTTAATATATATTCAGTTGGAAATTTACTAAATATCTTAATGGAACATGATCTTTACTTAATATCCTAATGATTTTTGGCATAAAAGAAAAATTAATAATTTTGACTTATACAATGTATTGTTGACTATTGCTACAAACATACCCTTAAGACTAGTCTTGTGGCCCAGGGTCACAATCCATGGCAATTTGATTAAATATAGAACCATTTTATTGGTCAGGTGTGTTCATATTTGCAACAGCTAGACAGATTAGTGCTTTAAATGTTAGTTTATGGTTAAGAAATCTGAAAAATCTGAGTACTATGATAAATATGACAGGAAAACATTTCATATTGTCAGCACAGGTAATTTCACAAAGCCAAACGATACTTTTGAGGCCTAACTGCTTAATCATATGCAGTTAAATCCTTCTTTTTGTTATTTTTAGTGGGGCTGTGGGATTTATCACTTGGAGAAGAATTCTTCACACCTCTGGTGTTGAAGTTAACAGGTGGACACATGGTAAAACAAGACATGTGTTTGCAGCTGCACTTGCCTGCTGACTTTAGGGTTTAAGTGCACATGGAAGGTGTCAAAGATGACACTTACTGTCTGAGAGGGTGAGATCTGTAATGTTCACAGGGATTTACTGAATGTGGCTGTCAAAAAAAAAGGTTACTGATTGAATTTCCACCACTTTTCCAGTGGGTTGTATTTATTTGATTTTTAAATGATTTAATAAAAATTATACTTACAAATAGTAATTTCTGAAAAAAAAAAAAAATAAATAAATAAGAAAATACAGCTAAGCATAATTAGAAAAATACATAGTCACTACAGATATTTCCATGACTTTTAATTTGACAATTTTCCATTACTTTCGGAACCCTGGTCTTTATATTTAAATTTTAAACTCTTCAACTCTACTGTATTTGATCTTGATTGGTCGCAATTATTATAAGATATACACAGTACATCAAAATTACTTTTTATTGCACATTTTATTTTCCACTTCCAAACACATCTGAGTCACTGCAAACTATTTAACACAATGACATTTATCTCTCAAATACAACAAATTATACATGATGCTGAATAATTGAGAGAAACTTCAGACATAATACAATCTCAATTAAAAGTGCAATACAGTCCCTGTTTTCCAAACACTATTGCTTACAAAAAGGGTTGTCAATCAAAAAATAAATGATTGAAATATTGGAGACAGATATGTTGAAGTCTAACTGACGCATGGATTTGCTCATAAAAGACATCAAACATCACTAATATGTTGTATTTCACTGTGTATCACATTGAGGGTGGGACATAAAGGGTCTCATTTATAATAAAGAGTGTGTTTTCCCTTGTTTTTCCATTTAATTTTTTATAGTAATGCTCATAATGCTCTGAATGCCTTGACAGTGGCGCCCACTAGTGTTCATGCTAGACTCAGGTATAGCTTCAATTATGCGTTACACCACTGGTTCAGTTTAGATTGAGCTTGCATACAACTTATGCTTTGGAAAAAAAGTACAACTTTGAATTTAGTGCAAAGTAAACATAATCCACAAACATAACAGAAAGCTCACGGTGCACAATAATGAGGACAAATGTTTTGCTTCTGATATGCCCGAGATTGCCTTCAGAGGTTTCACCGCAGCAACCTACTTGGAATTGTCATGATATAGCCATAACCATTAAATATTACATAGAAACGACATGCAAAGTTATTACAGACTGAAAATGTTATAACAGGCTCTTGAGGTCTTCATGTCATCGAACATGTTTCTAGAGAGTTAATAACACTCTGAAATAATAATAAGACATAGGCATCACTTGCTCCATAGTTTATGCTTCCAAAAAATGTGTAAACTGCTACAGAGATACTGTACTGTATATCTTCCCATCACTCTTTCTCCTTTGATTTCATACAAAACGTCACCCTAAATTATTGCATCAAACTATATGGGCTAATGTGTATTAACATAAACAGGGTGTTTTCTCCTCCTGTTCACCAGCGAGCTGTAAGAAGCTGCTCTCACTTGGCTGTTTCAGTCTCAGAGGCTTGTGATTCTTCAGTCTGTAGGCCAGCGTGAGGAAAATGGCATCTACGTGCTCTTTTTCTGCAGGGTCTCTTGCAGACGTCTCAAAAAGCGGGAAGTTGTAGCTATCAGCCAGTCGCTGAGCTAAAAACGTAGACACCTCTCTCTCTCCTCTCAAGTCACATTTGTTCCCAACTAGGATGCGGGGGACCATGGGAGGGACTGAGTGATGGCTGCACTCCTCAATCCACTCCGGTAGACTCTCAAATGAAGCCAGACTGGTCACATCATACACAAAGATGATGGCATGGACGTTGCGGTAGTAATGCTCCACCATACTCTTCCTGAAGCGTTCCTGTCCCGCCGTATCCCAGATCTGCAACTGAGAATGAGAAGATCATTGTAGATATTAAATGATACTAGTATGAAGAAGTTCAGGACTAGTTTACAGAAGTCTCAGCTGTTTTGAGTCTTATTAAGTCTAAAGTCTTATTATACAGGTGTGATAAACAAGAGAACTCGTGACATTGAAATATTTTAATATATTATTTTTAAAATTATGATTACCTATTTAAGCAATATTAATATATGTAAACAATAGTTAAACTACACTATTTAGGTAATAATACACCATTTTAAATATTTAAAGTCTGTCACTGAATGGATAATAGTCAACAATACACAGTGCATCCATTGTGAAGAAAGCTATATAAATACTTGTTATTCTTGTCAAAATGCAGCTTTGCAGCTTTGCAGCTTTTCGGATGAAGTAAACTCTACTGTGGGGATTCTTACCTTTATGTTTTCTCCATCAAGTTGCAGGGTTCTCTCCCTAAAATCTACCCCGATTGTTGCCTCAGGATTTTTGAGAAATTTACCCCCGCAAAACCGGTAAGTTAGGCACGTCTTTCCAACATTTGAGTCCCCAATGACGATTATCTTAAACACCCTCGCCTGAGGACTGTCGTATTCCTGACACGAGTCATTGGCCAGACTGTCTCTTGTGTAAATCGTCGCGAATTCATTGTTGCTCGTTGTGTTTTCTATTGCCATAGCTCTGATACTCAGGAAATATCGCGAGAGGATAAGAACGAGATCTTAACGTGGACTCCCGTGACCTTTGCTCATGAAAAAACGGCTGACGCTGAAAAAGCGATAAACAATGTGATTTATATAAAGTGTAAACAGACTTTATTAACAGGACCAACCTTATAAATTAGATTACATTAACGTGATCATTTATAACACAAAGACAACAATAAAACGAAGGAACTAACACAGAAAACAGGTAAAACGAAGTAGGGTACAACAGGGCTAAATACTCAAAGATATATATTTTGTACATTTACTGTTAGCAGAATAATAAGGTGTAGTGTTAGCATACTTGTGAGGTTATGAAATGCCTCAAGATTTGTGGAATAAATAGTAAATGGTCCATCCTTATTGAAGTGGTTAATCTTAATAAGGTATCTATATCAAAAGTGTATTAATATTTTTTCCCAGAAGTTTGTTTTCATGACATGTCATCAGTGGGACCATATTGGTGGCACAGAGCGTAAACAATGCCACTGAACTGAATTAAACTTGCATATTTGGCTGATTATTGCTGCTGAAAATGTTTAATTATTGTCATGTTTTGGGCTGTGCTAATCGGTCAGACCAGGAAAAACATTTGGAGTACTACAGACTGCCAAAAGTTATAACAAATCAAAAAGAAGAGTGCAAAAACCTCTGAGGAACAAAAGGTGTTTGTGTTTGGCCAGACTGAACCAGGATTTCGAGAGCAAGAATCTTGACAACATTCCTTTTTGTTCTTATCATTTCCAGTCAGGTGAAATACTAGGCTAATATCTTAATTAATACTCCTCGTGTCTTTACCAAATATTAAATATTGCACACTTTCCTGCTTACTAAGTCCTTCTCTATATGATTTAGCAGCTTCCACATGTTTTTTTCCCATGGTTTAGACAGCATAAATTAGCAGAGCAATGTATTTAGAAGTACATTGACTGTGCAATCCATGCTGTTGTTTACAGTTATGGGTAACTGACCAAACTGTGGCGTAAGTGCAAACCCTCAACCAATGAGGCCTTTATATGTGACCGTGGACCACAAAACCAGTCATAAGGATCAATTTTTTGAAACTGGTAAGCTTTCCATTGATGTATGGTTTGTTAGAATAGGACAATATTTGGCTGAGATACAACTATTTGAAAATCTGGAATCTGAGGGTGCAAAAAAAAAAATCAATATATTGAGAAAATCACCTTTAAAGTTGTCCAAATAAAGTTCTTAGCAATGCTTATTACTTATTTTTGCATTAAAATGCAAAATCAATCATTTTGACACATACAATGTATTTTTGGTTGTTACTACTAATATACCCGTGATACTTAAGACTGGTTTTGTGGTCCAGGGTCACTTATTCGAAGGATTTTAATCGAAACAAACCTCATTTATCATGTATTTTCGCATTAATTAGATTGCTGTATCAGTATGAAAAAAAATCTGATCATTATACACTTTGACCCCAAAAGTAAACACATTTTCCTTAAAGGAGAAGTCCACTTCCACAACAAAGATTCACGAATTATGTACTCACCCCATTGTCATCCAAGATGTTCATGTCTTTCTTTCTTCAGTCGTATAGAAATTACGTTTTTTGAGGAAAACATTTCAGGATTTTTCTCCATATAATGGACTGATATGGTGCCCCGATTTTGAACTTCCAAAATGCAGTTTAAATGCGGCTTCAAACGATCCCAAATGCAGTTGTAAACAATCCCAGCCGATAAAGAAGGGTCTTATGTAGCATAACAATCGGTTATTTTCATTAAAAAAATACAATTTAAATACTTTTTAATCTCAAACACTCGTCTTGCCTTGCTCTCGTTGAACTCTCGTTGTGTATTCTGACTCAAGACAGTTAGGGTATGTCGAAAAACTCGAATCATATTTTCTCCCTCAACTTCAAAAATCATTTCAAAACCATCCTACATCACTGCAGAAGTACCGACCCAGTATTTGCAAAGTGAACATGCAAAGAATATCAAACACCCTTTACAAAAAAGGTAAAACAATGATATAGGATGATTTTGAAGTTGAGGGAGAACATGAGATTGGAGTTTTTTGACATACCCTAACATGAACCGGAAAAAAACAGTCTAGGCAGAGTAAGACAAGACGAGCGTTTGACATTAAAAAGTATATAAATTGTATTATTTTTATTAAAATAGCCGATCGTTATGCTAGATAAGACCCTTCTTTCCTTGTTTACAACCGCATTTGGGATCATTTGAAGCCGCATTTAAACTGCATTTTGGAAGTTCAAAATCGAATATATATATATATATAATATATATTATATATTTCTTTTTCGAAAGAAAGAAAGACATGAACATCTTGGATAACAATGGGGTGAGTACATTATATGTGACTCTTTGTTTTGGAAGTGGACTTCTCCTTTAAGAAGGGCTATTAGCCCCATTGTACCCTGTTCAAGATTGTAGCATAATACTGTTGTTTATTTATGACCTCCAGACTGGCAAAGTCAAACACTAACAATTCTTTGTACCATCATATAATCCTGAGACAAGGTATCATTCACTGGCCATATATCATAAAGGTAAGCATTTGTTTAATAATACTCATAACAGCATGAATTTCAAGTAGGTTCTACCCTGGCTGCTGTGGCATGAGCCACATTGAAACAGGCTGATACTTTTAAACACATATCCACCTTTTTCTTCCCGTAAGAGTGGGCGCAGCCATTTGCAAATGTTATGGGTCTGGTTTCCGGTCTCATCTGCGTCCAGCTATTTTTAGCTGTACAAAACAGCTCGTTTTGCTGCTTGATATGGCAAACCGGGGTGTCTTACCATATTATTTTACTGTATTATTTTAACTATGAACACACTGATTTGTAGTGCAATCAGTTTTACTGCGCGTTGGTATTCTCCTCGTTATTTCCCTACAGTGGATAATGAACCTGAAGTCCCATAGGCTGAAGAAAAAGGTGGATATCTCAAAATACTTTGCAGCATATTCACATTTGGCTCTATTACACACACTTCCACATTTGACACTTGAGAATTGGCATCGACTACCAATTCTCATCTGAAAATGAGCTTGAGCTGCCGGAGTCCGAATCCGCGTCAGTCAATCCGTCAAAGTCCCAGTCAGCGCTGGAGCCGCTGTCATCATCCTCTTCCGAGATGAAATTCTGACCAGACCCTAAGCACGCGGTGTATACCCGGGTGGAGAGGCTTACGGATCCGAAGGACGATCCAAACATGGTGGCCACATTTTTCCATGAGTCCCGAGTGGGATCGTATTCATGTATGACAAGCCTGTTTTTATTGTGATGAACTATTGCAATAGTTAAAAGAAGCAGTTTGCTGTTGTGTTGCACAACTTGGTAGTTGAGAGCGCTGCTGTCAATGGGAATGTCTCCAATCCGTCTCCATTCTCCACGAGCCGGGTTATAGGCTTTGACCACCGGGATATCGCACAAACATATAATCTGCTCCTGGAAAACACAAGCTTTGTGGAGTTTACTCCGTTTCAGAGAGCCCCGTTGGAGCCAGAGGTTTTTCTTCGGGTCATAGCTAAGCATCCTTCTCTTGTTCACCACATAAAGCCTCTCGTTTATCGTCACAACCTGCATCTTTCCTAAAGAATGTGGCAAAGGGGCTACAAAAACCCACTGGTTCCTCTGAATGCTGTAGCATTCTACTTCCTTGAGCCTGGCGTCTGATACTGGATCTCTTCCACCCAAAATATACAAGTGCCCATTGAGGTAGCCGATGTACGAATGCATTCTTCCGAGAAGTCTTTCCGCAAGCTCCTGCCAACAGTTTAACAGAGGATTGTAGACCCAGAAGTGCTTAGACAGGTGCGAAGCGAGATACAGATTGTTCTCTGGTGTGGTGCAAACCAAAAACGTCTCCATAGGAGAGCGTTTAAAGTTCTGGGTGGTGAGATTAATGACTGGGGACGCCATAGAATAGATGTCGTCCGTATAAGGATCGTAGCACATGAAAGGCTCATTTGGTCGTCCGAAGAAGAGCACCATTTCTTTTGCACTTTTGCCGATTCTTTGTTTGGCAGCATGTACGCCTTTTGAAATCGTAGTGCTCGGCTCACCGCCGGCTCCGTCTAGGACATTCGAAAGATATTTCTTTATAAAAGGCTTTGATTTAAGGCCATCTAGATAAACCCTGTCTTTCTCTGAAAATAAAGACCACCGCACACATCTAAGCACCTGCAGAGCATCTTCAGCATCCGCATGCAGATTACTCTCAATCCACTGTATTGCAAACGAACACACTTTCCGTTCACAGTCAACGTCCAGGAAATCCAAAGTGAGGATTTCTTTAATCTGCTTCAGGTCCAGCTCACAAAGCTCTCGCACGCTGGCGCTGAGCTGGACGAAGTTCTTCGCGATGAACGCCTGAGCTTTGCTCTTCAACTCCAGATTGTCAAAAGTGTCAGCAAACTTCAAAATCCCTGCGCAGTTAGAAAGGTCCAGCCTTCTTGTCATAAAGTTTGCACACGCTTGCCGGATATATTCCAGCTGTAGCATGTTGGCAGCTGCGTAAAGCCTTTGCACGTTGCCTTCGGTGATTGTCACTTTGCCAGTGTAGCAGTAATCGATTATGACAGCCATTGAATCAGCATCCACATCATGAATGGTGACGCTTCTCTGAGTGCTCTCGTACAGTCCTCCTGTAAACATGCTCTTGAAATAAGGGCTTGCGGCTGCCAGTATATTTCGGTTGCACTGGAAAACTTTTCCTGAAACACACTGCTCCAGGTCAGGCTCCACTAAGATAGTAACATCGACTAACAGCTGTGAGTCGTAGAATAATTTCAGCTCTTTCATCAAACTTAAAGCGTGATTTGTGTCCTCAAGCTCCTCTGGACCACCAAAGCAGTTCACTGAAGCCATATTAAGCCCGTTTTCTCCGTCCAAGCGAGACTAACGTTAAATCCTGTCAGTTAGCGGCGGCACCGGCATCAAATCTCCGTCAGCTCTCAGCTCTGCTCAAAGTGTCATGAAAACAACAAGCTGTGAGCTGCAGGCACCGCTTCTTTGTTGCATGACAGTGCAGACATGTTTCATGAATGAAACGCGGTCCTTTTTTACCATACAGAATTGTTTTTAGGACAGACTAACGGCGGCGGTGATGTCCGTTCCGTTTAATTTCATTTCGTTGGGCTTTTGATCTTGAGTAATCGACGTTGCGTGTCTCACTCTAGCATGCTACCGCTGAGCGGCAGCGCACGGCGCTGATTGGTCACATCGGCTGCGTCGCGAAGTCTGTTCAGCTGCCTACATGGGCAGCGTAGGACAGTGCTCTTAGTGTGATACCAAAAATGCTGCCCGCGGCTATGAGACCCAACAATGCCTTCTAGGTAGGCAGCTCACTATGATTTGAGACGTAGCCGTTCTCAGCGCTCTGTATTAAGTTCGGTTGGCGTGCTAAAGCTTTGTTCAGAATGACATGTCAGTATTAAATATTTGTTTTAAAATAGCACGTATTGCATGAAACTATTGCAATTCATAAATTCATGACATTTGTTTATACATATACAGTTGTAGTCAAAAGACAATATCTTGCAGAATCTGCAAAATGTTAATTATTTTAGCAAAATAAGAGGGCACATATAAAATGCATGTTATTTTTTATTTAGCACTGACCTGAATAAGATATTTGCTTAAGAGATAATTGCTTAAATTTGGATAAAATAATAGCTGAATTTATTCAAAAGTTTACATACACTTGATTAATACAGTGTTGTTACCTGAATGATCCACAGATGTTTTTTCGTTTTGTTTTAGTGTAGTGATAAATGTTCATGAGTTCCTTGTTTGTCCTGAACAGTTAAACTGTTCTTCAGAAAAATCCTACAGATCCCACAAATTCTTTTTTGTTGTTGTTGTTGTTTGTTTGTTTGTTTTTTTTGGCATTTTTGTGTATTTGAACTCTTTCCAACGACTGCATGATTTTTATGATCCACCTTTTCACACACCGAGGGACTCGGTTGCAACTGTAACGATACATTAAGGGGGTGAAAACATTTTGAATTTGAAGATTAGGGTAAATGTTACTTATTTTGTCTTCTGGGAAACATGTAAGTATCTTCTGAAGGGCAGTACTAAATGAAAAAACTATGATATTTAGGCAAAATAAGAAAAATGTACACATCCTCAATCCATTCAAAAGTTTTCACCCCCCTGGCTCTTATTGCATTGCATTTGAACCTTCTGTAATAGTTGCGTATGAGTCCCTCAGTTGTCCTCGGTGTGAAAAGATGGATCTCAAAATCAAACAGTCATTGTTGGAAAGGGTTCAAATACACAAAATTGCTGAAAAACCAAATAATTTGTGGGACCTGAAGGATTTTTCTGAAGAAGAGCGGGCAGTTTAACTGTTCAGGACAAACAAGGGACTCATGAACAACTATCACTAAACAAAAAAAAAGAAAAAAGAAAAAAAAAACAGCTGTGGATCATTCAGGTTATAACACAGTTTTAAGAATAAAGTGTATGTAAACTGGCTCATTTTTACAAATCCAACTATTATTTTGCCTTGTGGACTATACAGTATGCAAACATCAAAGTAACTAATTTTGTATGATCCCACTCATTTTGGTAAAATAATTTACATTTTGCAGATTCTGCAAACTTTTGAATTCAACTGTGTATATAGTTACAATTTAATTCTAGTTAAACTAATATGATCTGATTTAAAGATACTCATAAATTGACAGTCATGGTTTATTTGAGCATTCAATTTAAGTAGATTTAAAGGCTTTTCAAGAGGATTAGGGTCACTAATAAAGCAGCACTGCAGTTTGGCTTGAACACATTAAAAAGCAAGTGCTTACAACACTGAGAAAGACAGTTTATTATCAAAACAACAAAACATGAGTAAATGCATTGTGAATATACACAATATTCAAATATAAATGTATTGCATGACAGTTTGATTGAATGATAGAACAGTGACATAAATTTGATTAGTGTAATAACAGAGTGGTAACAGAAGAATGGATTCATGAGAAGTGTGTCGAGAGGAAAAAATAATATACTACTGTGTACACTGGGGTCCAAAAGTCTAAGGTCACATTAAAAATTTGGATCATTCTCATCTCAAATCATGCTGGATAAAAGTAACATACTGATTGAACAATATTGTGGAAATAAAATACTTGCAATAGTGAAAATGCAATCAGCTAAAATATGAAAAACATATTTTTAAGATTTGAAGTAAACTACAAGTGTATAGTCAACACAATTAAGCACAGTTCTTTTCACAGCAGATCTTTCACAAATATTAGAATATAAATTTACAACAAGCATTTTCACTAGTGGTTTCAAACTTTTAGCTCACATTATTTTCTTTGGCAAATGTTCTTAGTTATAACTGCGATTAAGCACATTAATCCTGCTCAAGGCATCCTTGTTGTCTATGGTCTTGTGGACGGTAATGATGAAGGGGAAGGCAGAGGGCAGTTCGACTCTGCGGCTGAGCTTCTGGTGACCCCAATGCAGGCAGCGCAGTCTCTCAGCCAGATCACGACGGCCCGCCCGCTCAAGACCGTCCTGCAGAAGCTTGGTTTTGTTCGGTTTGTCCCAGGAACGCTCATACCTGTCATTGAAAAACAGAAATCACTGTAGGTACCACCACAACATCCAACTGTAATTAAAAACATAAATTAACATTGTGTTGGATTAATACACACCATGATTCGAGCATTCGCTGAGCCTGAACTCTCTTTTCTTTAGATGTGGCATGAAACTGTCTGACTTCATTTCTGGTGAATCCAAGTTCAAATGCTAGAACGGTCCACTCAAACCCTAACTGCTTAGCAATCTCCTGCACAGATTTCATATTGATCACCGCATCCTAAAGAACAAAGTACAGTACGCATGGACATATAATGGGGGAAAATGCAATATTTATAACAAGATTGTAGAGATGACTCACCTCTTGTGCCTTGTTTGGCATTTTATCCACTTACACAAGAATTCTAGGCGGTTCCACAGACAAGAAATGAGCTAAAAGTCTGTCAGAACAGTTGAATACAATTCAAATACGTAACTTATAACACTTACAAATTTGTGCTGTTGATGTTGATGTGACTGGAGTGGTCAGTGGTTGTCAGAGAAACTGTTCAACACACACTGGCCTGGTTAAAAATTAAAATATCACATAGTTCACACAAGCTTTTAAGTGAGCATAATTTAGTTCTTTTTTTTCTTGCAATTTAACACATAAGGATTTATTTTATTATTTTTCATACCACAACACCAAATAATCATATGTTTATATTATACTATATAAGTGAAAATACTGTAAACTATCTATTGATTTTAAAAGGACAGCATTACATTTAATCAGCTTGACAAATATATTTACTATATTATTATGACATATATAAATGTTAAATAACCATTTGTATGCATTTGTTACATGTTAAGATAGAATAGGAAGTTCAGACCTCTTCTCTTCTTTATGGTTTAACTCCGGATCCTCCAGCCTGCACAGTTAAAAAAGCCAAAATGTACATGGAGAGTTTTCCATAAACACTGAGGTCAATATTGTTCAACAGTGCATTTGATTTAGGTTTTGGAATGAAAAACTGGGTTACCGTGTATATTCATGTTATCACAAGACCACACTTGCCACATTTTCCATTGTGGTGTGCATGTAGATGAAGAAAGTCAAGCATGGAAAAAACACAGAAGACCAGCATCAGAACCACAGTGATATTTGTGTATTACTAAACCAGCCCTGTTAATTTAATGTTGTCACATGACCCACATTTACCATTGTGGTGCTCAAACAGTGGCGTGAAGAGTTGGAGAGTCATGCACAGAAATAAACAGAGAAGACTAATATCAGACACACTTATTTTACAGGAAAATGTAACTCTGCACTTGAAGACTGTAATACAATATTCAGATGTATTCAAATTAACTGCATTCAGATTCTGTAATAAAATCTGAATTACTGAACCTACCATGTTAATTTAATGCTGCCACATGTCCCGCATTTACCATTGTGGTGCTCAAACAGTGGCATGTAGATGGAGGGAGTCATGCACAACATGAAACAGAGAAGGCCAATATGTTAATTAAAGCTGAACACACGTTGATACAAGTTTCTTATGTTTAATTATTATTAAGTAATAATTAATTCATAAAATTTGGGTTACTGAACTTACCGTGTTCACTTATTTCTTTTCAAAAACCTTTCTTGCCACGTTTGCGGGTACTCAAACAGTAGCATGTAGTTAGGAGGAATCATGCACAACAAGAAACAGAGAAGAACAGAATTTAAGATGTTGTTGAGAATTCGTGATTTAAAAAGCCAAATAAATGATTATTTCATGCTTTTCTAGAGATTTAACGTTACCTGATTGTAAGACAGATAACTTGTTCGTCCTAGTCCAAGAACTAAAGCACGTTATTACGTCATAACACGAATAGAATGTTTATGTACAAACAAGTTAACCTAACTGCAGATGTTCGGGGACTCCAGCATCCACGGAAATGGCCGAGCAGCCACGGTAAAACACGAGTTGTTCTCTCGTGGTTAATTAACTTTAACCAATCAAAAAATCGATTAATTTTTCATGAAACTCTATGAGGTCTTACAACGTGTAATCTGCGGGTCGTAATACACACAATGCCACAGGTGAATTTAAAAGTAAAGCTAAAAGTAGCCTAATGTTAGATCATCTATTTACGAAGTACGATATGGTTGCATAATCACAATTTACACAATTTACTAATTATAACGCTTTCTTTGGTTATTCAAACAGTGAGTAAATAATATAGCTACAGAAAGCAATCAAAAAACATCTACATTATCAAAGAACATTATCACTGACTTAAGTCAAAGAGTAATATAAGTATATACCCTGGTGAAAAAAACAGCATATGCTGGTTAGGTATGTTTTGATGCTGGTTTAAGATGGTCCTTTGCTGGTTTATGCTGGTCCTTGACCAGCAACATGACCAGCAAAAACCAGCAAAGGACCAGCATTAACCAGCAAAGGACCAGCTTAAACCAGCATCAAAACCTACCTAACCAGCATTCCAGTATCAAAACATACCTACCAGCATATGCTGTTTTTTTCACCAGGATACTTATATAAATATAAGTTCTTGGCTTCAATCTAGCACGACTCAGTGTTGGGGTTATGTAACGTAACTACGTAATTTAATTACAAAATAAATCTGTAATTTGTTACAGATACTGCATTTTTTTATTATTTAATTACAGTTACTTATGAATGTTAACGACTACAAAGGGGTTAAAACTGAGTATTTTCACACACATTTCTAGATTTCATTTTTCATTCAAAAATTGCGTTGACTGCCCTAAAATATGAGACACCAAAGTTTCAGGAGTTAAGGACACAGAAAAGGACACAAGTTCATTTGATAACTGCTTTATTTTCGTATTTGGGCTTGTATATATGCTTTATTTTTTGAATTAACTGTTTTGTCATAGCTATGCAAAGATTTGATTTGAAAAACAGTGTCATAGCTATTAAACCATATCTAGTTATGATTTTAAAACTGTATTTAACCTTAAAACAACCTCAAAGTAAAAAGAGGTCAGAAATTAAAATTAAATTATTATCATTATAATCTCAGTTAAAGTGATGCAAGAATTTGTCTGACAATAATCAGTGTTGAGTACTACTGTAAGGTTAATGCTGCCAGCTTTAAATGTTTGAAAATGATTAACAGTTTAAAAAAAATTTAAAAGTAATCAAATGTAATCACTTACATTAGTTAAAGTAATTGAAATGGCACACTACTTATTACATTTTAATAGGGTAACTTGTAATCTGTAACCTATTACATGTCCAAAGTAACCTTCCCAACACTGAGCACAAGTTTTCGTAAGCTCAACAGAATTGTGTGTGATTGGTTATAATGTGCAATGCTGAAAAATGCTTAAAAAGAAAAATGACTTTAAATAGGCCAATTTGTCAGACCCCACAATATATTGGCCCATATCCGCTAAATGATTAAATAAATCCAACTTTCTTTGCTGACACTTTGTCGATAGTAGGTGCATACCAAATTGTGTACAAAACAAACAGCTTAAGATGACTCAAAAAAGAATTTTTTCCTTAAAAATCAAAGATTCTCTTGAAGATTGTATTTCAGTTCTATTACTGGCACCTGGAACAGTACAAAGCGTTTCCAAACAATACATTTCAGTTCAAAAGCCTTTTATTCAACATTTGAAAAACATACTATCCATTCCCTTCCATCATAAACCAGTTCTTTAAAAAAAAGAAACAAATGTTACCATTTGATGTGCAAATGTCTTGTCCACAGCGCTCTGTATCACAAGCATCATGTAAACATTCAATCTGGAATGGCTGCCATTTACTCTAGGCTGCATTTGTACTTTAACAGCAGTATACAGTGTTTTACAGTCCATCTGCTTTTACAAATGCATCAGATCACCCAAATCATTCTCTTGCCATATGTTGCAACATAATTAACAACATTATTAAAAAAAGGAATGCAACTTGCGCAACAGAAACCAATCAGGTACTACCCTGGTACTACCGGTTATCTAACGTAACAATGCAAGTTAACAATAAAAGTGCTATTTGAGAGACAATGACTTATGCTTATTAAATCATAACATCTACCAAAACCAATACTGTCCTTATGTTCATATCTAATTATTAATATCATTTGACAATTGGTTTCAGTGGTTAAAAAATTGTGCTGCAGTTAGGCAAATTATTTGCACGTAAACACTTGTATGCATAATGCTCTGGGTTTCAGCCATCAGGCATATTGCAGTGGTGCTGTATTGCATTTGTTATCAGTACTTTTCAACTTCCAATCACTTGATGTTATTTTATTTCCACTTCAGGTCTAGAAGTAACAGTTGTGCCCAGCCAGCTGGGCCTGAGACATTAAGGTCAGAGCAGTTTAATAGCAGCCGTCCCTCCAGCTGCCGTCACGCAGGGCGCTCAGAGCAGAGACACTCTTCGGCGGAGTCAGTAAACTGCAAACACAGTGATTAGTGTTAATGACAGCAATACATAAAACTTGCAGAATCTGCAAAACGTTAAAGGAGAAGTCCACCTCCAGAACAACATTCACAAATAATTTACTCACCCCTTTGTCATCCAAGATGTTCATGTCTTTCTGTCTTCAGTCGTAAAGAAGTTATGGTTTTTGAGTAAAGCATTTCAGGATTTTTCTCCATATAATGGACTTCTTTGGTGCCCCGATTCTGAACTTCCAAAATATAGTTTAAATGCAGCTTCAAAGGGCTTTAAATGATCCCAGCCGAGGAAGAAGGGTCTTATCTAGTGAAACGATCATTTTTTTCGGAAAAGTTGTAGGAGAAAATAAGTTGGAGTTGTTCGCCATACTCAGTACACAGACGATGAACTTACACGTGATTCGTAGTAATGAAGGGAAGTTCAGATCATTTTACCGACTCGGACCTTTGAGTCTCGTTCAGCAAAATGAACGAATCTTTTTTCGAGTCATTTCGTTCATTTTAGCAAAATATAATTAAAATGTTACGTGTTACTTCCTTAACACATCCACTGTTTACACAAACGTTGATTACACTTCAAACAAAACAAAACTATAATGCTATAAGAAACAGAAAAGGTTAATTCATTGTTTACCTGGGTCTTTAGTCTATGATAAGCTCACCTCACCTCTTATCTGACAAGTTTTCGGGTTAAGTCGTTCGTTCATCGTGACAGCCCCATAAGAACAAACGATTTGAAAAACCCGAAAGATTCGAAACAGGTGAATTAATTCCAGTACAGAACCTAATAGGATGTTGCGCATGCGCGACTGAAAGAATCACTCCCCGAGATGACTCGTTCTTCCTGAGTCACATTAAAGATTCGTTCAAAATGAAAGAATCATTCAAGAACTAACCATTACTAATTCGTAGCATCGTGGACGCGCATCCCAGAGCCTGTGCTACATGAGCTTTTGTGCTTAAAAACTATACAAATGTTTATTTTTCGAAAAAAATGACTGATCGTTTCTCTAGATTAGACCCTTCTTTATCGGCTGGGTTCATTTAGAGCCCTTTTTAAGCTGTATTTAAACTGCATTTTGGAAGTTCAAAATCGGGGCACCAATGAAGTCCATTATATGGAGAAAAATCCTGAAATGCTTTACTCAAAAACCATAATTTCTTTACGACTGAAGACAGAAAGACATGAACATCTTGGATGACAAGGGGGTGAGTAAATTATTAGTGAATTGTTGTTCTGGAAGCGGACTTCTCCTTTAATTATTTTACCAAAATAAGTGGGATCATACAAAATGCATGTTATTTTTTATTTAGTACTGCTCTGAATAAGATATTTCACATAAAAGATGTTTAAATATAGTCCACAAGAGAAAATTATAGTTGAATTTATAAAAATGACCCTGTTCAAAAGTGATTCTTAATACTGTGTTACCTTAATGATCCACAGCTGTTTTTTTTTTTTTTTTTTTTTGAGTCTCTTGTTTGTCCTGAACAGTTAAACTGTCTGCTGTTCTTCAGAAAAATCCTTCAGGTCTCACAAATTCTTTGGTTTTTCACCATTTTTGTTTATCTGAACCCTTTCCAACAATGACTGTATGATTTTGAGATCCATCTTTTGACACTGAGGACAACTGAGGAACTCATATTCAACTATTACAGAAGGTTCAAACACTCACTGATGCTTCAGAAGGAAAAATAAAGCATTAAGAGCCTGGGGGTGAAAACTTTTGAACAGAATTGTTTACTTTTTTTATTTTGCCTAAATATCATATTTTTTCATTTAGTACTATGCTCCAAGAGCTACAGAAGATACTTACATGTTTCCTAGAAGACAAAATAAGGTAAATTTAACCCTGATCTTAAAATTCAAAAAGTTTTACCCCCCCCTCTTAATGCAATGTAGTGTATTTAAAATATCATAATTTCCTAATAAGGATCCATTTGTTACCATCACAAACTTCTCCTGGATGAGAAGCCCACAAGCAAATGTTCCCACAAGCAAATACATTTACACAAGTTGAGGAGGAAGGATTGTGAATAATTACCTGCGCATGGGCTGGGCGATTTTACTGCGTGTGCCCACATTTGTCCCAACAAAGGAAGCAGGACGAGGTAGAGCACTGCGACTGGAGGAGGGGGTGCTGGGTTTGCTGGGAAGGGGGATGCTGCTGCTGGGGATAGAGTTGAGACTGACAGAGGAAGGCATTGTGGTGGCACTCTGTATGGTGGGGCTCACGTACGCTGTGGCTTTCAGAGGGGGCCGTGTTGAGAAGTTGCCCACGCTCTGAACTCGCTGCTGTAACTGGCCCGGAGAGGGAACTGAAATTGAAAAGACAGCAATAAAAATTCATGACAAAGTGTGATATAATCTGCTACAAGATAATTATGATCATATTTAATGAGACAATATTACAGTCTTACTTGCAGACTGTATCTTGGCCAGACCACTGTGGGAATCGAAACTCTGACTGTTTCGGAGTAAGGACAAAGATGAGGACGATGTGGCAATGTGACTGGTCGGAGCAGGAACATTAGGCACACTGATGACACTGGGAATGCTGGGAGCTCGAATTAGGTTTGGCATGCTCCTCCGTAGCTTGTCTGGAAAAAAGAAAGACAATGCATGCTGAAACATGCAATCTAGCCAAATGTAAAGTATAATGTAATGTATAGTGTATAGTCAATGTATGTACAGTCAACCAGGGGGCCGGGACCCACTAGGGGGCCTCAGGATGACTTTTTGACTATTTTGAATACATGAAAATAACCTTAATTAAAAAACAACAACAAAAATATTCTATATCTATCTATTGCTTCTACTGGAGAAGAGTTATACTTTTGGAAAATTATATACACTACCAGTCAAAAGGTTTTGAACAGTAAGATTTTTAATCTTTTTTTAAAGAAGTCTCTTCTGCTCATCAAGCCTGCATTTATTTTATCCAAAGTACAGCCAAACAGTACAATTTTGAAATATTTTTACTATTTAAGACATCTGTTTTCGATTATGAACATATTTTAAAATGTAATTTATTCCTGTGATTTCAAAGCTGAATTTTCAGTATCATTACTCCAGTCACATAATCCTTCAGAAATCATTCTAATATTCTGATTTGCTGCGCAAAAAACATTTATTATATTGTTGAAAAAAGCTGAACAGAATTCAGAAAAAGTTCAGAAAAACGGAAATAGGAATTTTTTGTAACACTATAAATGTCTTTATCATCACTTTTGATAATTTTAAAGCATCCTTACTCAACAAAAACATTAATAGTAATAATAAAAATTATACTGATATCTGATATCTAAAAATCCTGAAAAAATGTACTTGACTGTTTTAAATATTGATAATAATAATAGTAGTAATAATAATTTAAAAAATTCTCTTGAACAGTAAATCAGAATATTAGAATGATTTTTGACGGATCATGTGACTGGAGTAATGATGCTGAAAATTTAGCTTTGAAATCACAGGAATAAATTACATTTTAAAATACATTCAAATAGAAAACAGTTATTTTAAATAATAAAAATATTTCAAAATTTTACTGTTTTTGCTGTACTTTGGATAAAATCAATGCAGCCTGGTGAGAAGGTAAGAACCACTGTCTTAAATAAGACAAGTTTTAAAATAAATAAAAAACATATTATTTATTTTTTTAAACTTATTTTAATTATTTCCTGAGCAGCTGACTGTTATTTAGGAACCAGGGTTCCCACAGTCTTGGAAAACATGGATATTGTAAGTGTGATTTCCAGACCTGGAAAAGTCATGGAAATTTCAATACTAAACATGACTATTTTTATTATTATTCATTTATTTTTGATATGTTGAAGAGAAATTGTTATTCATCTATAAAGAAAAATCAAAACCCTTTCCTCGTATTAGTAAACAACTGGACATATAATGCACATTTATTGGTCATAGAAAATGTAAAATACATTGAATGGAATTAAATATTTCAGTACATTGCCATTCCTAATTTCTGTGAATACATTTTTTGTCAGCTTTGTTACTACAAAAGAAATAACTTAGACTACAATGAAATACTGTCAATACATGTCAAAACGTTTGAGAACCATTGGTCAGTAGTCTGTTTTTAGTGATATATTGCTGTATGAATGAATAAATGGACATTAAATTTTGATATCTCTCTGTCTTAGCAATTGTCATGACTTTTTATATGGACTAGTTAGTACATTACAATTTCACGTCTTCCTCTGTTCTCTATTTTAGAGTTTTTTCTCAGCCAGCTCTTTGTGTCTCTGACCAGTTTACTGTTTTGTTGCTTTAACTGGGGAATCTTATAGAATTCTAAAAGATTTATTCTCAACCTATTTATTAAAATCAACGCTGAAATACTCCAAGGCCATTTTACTTCAGTTCGGTTTCCAGACACAAGATGGCGCCAATTAATGATCTATTTTCTACTGAACAGTGTTCATATCAAAACGGAGAAAGTGGAGTAACCAGTACCAGTATCAGTATGTTGCCATGGAGAATGGTCAAATAAACAGTTTAGAAAAATGATAGTAATATCTGAATGCTCAATGCTGTGACTGAGCAATAAAAATTAAGTATATATAAGAGCTGTGTAATAAAACATTAAAATAGTATAAGAGCAAAGGAGAGGAAAGATTTTACTACACGTACAGGAAAACCAAACATTAATCTTGCCTAAAATATAGTTCCAACTTGTTTAATTGCTAATGGTTTCGGTATATTTTCACTCTACACTTGATAAGAGCGCATGGAGCAGTGGTGTGCAATGGTGTTCTGAAATGAGGAGGCAAAAGTTTTTTTCCTCAAAGGTTTTTTTAAATGCAAATGTAAATTCATTTCCCAGTCACATTTTCTTTCTTCAATAAACATTACTTACATTATCAGAAAAAGGGAAAAAATGTAATCAATAATATTCTGTTTATTAAAGCCAAGTGTGAATCTCATCATTTTTTTTCTCATCCAATATTTTGAGGAGACACTGCCTCTCTTGCCTCCTCTGAGGAAACGCCCCTGCTGTGTAGTCTGACCTGTGTTGGCTCTGTAGCTCTGGGTCTCTGTAGCTGTGCTGGGGCTGTGGTTGGGCATGTGCAGCTGCTGGTAGGACAGGCTGTTGAGGTACTGAGGCGTGGAGGGGCTGCGCCGGCAGTCTTTCATGCTGGAGAGGCTCTGTGAGTGGGACGTGCTGCGCTGCATAGAGGACGTACGGAAGAGTCGCGGCTGCGGAGCGGACAGCTGATCGTACTCCTCCTCTTCCTCCAGCTCAGCCTCACACCTCATGCTTCTGCGTGCACCTGTGTGCACTGAGAAACTGGCACTGCGGCGTGTGGCCGTGGCAGCGGTGCTTGCATACTCCTGTCGTAGACCTAAACACAAACACCTGTGTCAGCAGGGTTTACATAAAGCATCCTGAGTACAAAATACACTTTCGACCCCAATCCGCACTTTTCGAAGGTATTTTGAAGAATGTTGGTAACCTAACAGTTTCGGTTCCCATTGACTTATAATACAAGGTAAGTCAAAGGGAACTGAAAGTGTTTAGTTACCAACATTCTTCAAAATATCTTCATTTATGTTCCACACACTGTAAAAAACTATTTGTTGAGTCAACCTAAAATAATTTGTTACCCGGCTGCCTTAAAATTTTAAGTTCAGTCAATTCAAAAAGGTTTAGTCAACTTGAAATGTTAAGTTGGACTAAGTGACAACTTAGATATTTGAGTTGATTCAACTTAAAATTTTAAGGCAGCTGGGTAACAAGCCCTCAAATATCTAACTTGTTGTCACAAAGGCCAAAGATAAAGTCTTTATTATATTCCACAGGTAAATCCAAAACAGGTAAATCCAGAACAGGAGGGTAAAACCATGCATACATTGACGAGACCGGACGACAAAACACTGAACTGAATGCAACTTATAAAGACAGGTGATTACGATGAACATAATTAAGGCACAGGTGATACAAGGATAACTAATGATGATTAAACGAGGACAGGAAACAGGAACAACCAAATACGGGCACAAGAGGGAAACCAACATAAAACAGTCCACAGGGGTGTGACAGTTGTCACTTAGTACAACTTAACATTTCAAGTTAACTAAGATTATTTGAGTTGAATGAACTTAAAATTTTAAGGCAGCAGAGTAACATTATTTTAAGTTGACTCAACAATTTGTTTTCTATCCCTTTAATCTAAATAATTGCAAATAACACCACCCCACTGTGTGATGTAATAAAGCAGACATACTTTCCTCCTGCAGTCGGGCCATGACCTCCACATCAGTCATGTCCTGAATCTTATAGCTCATAGAGATGGAGTCGTCCTCCAGCTCAGAGACACTGAGCTCACTGTCTACAGACGACTGAGGACTCAGAGGCCTTTGCCGATGACTATTACCTGAAAGAGGCATGGAGAAGTGCATTTTTATATTGATTGAAAATCATGGTGTCCTGTTTTGTTCATATTGTCTAATAACAAAAGTGCAAAAAGCAAATAACATTCCCCATAGAAAAAATACAATGAATTTGTTCAAATTAAAAATTTGTGTGTCCCGAATTCAAATCGCGGCTCAAGGATCTTTCCCAATCCCACCCCCTTCTCTCTCCCACTTTGCTTCCTGTCAGTTATGATCTGTCCTATTGTAATAAAGGGCAAACATATATCTTAAAAAAAATACACTTTACTGACTGCAGAAATTATTTTGTATTATATTTATTTTTCCAGTGTTTTTGTTTGGTTTTTTGTACAGTACTGTGCAAAAGTCTTAGGCCACTAGTATTTTCATCAGCTAAAAAATGGTTTAAAGTCAAAGTCGGTCTTTTGCTGTAGTGTGTCAGTAGGAAATATCAGTTTACATTTTTAAACATTCATTTTGCCATTAATTATAATAATCCAGTGAGATTTTTGTATGGAGCACAGGCTGTTGTCAGACTCCTTGTGCAAACAGAGATCTGATCTCTCCATCATTCAATCTAGTCTGTCTTAAGAAACAGAAAAAACGAGACAGACTAAATCCAGAAGAACTGTGGCAACATCTCCAAGATGCTTTAAGAGACCTACACCTACAAAGCTACAGTACTGTTCAAATTTTTAGGGAGTTAGGCACATAAAATGAGGATGCTGTCAAAAACAATGTCATAAACAGATTTTCTTTATCAATGAACTTCTATTAACTAAAATAAATAAGCATTTGATGTGACCATCTTTTGCGTTTAAAGCAGCTTTGCCCTACGTGCACTTGTGCATAGTTTTTCAGGTAGCTTTGCAGGTAGGTTATTTGAAACATCTTGGAGATGTTGAAACAGTTCTTCTGGGTTTAGTCTGTTTCAGTTATTCTGTTTCTTCATGTCATTCCAGAGACAGACTGGATGATGGTGAGATCAGATCTCTGTGTGGAGCACTGGCTGTTGTCAGACTCTTTGTGCAAACTAAAATCTCACTAGATTATTACAATTAATGGCAAACAGAATGTTCGGAAATGTAAACTGATGTTTCCTACTGACACACTACAGCAAAAGATAGAAATAACTTACTTTAAACCATTTTTTAGCTGGTGAAAATACTAGTGGCCTAAAACTTTTGCATAGTACTGTATATTACAAAAAAAGATATCACAATAAACATTACTTACGAAGTCGTCTTTGTTCTATAGTATGAAAACTAAATTAAACATTCACTAACTATGTTTTAAATTTTATCTTAAATGAAAATTCTACTATCATATTATTTATGGTGAAATTAAGATGTAAAAAGCCCCAAAATTATACTAACTTACGTTAAGTAACATTTTGGCTTGTATCTAAAGAAAATCTAATGATATAATCTTTTTACTTCGTACGAATGTTTTTGTCTTCGGGGAAAGAAAATCTATAAATATAATCAGACAAAATATGATTAGTTTTTAAAGATGGTCTGAAGTATATTTTTGGAGTCAACAAGACTGCTGCTTTTTTTAAAGAAATAAATTAATACATTAATTTAGCAAGGATAAATAAAGATGATCAAAAGTGACAGAAAAGACATATATAATGCTACAAAAGAGTTCTATTTCAAATGCTTTTCTTTTAAACATTGTTCATCAAAAAATCCTGGAAAATATGTATGTTTTCCACAGACATACCCATATATGCGGCCATATTGGCGATACTCGGATGTAAACAACAGGATGGATTGCAGGGTTAATGTACTACTGACTATGTTGTTCTGCTAATTTATGCTGTCTAAACCACGTGGAAGCTGCTAAATCATATAGAGAAGGACTTAGTAAGAGCGCAATATTTTGGCAAACTAAAGTTAGGTGGTAAAGATACGTACGAGCAGTATTAATTAAGATTTTAGCCTAATATTTCACCTACCTGACTAGAAATGATAAGAACAAACACGAATGTTGTCAAGATTCTTGCCCTGGAAATCCTAGTTCAGTTTGGCCAACCACAAATGCCTGTTGTTTCACAGACAGTTTTTTGGATTCTTCTCCTTGATTTGTTATAATTTTTGGCAATGTTTGGTAGTCCAAATGTTTTTCCCCATCCGACCGATTAGTACAGCCCAAAAAATAACAATAATTGTCCATTTTTAACAGCAAAATATGCAAGTTTCGTTTGGTTCAGTGCCATAGTTTATATTCAGTTCCGCCAATATGGCTGATTGATGACGTGTCGTGAAAACACTCTGTTCTGAAGGATCATGTGACACTAAAGACTGGAGTAATGATGCTAAAAATTCAGCTTCACCATCACAAGACCAAATTTTATTTTAAAATATATTTTAAATAGAAAACATTTGATATATTTAATAATATTTCACAATAGTAATGTTTTTGATCAAATAAATGCAAATAAATGTGTGTTTTGTGGAGCATGATGGGAGATCCTGGTCAAACTTACTGTGTGTAGCCGTGTGATAGAGGAATGTGGGAGATCTTTCGGTCAGGCTTAAGCAGTTCCTCCCTGTGAGAGGCTTCTGATGATTTGGTGAAGGTGGATCTGGACAGAGATGATAGATATATCAGATTATGGTGAGAAAAAATGACCCGTAAGAATACTGAGCAAAACTTCACAGGATAAAGACTACATTCAATTTAATTTTTTTATACTAAAGAAAATCTTTGTTGGGTTATATCACTTGCTGTCCAATGTAAAATCTGTGTCCTGTGGCAAAACTAGTTCAGAACCACTGATCTAATGCACATAAATTTATAATCCAACCAGGACCATATGCTGACCTTCCGTGACCAAGTATCACAACCAAATCTTTGTCTTGTGTAACAGATGCTGCAACGGTCACTTCCAGACCCCATGAGGTCATCACAACTCATCAGTGATGTCTCACATTTCACATGGCTTGAAAAATGCTGAGCTGATTGAAGGAAATGATACTTGATGCCTGAATAAAATCAATATGTTCTTTCTCAGCTATTCTGACTGATACTATGTTTCTCAGCTACCCAGCTTACCAGTATATTTCAAGCAAAAATGAATAACAATTCTATATTATACATATGACCCTAGTGAAAAAGAAGGGCTCTTAAAGGGAAAGTTTGCCCAAAAATAAAAAAATCTGTCATTAATTACTCACTCTCATTTTGTTCTAAACTCGTAAGACCTTTGTTCATCTTTAGAACACAAATTATGATATTTTTGATGAAATCTGAGAGCTTTCTGACGTTGCATAGACAGCAGGACACATTCAAGGTCCAGAAAGTTAATAAGGACATTTTTAAAATAGTCTATGTGACATCAGTGGTTCAACCGTGATGTTATGAAGCTATGAGAATACTTTTTGTGCGCAAAGAAAAGAAAAATAACTTTATTCAACAAGTTCTTCTCTTCTGCATCAGTCTCTGTCGTGGGTCAGAAAGCTCTCGGATTTGATCAAAAATATATTTTTGTTCAAAAGACGTATGAAGGTCTTACATGTCTGTAACGACATGAGGGTGAGTTAACAACAGAATTTTCATTTTTGGGTGAACTATCCCTTTAAGAGCCCTTCTTTTTCACAAGGGCCATATGTATAATATAGAACTAGTATTAATTTGTGATTGAAATATACTGTTAGTAAAGTACTAAAGTACTAAAAGTATGCAATGTTAGTGTAACAAGGGCTTGCATAATACAGTATAAACTCTGTAGTTTATCAGGCATACCGTACAGCAACTTTATTAGCAGTTAGAAATAGTTAGAGAATGCACTTAATGAATAATAATGAGATAATGAGAATAATGAGTGTTTCTCGTCTTGAGTTAGGATGAGTGAGGCACACTTGTTACCTGTTTGCTCAGTTAGTGCTGGTTTAGTAAAGGGTTTAGAACAGCTGCTTAAAGATGAGAGTCCGTCTACAGGACTGTACAGAACGCTTGAAGAGAGGACGCCTCTCCATCGTTTGGCTAATGGGAAAAGGGAATTACAATTACTAAAAAAAACATCACACACAGCAACATTATTATATTAACAGTATGATTAGTGTACTATTGCGAATTAAATAAATTTCGCGAATGAGTACATTTTAAAAATTAGAAAATAGGTGACCCTGGACCACAAAACCAGTTTTTTAATTGAGATTTATAGACCAATTTGGAGCAGACGTCAGTTACGTCAATTGCAGCTGCGCGCATAGTGGTTGCAGAAAAACACTGGCAACAGATGGAGGTAAACGGGTAAAATACATGGAATAAAAGGGAAAAAAAATTTTTTGTGCCTTTTGATGTCAAAATCGGAATCCAAATCATTTTTATAGTATACTGTCGTCAAAGACGCCATTGGAAGTTAAACGCAGACATACTATGGATGAAAACTGTGATTACTTTTAAAGCATAAATTTGATTTAAATAATAGGTCTACATAATATTCACATATGCTGTTCACAGGGGACGTTTTGTAGTACATTATTTAAACCTATTACTATTAACATTTTTACATAACATTTATTTATTTTATCTCACAATTCCATTTTTTTTCCTAATTCGGACTTTTGTAACTCAAAACTGGTGAGTTTGTCAATTCTGAGGTCAATTTCATTGAATAACAGTGCTTATCGCTGGGTGAGAAGCTCTTGTAATATGCGGAGAACATTTTGGAAATGACATCTAATCAATATAATCTATAATCTTTTTAAATCGAACTATTTTGTACCGTATCCGTGTAATTCTTTAGCAGTAAAGGCTATCTCCCCCAGGTTTTCTGCAACCATGATGCACGCGCATCCTGAATGTTTACAAACCAATAACTGGTCTATACATCATCTGAAAGCTTTCCAATGATGTATGGTTTGTTAGGAGCAGATAATATTTGGCTGAGATACAACTATAAAAAAATCTAAAAATTGAAAAAATTACCTTTAAAGTTGTCCAAATTAAGTTCTTAGCAATGCATAATCAAAATTAAGTTTTGATACATTTACGGTAAGAAATTTGCAAAATATCTTCATGGAACATGATTTTTACTTAATATCCTAATGATTTTTAGTATAAAAGAAAAATCGATTTTGACCCATACAATGTATTGTTGGCTATTGCTCCAAATATACCCCAGCGACTTATGACTGGTTTTGTAGTCCAGGGTCACATATATGAAAAAATCCATTTACACAATAGCGTTCACATTTAACACATTAACAATACTGATTTATTTTTATTTAAGCCAAAAATAAACTACAAAGAAATGTAGGACATTCTTCTCAGTTTCTCCTTTTGTGTGAAGACGGAAAGGCTTGAAACATTCATTTTTGGGTCAAACTGTTCCTTTAAAAGAGTGCAACTGGGTTGAATGAGTTATTGGTAGTCAAGCGGACCACAGTACTTATGCGTACCTTAACAATTAGCCTTTCCAAGATCGCATAAAAACAAGCATTCACGGCTACCCAGAAAAACAAAGGTTTTCAGAGGCTGCTGGAACAAAGATGTATTCATGACCCCGTTTGCAGAGAGCCAAGCTTGCTGAATCTGGCCTTTCAAAAGCCTTTCAGAGCTCCCGCAACTCCACAACACACATCTCTGTATATATGGACCTCATACATCATTTATGTATGTACTGATCCAAAGGAATAACTGATACAAAAACATTTCACCATGTCCCCAGGACAGTCTTCAATACATCTGTGTTAGTTAGTGCTGATTCTGCAGGCAGATTTATATAGGAGTAGTTTCTATGGATACCATTTCCTACAGCAGCATAACTGAACTACACAAGTACAGGAAATGTAGGTTATGTATTCACCTTTTAGCTGCCAAGACACTGCAGTGCTAAATTTATATCTCCTCAAGGTCTTATTATTTATTATCTCATCGAGTTATATATTATATTAAGCTGAGTAACAGTAAACTCTTCCCAGTCTTCTACTGTTCATTTTCAGATCTGCATTACATCGTTCTTCTACAGAACAGATTTGTAGAAATTTAGCATCACTTGCTCACCAATGGATCCTCTGCAGTGAATGGGTGCCGTCAGAATTAGAGTCCAAACAGCTGATAAAAACATCACAATAATTCACAAGTAATCAACACGACTCCAGTCCATCAGTTAACATCTTGTGAAATAAAAAGCTGCATGTTTGTAAGAAACATATCAATCAATTAAGATATTTTGTTTGGCGATACTGTATCAATTCCGAAAACGGAATATTGATATTTAAAAAAAATTCATACAAGATTCATGGCAGATGCTTCGTTTTGAGTTTATATCCTGATCGCTAGATGGCAGTCATTTTATCTCTGAACTTAAACAGTGACAGGAAATATTAGCATAAAGGCAGGCCACTAATGTTATCATTATAGTTCGCTGCTAGTAATGGAAGAATACTTCCTGCTCCCGCCTTGGTGTACAAAGTTGAAGCGTGGTTTCAATTCGGCTTTTGTGGTAACATCCACCCTGGGACCGCAGCGCCTCGGCTGGTTGCGCTGCTGGCCGTGTCCCGTGTGAAAGGGTCTTCGCGGCGGGCGGTGTGGTAGCTTTCTCTAAAGAAACTTGCACTGATTGATGTTAAAACATGCCAGTGCCTTTGTATGTTACAATTGTAAACTTAAACTGTGAAAGCAGGGTCTAAAAACATATACGCTCTGTTTATAAAAGCTTACATTTTATACATTTAATAACTAAAGAATCCTGCAGGCATTTTATTTTCCCCCTTTACTCGTACTGCACAAAAAGTAATTCAATAAGAATGTTACAGGGACTGATCTACTGAACTTTTTGAACTGAACTCTTTGCTAAAGTTTGCATATGTTGGTGTGTACAGCTTTCCTTAAAGTCCTATTCTCAAAATAAGAAATATTCCAATATATCGCCTTGTTTACAGTATCGCAGTGTATCGCAACATATCGTATCGCAACCCCTTTATTGTGATACGTATCGTATCGCCAGATTCTTGGCAATACACAGCCCTATTCTAAAAGGTGCTTGATCTGTGCAGATTTCTCTCCTGATCCAGACGAGATCAGGAGAGTATTATGGACAGAGGACTTGTATTTTAGCTGGAGGGAATGTTTTGAACTTAAAAACATTTTTAAATTAAATTTGTTTATTACAAACACACAGCTTTTCACTTCACAAGACGTTAGTTGATGGACTGGAGTTTACTTGTGTATTATTGCGATGTTTTTATCAGCTGTTTGGACTCTCATTCTGACGGCACCCATTCACCGCAGAGCATAAATTGGTGAGCAAGTGATGTGATGCTGAATTTCTTCAGAACTGTTCCTATGAAGAAACAAACTCAAATACATCTTAGATGGCCTGGGGGTGAGTACTTTTTGGGTGAACTATTTCTTTAAAAAAGAGCAATCCCTAAACCTCAAACTCCAATTTGACCATAAACAACACTGACATTTTAGACATTTACATTTCATATTTTATATTAATAGGAATGATGGTTAGTACCTTGGTCCAGTTTGTAGCACAATGAGCGTTTGGCTAACTCCACCTCTGGTCTGGGGTTATCCAGCACATGTCTGCACCACTGAAGAGGACTGAGGAGAAGATGAGGAAACAGCTTTGCTTTTGGAGACACGTATAACCTGGAGACACAAAAACTCGGTCAAAACATCCAAATCTGTACTTCTGCAAACTTCCATTATTGTACTGTTATCTGGATGGTTCAAGAATTGTATCATTATGCCAATAATATGTGTAGTAGTTCTGCTGATTAATAGGTAGTTTGAAACAGGACTTAAAATTCATACAGTACCAGTCAAAAATGTTTGAACAGTAAGATCTTTAATGTTTTTTAAAGAAGTCTCTTTTGCTCACATAGCCTGCATTTATTTGATCCAAAGTAGAGAAAAAAAAGTAAAATTGTGAAATATTTTTACTATTTAAAATAACTGTTTTCTATCTGAATATGTTTTAAAATGTAATTTATTCCTGTGATTTCACAGATTTCCACATTTTTAGCTTCATTTTTCCAGTCACATGATCCTTCAGAAATCATCCTAATATTCTGATTTGCTGCTCAAAAACATTTAATATATACTACTGAGTAGATTTTTTTCAAGGTTTCTTTGATGAATAGAAAGTTCAGAAGAATGACATTTATCTCAAATAGATTTTTATAAATGTCTTTATCATCACTTTTGATCAATTTAAAGCATCCTTGCTAAATAAAAGTACTCAACCATTTTCAACACTGATAATTAGAAATGTTTCTTGAAGAATCCTTTAAAATATTTCTAAAGGATAAAGCTGAAAGGACTAAAGCAATGATGCTAAAATTTTTGCTCACAGAAATAAATTAAATTTTAAAATATATTCAAATAGAAAATGGTTATTTTAAATAGTGACACTATTTCAAAATGTTACTGTTTTTGCTGTATTTTGAATCAAATAAATGCAGGCTTGGTGAGCAGCAGAGACTTCTTTAAAGAACATTAAAAATCTTACTGTTCAAAAACTTGACTGGTATAATGTATAACCATATGACCTTATATGACCAACATATGACTTGTTTGAAAGAGACAATAAGTGATCACCTAAAAACTGTTCATTTAAAATAATAATAAAAACAAATAATCTCATGTATCTCTATCTAAAATAAAATAAAACATATCATACAACATATCGTTATAGATCTAAATTTTAATTTCTATAAAGATGTGAATGTTTTATTTGTCTCGATCAAATGTCTACCCATTTTTGTGAATGTACCGATGTTATCTGATGTTACAGTTTGCTTTTCATAAAGACTCTGAATAAGAGCTCTAAAGTTTCAGTGCAAAAAATGTGAAAGGATGTTTTAAATGCATATTTCAATCTTAATATCTTGTGTCATGCATTATGAACACATAAAGTGGACTTGAAGTCTGAGACCACCAGTGACATTTTTGTGCAATTTTCAAAAATATATATTTTTTTATATGTCATTACAAATTATATTATCAGCATTATGATCTTGTATTTGGTTTGCCCTCCTAAGTATTTTAACGAAGGTGCCAATTTTGAAGACAAAACATTGAAATTCACACTGAATAGTCACCACTTCAGCAATACATAAAATAGTTACAAAAATCCATAAGACTGTGTTGGCAGCACTCAAGTATGAGCAGCATTACAGATGTGATATTTGAATCCATGATGATACTTGAAATGTCTCAGGAAAAATAAATGTCTTACAGTGTTTAAATTGGTAATGCATATTCTTAGAGCACCCAATCTGGGCAAATCAACAGGCAAAATATGTTTTTCTAAAATACATTTAAGCCCCCCAGAAAAGGCAAATTATAGATGTGACAAGAAGTGACAGAATTTTCAGTAGACTATATGTTTATAAATATTGATATCCACATAAAGAAGTGATATCTATATTTTATAAAGGGAATTATGAGAAAAAGCCAACGATATGGATGTGATGTGATCTAAAGATGTAAATGCAAGAATGGAACATTTGACCATTTGCATAAGAGTTGACATGGACACAAATTTGATTTGATAATACGACTAGCAATTAGTAAAGAATATTAAATATTTCCACGCAATTTAGTTTAATTCAGTGTTTACCTTACAGTTTTTCAGTGTGGTCTTAGAGTTTCGAGTCCCACTGTATGAGTTTTGCATTCAACACTAATGTTTCATCCCATAACAAAGAGAAGCCAGATTTGGTCTGTTTTCATTTCTCTGGTATAGTGCACACTTTCAGGTTAGACTACTTTTGACCATCTGTTGTAAAATAATCACAAATGAACAGTCAAATATTTATGCATCTGTACATTTAGAAGACAAATGATCTTAAGAAAAATATGGGAAATTTTTGCAACAGATGCATGAAACTGCATGCCAGTCTGCTACACTAATAAGATATCCTGCATCAGTGATGTTCAGACACTCACCAACCTAACAATGGACCTGGACACATAGTCTACTTATTGTGACATATCATGGGAACTGAATTTAAGGGATGACAAAGAGCATGCAAACAACAGATCCTTCCAAGCAAGAATTACACCATTGTTTACTTAGCAAATAATGCAGCATCAGTACCAGTTATAATCCGACTCTCCATCGATGGGAAGAACAACATGAAGGTCTAGTATTTCCACCTCATCCAGTACAGTCGCATCATCCTCATCAGCACCAGTCACTGACTGCGGATGAAAATACGGATAGTGCTCCTCCGATAGTCCAAAAGATGGAGAATACGAGGGTGAAACGCAATAATTCCCGGTGAGGAACGGACCGGTGTCTGGGCCAGCCGGACCTGCGGGACAGGCCGATACCGGAGCTGGTAACAGACGGGAGTTGTTCACAGCGTTTGCTCTCGTCCTGAGCTGCTCGTTTTGCCTCTCCAGTTTCCTCACGAGCTCCTGAAGCTTTTTCACCTCCAGTTCTGCGTTCATAATCTTACTGTTGCCATTAACGTCCGCCATAATCTGCGGGTTGAACAATAGTCCGTCCATTGAAGAGAAAAGCATATAAACAGTAGGAAGACGGTGGCGGTGTTGTTTACCCTGTGTGCCCAGACTCGCAGTGCTTTCAGACGGCTTGCATGCTTCATTCAGATGCTGATGTGCTGCTCATGCCTGTGTCTCTGTCTCCTCCCCCTCAGTTCAAAACACAACACACGACCACCACATTACCAGGCAAAACACCAGTCACTGTGCCCCAGCTCCTCGACATCCTTCCTTTGATTCAGATGGCAATAAAATGGAGCCTCATTACATTTGGAGTGTCATATTCTATTCTATTCTATTCTATTCTATTCTATTCCACACTTCAGCTATGTAGGCTAATTCAGTTGTACATTCCCAAATAAACTGCCTTTCAAACGAAGGTCAAGATTTCTTTGAAATATATATATATATATATTTTAAGAAATTACTTTTATTCAGCAAGGATGCATTAAATTGATCACAAGTGAAAGTTCTTTTTTTTTTTTTTATTTAAAGACATGCTGTTCTTTTGAACTTTCTATTCTTTGATTAAAACCACAAAAATATTAAGCAGCAGGACTATTTTTTACATTGATATAATCAAAAATGTTTCTTGAGCAGCAAAACAGAATGGTGACACTGAAGACTGGAGTAATGATGCTGAAAATTCAGCTTTGCATCACAGGAATAAGTTATTTTAAAATATATTCATATAGAAAATAGAAATTGCAATAATATTTCACCATATTGCTGTTTTTATTGTATTTTTGATAAAATAAATATCCTTGGTAATCTCAAGAGACTCATTTAAAGTCTTACCAACCCCAAATGTGTAATATATTGGATGAGATATTAAACTGACAATTTTAGTTTTGTAAATGTATTAGTTTTCTTTTATCATTAACTACACTTGTAAAAATTGTAGCATGTTTACCAGAAGAAACGATAAGACTTTAAGGACTTATTCTTGTTATTATCTAGTTGCTTGTTATTAGCATGCCTGATAGCAAATGTACATCACAGAGACGTATATTTAACGCATGCATTTACTCTGCAAGATGTATTTCTTAGAGTGTTTGCTCATCTGAAATACGCCTGTTGGAGGTTTCCTATCAGATGTCAAATAGACGTCTATTAGATGTCTTTAAGATGTTTATGATTTAGAATATATGTAAAATTGACATCTTACAGACGTCTGTCAGATGTTTGTACACACAGCAGATGCTTTCCAGATCAAGTGATCTTTAACAGACATCTTGCAGATGCATGTGTGCTATCTGGGATAGCATATGTACATCTCAGAGACGTCTATTTGATGTCTGCGTTTACATCTGCAAGACGTATTTTTTTTAGAGTATTTGCTCATCTGCAATACATCTATTGGACATTTCCTAATAGATGTCAAATAGATGTCTGTAAGATGTCTTTAAAATGTTTATTTCAGATCAAGTGATCTTTAACAGACATCTTGCAGACAGACGTGTGCTATCTGGGATAGCATACGTACATCTCAGAGATGTCTATTTGACGTCTGGATTTACATCTGCAAGACGAATTTTTTAGAGTGTTTGCTCATCTGCAATACGTCTACAGGATGTTTCCCATCAGATGTCAAATAGATGTCTATTAGATGTCTTTAAGATGTTTATGATTTAAAACATCTGTAAAACTGACAATTTGCAGACATCTGTCAGATGTTTGTACACACAGCAGATGCTTTCCAGATCAAGTGATCTTTAACAGACATCTTGCAGACATACGTGTGCTATCTGGGATAGCATACGTACATCTCAGAGAAGTCTATTTGACGTCTGCATTTACATCTGCAAGACGTATTTTTTAGAGTGTTTGCTCATCTGCAATACGTCTACAGGACGTTTCCTATCAGATGTCAAATAGACGTCTATTAGATGTCTTTAAGATGTTTAGGCTTTAGAACATCTGTAAAACCTGCCAATTTACAGACATCTGTCAGATGTTGTACACAGCAGATGCTTTCCAGATCAAGAGATATTTAACAGACATCTTGCAGATCCGCTGTGTACAAACATCTGACAGACGTCTGTAAAATGTCAGTTTTACATACATTCTAAATCATAAACATCTTAAAGACATCTAATATAGATTTAACATCTGATAGAAAATGTTCAAAAGATGTATTGCAGATGAGCAAACACTAAAAAATATGTCTTGCAGATGTAAATGCAGACGTCAAATAGACATCTTCATGATGTACGTTAGCTATAAGGTTTAATCCTACCCCATATCTTAACTTAACAACTACCTTACTAACTATCAATAAGCAGAAAATTAGGAGTTTATTAAAGGAAAACTCTTAGTTAATACCCAAATAGCACACGTACGTCTGCAAGATGTCCGTTAAAGATCTTTTGATCTGGAAAGCAGCTGCTGTGTACAAACATTTGACACACGTCTGTTTTACATACATTCTAAATCATAAACATCTTAAAGACATCTTAGACGTCCATTTGACATCTGATAGGAAAAGTCCTATAGACGTATTGCAGATTAGCAAACACTCTAAAAAAAAGACATCAAATAGATGAAAACGTGATGCGCATGTGATATCAGGGTAGTAAATATGTGTTCCCTATTCTAAACTGTTACTGAAAATACTATTTCAGACATTCAAAAATTCATGTTTAACTCAATGTGTTACTTGTTTCTTTGTAATTGTAATTTGTTAGCAATTTCTGAGTGTAAATTGTTCCAGTGTAAATCCTACACCAATTTTCGTCCAGTGTATTTGGGTTTCACCATTTCTGCTGAAAATCTGGTGATTTATTAAGAAATATATCAGGAGTATCTTCAGTTGCCTTTTCTCTAATTGAAATATTTCAAATTGTTTTAACTGGTAAACTGTGAATTGTTTTCCTGTGTCCTCAACATCAACTTCATTCCTAGTCTTTGTAAAATCCTTAAACTAATAAAAGTCACTTCATCAACGACATCTTCCCTTAGGAAATGCCATTAATTTTTGGTGTGAAAAGCAGCACAACAAACAAGTAATTGATTTAAAGAATTCTGTGATGTTTTGAAGTTTAGTTGGGTTGTTTCCCACTTGATAAAGATACAGAAATACAAATAATATCAACATTTTAAAAAGATTCATATGTAAAAGGTTAAATAATGTCAAAATGAATGTCAAGCTGGCCGTCTAATGGCAGCAAACTCTCTCAATCCCTCACAGAGCAATGGCTAACTTTAGCTCTTTATTTGCATCTTCTTAGGAATCCTGTCACAAGATTCCAGTTAAAGTGTCTGATGTTGATCACAGCAATTCTGAAAGCCTGCAATTCTTAAGAAATACTTCCAACACAAGCATATTCAGTTTATAGCTACAGTGGTGAAAGGCACTGCATATCTTGTCTTAGGAATGGTGTTTAACCAGATCTAAACAATAAAAGATAATCAGATGAAACTTCAGGAGAAGTATGACATTTTCTCATCATATACATGTATGCTTTAATAACATAACAACAGTGAAGGAAAAAACTAAAGCGGCTCCAAAAATATTTATTATCATGTATGATATTCTTTAAAAACATTCTTATTTTGATAATCAGATAAGATCCTTGTCGCATCATCAGGGAGGATAGCAATCAATGCAATTAATAAAACCCAAAGTCTATTTTCAAACAGAAGTCCACCACCAAAAACTTTTTTTTATGCACTTCAAATGGGCCGAGTCCAAATCAAAACCATGGGAAGGTTCTGGAATAGGCAGGTATATTTGCCATCTCTTTCATAACATCACTTCATTATTGCTAAATGTAGTTTCAGCGCATCCATTTGCCTGTAAAACAAACAATTTTGATTACTTAGCAAACACATGACTGTATGATTCAGAATATTAAAAAAATAATAAATCTTACCCTTAGTGACACCAAAGCAGCTCTCACAGTGAATGGAACGACGGTACACCCACAAACTGTCCCCTGCCTTCAGGTGTCCCAGAGAAGCATTACACACCCCGCACTATAAAAAAAAAAAATAATAATAATTTTATAACTTCAATTAAAAATGCGAAACATTATAGTTAGATAATATAAAAAAAGATACATTTCAATACACTTCATCAATAAAAGCAACAAAGATCTAAATAAAACAATCAATAAAATATATATAATACTTTAAAACATTCATACTGCATTTATAATGATTTCATAAATACTGATAATTTGAATGTACTTCAGCTACTCATTTATGTTATACAAAAATAACTAACCCTGAAACAGCTTGCGTGACAGTTGATATTCATGTCATCCAGGACAATCTTTTCATCAGTGTACATATTTTTATGGCAGACTGTGCAAATGTCCTTCCCACTTACTACCCTGCAACAAAGAGATACGCATTTAACATGTGCGCTACACATCAAGCATAATTAATATGAACTCCTGTCCATACCTTTCTGGTGATGTGTACACAGTTGTAATGGTTTGTGATGAGAGCGTGTCAGACAGGTAATCAATAGGCCTGTGGACAAAATGACATAAGTCAGTCTACAAACCTGGTCAAATGTAATGAGTAATTATTAGAAGCGGTATAGTATTTCACTGTAGACATCTGAATATGCCAACCTGTTCTCTGTGTATGTTGTTCTGGTGTAAGAAGGACTTGTGACTGAACTCCACTCATCTCTATATGCACATTTAAAGCAAAGATAAGTGTAATAAACCACGGATAATCTACCGTATCAGGCAAAGATGCTTAAATATGAAACACCATCCTACCTTTCATTTGTTGAGTACACGGTTCTGATGGATTTGGAGACGGATACATCCTCGCGACTGTATGAACGATAAAAGTCCATGTTAGAATAAACACTGCTGCAGTGAGAGTGAAGCTCTAAATAAGAGCTTAAGTATGAACGTGCACCTGCTTTTGTGCTTTTTAGCCTGTCAGTCGTAAGACTGGTTTAACTACTTAAAGGCCGAAGCAAATGTCAAACTCGCCATGAATGAGTTCACACCTTATAAAATTGCAAATGCCACATACCTGCTGTCAGTTTTTGAGCTGGCTGACTTGATTGACGCAGGTATGAGAGTATCAAACAGTTGATCCTCAGTGCTGAAGAAAATAATTCAGTCAGTGATGTTCTTTGTCTGATAAGCACTGTTGGGCGTTCACTTGGAAATATGTTGTAGGAACTCACCTCTTTGTGGAACTGACAGAATATGTTGTTGTTTTAGAGGGTGAAACATCCTCCTTGGTGTAGGTTTTGATGCTGGAATGTAAAATGTTAAGAGGTTAATAGAGCAGCCTTATTATTTTAGGTTAGTCAGCGATCTGTAAGCAAGACTGGGGTTACCTTGTGGTGGTCTTGACAGGAGAAGTTGGTCTGGACAAAAAATAAATAGAAGTTTAAGTTACACAAAATACACAAACAAACAACTAAAGCAAAATAATTAAAATTAATTAAATTAATAATTAAAAGCTTAGAGTTTACATTCTACTACAGTGGTTTAAAAGTTTATTTAACTGTACTGTATAGGCCAAAGATGTCAATTTAACTTTAAAAGGAGAATTTTAAGTATTATGTTTTGTCTTACTTTAAAGTACACATATTGTAATGTGTTTACTTATATACATGTAAAATATACTTATAATTCGAATTGTTTTTTATTTATGATTTTAACTTTCACCGCTGTTTTATTCAATTTTACATTTAAAGATAATATATTATAATATACAGTACCGTTCAAAAGTTTTTTTTAAAGTCGTCTCTTATGCTCAACAAAGTTCCATTTATTTGATCCAAAACACAGAAAAAACAGCAATATTATGAAATATTATTGCAATTTAAAATAATGGTTTACTATTTTAAATGTACTTTAAAACTATTTATTCCTGTGATGCAAAGCTGAATTTTCTGCTTCATTACTGCAGTATTCAGTGTCACATGATCCTTCAGAAATCATTCTAATATACTGATTTATTACCAAAAAACAGGAAAATGTAATACTTTTTTCAGGATTCTTTGCTGAATAAAAAGTAAAAAAAGAACAGCATTTATTTAATTTTTTTTTTAAATAAATAATTAAAAAAAATAAATTTAAAAAATAATTTATATTATGTAATAAGATATTACAATTTAAAAAATATATATATATTTTAAAAAATATTATATATATTTTTAAAAATATTATATATATTTTACATATATATATTCTATTTTATTATCTATCTTATTATTATATATATATATATATATATATATATTCTATATATTTTGAATAAATGCTGTTCTTTTTAACTCTTTATTTAAAGAATCCTGAAAAATGTATCACAGTTTCAAAAAATTGGAAATGGCTGATTCCAACATTAATAATAAATCAGCATATTGTTAATAAATCAGAATGATTACATTTTACAGTAAATTAAAATAGAAAACAGTAATTTTAAATTGTAATAATACTTCACAATATTATTGTTTTTTATGTATTTTTGATCAAATAAATGCATCCTTGATGTGCAGAAGAAACATATTTTTAAAAAACATTAAAAATCTTACTGATCCCAAACTGTTGAATGGCAGTGTATAAATGAAAAAAAACAAAAAAAAAAAAAAAACAAACAAACAAAAAAAAAAAAACGCTATTTCTTAAATATTTAAGTACTTAAGTACATGTCATAGAAGTTTCAATGGAAATTACATAAAGTATATTTTAGTTTAGCATAAATAAAGTCAGTACAATTAGCATTACACCTAACCATATTTCAAAAACATCAGAATTATGAAATGACATATAAATATGTACTTTAATCCTCTTTGCATTTAATATAAATGTAAACGACAATATAACTTAATTAAATTGCAATTAACATGCAATTAAGTGTCTGAAAACATTCAGTTCACGCTCACAAGTATGTTAAAGTGTACTTTTTCTACAAGGGATTCATTTGCAACATTTGGAAGACAATTGAGACTTTTGACAAAAGATATAGCTCATTAATTTACCTATTCTATCAATGCATGATTATATGGTTAGCAGCATTTTATTATTTGCATTTAGTATTGTTTTGTTTTTCCTTTCATGTGTGAACCATTACAACAGATGTTAGACATGTAAGTCATTTGTGGGTCGTGACCCATGTGTTAAGAAGCGCTGATCTATGGCACTCACACATCAGTGATCTCCTTTGAAGACTTCACAGTAACCACTTCAGTCTTGTAGTCACTTTAGAGACACAAAACAAGCTCAGTGAGCAACAATTCAGTCTCTAAATTCTAAGTCATTTCATTGCACTGTATCATTTTTTGCAATAAAAACAATAATTGAGTTGCTAATCTTTCACGATCCTACCTCTTTGTGCTGTAAGATGTTGTTTTAGATGGTGAAACATCCTCCTTGGTGTAGGTCTTGATGCTGTAAATGAAATAGATTAAGACGTTATATAAAATATGTCATCACATTTTTTTCAGGTTAGTCAGCAATCTAGAACTGTATTTTTTTCTGGTTAGTCAGCAAAGCTGTGCTTACTGTACCTTGTAGTGGTCTTGACAGGTGAAGTTGGTCTAGACACAAAAAAATTACAGGTTCACTATTAATATACATACAACAATAAGTGTTCACAATCCATTATACCAAATATAGCACACTTAAAACAAAATACTGAAATTCATTCATATGAAATGTATAGGCCCAACAATATAAAAAATGATTAACATAATATAAGCTGAATGGTAAAATCTTTTTGTTTACCAAATGTACTCAACAAAATGTATGGGATAACCATTGCTATTTAGCATTTTCCCCTGCCGTCTGTGACTGTCAAAACAGACCCGCAGGTCATTCGTGGGTCATGAACCACTGGTTGCGAAGACAGATCTATGACACTCACACATCAATGATGTCCTTTGAAGACTTCACAGTAACCACTTCAGTCTTGTAGTCACTTTAGAGACACAAAACAAGTGCAGTGAGCAATGATTTAGTCTCTAAATGCAAGTTAATGCATTTATGCATAATGCATTATATTTTACATTATATAATGCATAATGCATTATATTTTACATTATATAATGCATAATGCATTATATTTTGCAATAAGAACTGTGATGTGAACAATCTTTCAAGAGCCCACCTCTTAGTGCTGTAAGATGTTGTTTTAGGTGGTGAAACATCCTCCTTGGTGTAAGTCTTGATGCTGTAAATAAAATAGGTTAAGAGGTTAACAAAAGTCAATAGTAACCACATTTTTTTTTAGGTTAGTCAGCAGGCGTATTTGTTCTGGTTAGTCAGCAAGGCTGTGGTTATGGTACCTTGTAGTGGTCTTGACAGGTGAAGTTGGTCTAGACAAAAAAAAATTACAGGTTCAGTGTAAATATACATATAACATAAAAAAAACACACACAAAAAAAGTTTGAAATATGAAAAAATTAACACAACAATTAACAATAATTAACATTACATAAGCTGAATATGAAAATCATTTTCATTTACTAAATATACTCAACAAAATGTATGGAGTAACTTTAAAAGTTGTTTCTATTCCATTTATGCATGAATATATGGTAAGTCGCCTGGACTATTGCTATTTAGCATTTTTCCCTGCTGTCTGTGACTGTCAAAACAGACCCGCAGGTCATTTGTGGGTCATGAACCATTGGTTGCGAAGACTGATCTGTGACACTCACACATCAATGATCTCCTTTGAAGACTTCACAGTAACCACTTCAGTCTTGTAGTCACTTTAGAGACACAAAACAAGTGCAGTGAGCAGTGATTTAGTCTCTAAATGCAAGTTAATGCATTATATTTTGCAATAAGAACTGTGATGTGAACAATCTTTCAAGTGCCCACCTCTTTGTGCTGTAGGATGTTGTTTTAGGTGGTGAAACCTCCTCCTTGGTGTAAGTCTTGATGCTGTAAATGAAATAGGTTAAGAGGTTAATAAAAGGCATTAGTAATCAGTGTTGGAGATAACGCATTATAAGTAATGTGAGCTATGTAATCAGATTCCAGTTTTCCAAGTAACTAGTAAAGTAATGCATTACTTTTTAATTGACAAGAATATACCTGAGTCACTTTTTCAAATAAGTAATGCCAGTTACTTTTTTCCCCCATTTATTGACTGACTAGTCTCCTGTCCCCATGTTGAGAAAAATTGGAAGTACAGAGGCATTGTGTACACTGTGTGAACATGATGATACTGTAGTTCTAGACTAAATGTGAACATGCATTTACTCATTTCACTTGCAAAACAGATTTGGTCTTCATCAAAATGAATTAAAACGGTGAAATACAAACTCTGTTATACTGACCACAATTATAAACGTAACACTTTTGTTTTTGCCCCCATTTGTCATGAGCTGAACTCAAAGATCTAAGACTCCTTCTATGTTCACAAAAGGCCTATTTCTTTCAAATATTGTTCACAAATCTGTCAAAATCTGTGTCAGTGAGCACTTCTCCTTTGCTGAGATAATCCATCCACCTCACAGGTGTGGTATATCAAGATGCTGATTAGACAGCATGATTATTGCACAGGTGTGCCTTAGGCTGGCCACAATAAAAGGCCACTCTAAAATGCGCAGTTTTATCACACAGCACAATGCCATAGATGTAGCAAGTTTTAAGAGCTGTTGCCCGTGAATTGAATGTTCATTTCTCTACCATAAGCCGTCTCCAAAGGCGTTTCAGAGAATTTGGCAGTACATCCAACCGGCCTCACAACCGCAGACCATGTGTAACCACACCAGCCCAGGACCTCCACATCCAGCATCTTCACCTTCAAGATCGTCTGAGACCAGCCACCCGGACAGCTGCTGCAACAATCGGTCTGCATAACCAAAGAATTTCTGCACAAACTGTCAGAAACCGTCTCAGAGAAGCTCATCTACATGCTCGTCATCCTCATCAGGGTCTCGACCTGACTGCAGTTCGTCAGTTCGGGCAAATGCTGGCATATTGGAGAGGATGAATCCCACGGATGAATCCCAGTTTTCACTGTACAGGGCAGATGGCAGACAGCGTGTATGGCGTTGTGTGGGTGAGCGGTTTGCTGATGTCAACATTGTGGATCGAGTGCCCCATGGTGGCGGTGGGGTTATGGTATGGGCAGGCGAATGTTATGGACAATGAACACAGGTGCATTTTACTGATGGCACAGATAACGTGACGAGATCCTGAGGCCCATTGTTGTGCCATTCATCCACGACCATCACCTCATGTTGCAGCATGATAAAGCACCGCCCCATGTCCTGGAAGCTGAAATCATCCAACTTCTTGCATGGCCAGCATACTCACCGGACATGTCACCCATTGAGCATGTTTGGGATGCTCTGGATCGGCGTATACAACAGTGTGTTCCAGTTCCTGCCAATATCCAGCAACTCTGCATAGCCATTGAAGAGGAGTGGACTCCTTGATCAACCTGATCAACTCTATGCGAAGGAGATGTGTCGCAGTGCGTGAGGCAAATGGTGGTCACACCAGATAACCCTGGACCCCCCCAATACAGTAAAACTGCACATTTTGGAGTGGTCTTTTATTATGGCCAGCCTAAGGCACCCCTGTGCAATAATCATGCTGTCTAATCATCACCTTGATATGCCACACCTGTGAGGTGGATGGATAATCTCAGCAAAGGAGAAGTGCTCACTAACACAGATCTAGACAGATTTGTGAACAATATTCGAGAGAAACAGAACTTTTTATATTAAAAACAAGCAAGCCCTGTCCAGATTTCAAAAGTAACACAAAAGTAATGTTATGCATTACTTTCCATTAAAAGTAACTAAGTAACATAATTAGTTACTTTTTTAGGAAGTAACGAAATATTGTAATGCATTACTTTTAAAAGTAACTTTCCCCAACACTGTTAGTAACCACATTTTTTCCAGGTTAGTCAGCAAGGCTGTGGTTACGGTACCTTGTAGTGGTCTTGACAGGTGAAGTTGGCCTAGACAAAAAGAATTATAGGTTCAGTGTTAATATACAAACAATATTAAAAACAAACATACAAAAAATAGTATGAATTGAATGGAATTATGGGATAATATCAGATTACACCAATTTTACATTGCACATTAAGTAGTGACGGGACAAGGTATCCCTATAGCTTATAGACCAAAAACACCCAGAAATGTGCTTATGATCGTAACAATATGAAAAAAAAAATTACATGAGTTTTTTTTTTCTCCCTTTTTTTTTTTTTTTGCAATTTTGTCTTTGCATGAGTATATGGTTGCATTTGACTATTTGTCTTTTTTTCTATTATTTTTTTTAGTGCTGTCAAACGATTAATCATCCATCAACCATGATCATCAAATCAACCATTACATGTATTATGTAAATATACATACTCACACAGTATATATTTTGAAAATATTTACATATGTATATTTATATTCATATAATAAATATTTTTTAAATATATACATGCATGTGTGTGTATTTATATATACACATAATAAATATACACAGTACACACACACACACATATATTATGTAAACAAAAACTTTTATTTGGTATGCGATTAATCGCGAATAATCGTTTGACAGCACTAAATTTTTTCTCTCATCATTTGTGGTTGAGAAGCGCTAATCTTTGACACTCACACATCAATGATCTCCTTTGATGTCTTCACTGTAACCACTTCAGTCTTGTAGTCACTTTAGAGACAAAAAAAAAAGCACATTATTTATAATTTTTTTCTACAATATATACTAGATTATCAATTGTGGAAGTAGAATCTTACAGCATGCTGAGGTCGATACTGCGATGAAAATAATCTTTCTTAACATTTACATTTTGTGGAGTTTGTTGTTTGTTTGAGCTCTTTAGTTTATATATATGCAAATGCCACATACCTGCTGTCAGATTTTGTATTGGCTGACTTGATCGATGTTGGTATGAGAGTATCAAACAGTTGATCTTCAGTGCTGTAGAAAAGCACTCAGTGAGTTAAGTTCTTTGTCTTGCAATGACTAAAAAGCATTTGACCATTTAAAGCAGATTCTGACCTCTTTGTGGACTTGACAGAATATGATGTTGTTTTAGTGGGTGAAACATCCCCTTTGGTGTAGGTTTTGATGCTGGAATTTAAAATATTAGAGGTTAAGAAACTTTAGCTCAGTTTTGTTCAGTTTAGTCCGTAATTTAGGCAAGGTTGTGATTGTTATACCTCGTGGTGGTCTTGACAGGTGAGGTTGGTCTAAAAAGAAATACAGGTTTGATTTTAACACACACAAAAAATAAAAAACAACAAAGATTAATTGAATTCTGAGACTATTTTTTTTTTTTTTTACCAAATATTCTATAACACTCACCCATCAACAGTGTCCTTTGATGACTTGACAGTAACGACCTCAGTCTTGTAACCACTTTAGAAACAGATAACATACGCAGTGAGACATACATGCACAATTTTGCACATTTAAGCCACAAATAAATATGAATTTTACTGAATTAGATAAAATATAAAACCAATACATTTTTCTGTCTATTTGAACAGTATATCTATGTATCAGTTTTTTTATTTGTGTGATGTGCATGTTAAACTGAGCTGATTTACCTAGAACTCTTGGTGTTTAAATCTGTCAGGTCTTTATCGGTGAGTGCTGCAGACTTGGTAGATGATTTCACCACTTCCTGCCTGAGGACAAGTAGACAACACCGTTATTATCATGACAACTCTCTGAGAGTTTAGCATGGTAATTAATATAAATGGCGAAGTTAATGTGTCTGGTCTTGGTGGAATAGATCTGCTACGCTGCTGCGGCAGAGCTTCTGTGAGCATGTAAGAAATACTGAAATAGCCTCCATATATACCATACATGAATCACCCTGTAGCATATCTATACAGGTGGAGCTGGGGAAGGTGGAGGGTTTCTGAAGTGTGCTGCAACTGCACTAGCAAGCACTAGCCGAGTATTTGAATGTTGAGCAGCAGCTCATTGACTGTGCCATGTGAATAATGATGTCATTGTGTCAGACTGAGTTAGAACCATCTAGAACCATCCGCACCATCTTGAGTTTTATGACAGAACTTTGGATTTATAGTGCGTGTATGAACTGACATGTTCTGTGATTGCAAGCTGAGATGAATGTGGTGTGAAATAGTTATATTAATATGATGTTCTTTCAGCATCTTACTTGGTAGTGGTCACTGTTGTCTCGGTTATCTTTGCACCATCTTTGACTGTTGTTGTTGTGGTAGTAGTAGAGCTGAAAGAGCAATCATTAGTTTTGTAAGAAGCTAGTTCTCAATCATGCATTAAGTCAGTCAGTCATTCATCAGTCATTTATGCAGGTGTGTCTCAGGGGTGTTACCTTTTCCTGGGCTCCGCTTTCACGCTTGTTTTAATTCCTGTGGTTCTGTAGGGTTGGGTCGGGAAGATAATTGAGTGTTTAACATGTTTTAAATTCCCATCATTTTTGGCTTCTGCTAACTTTCACAAACAGGTTTTAAACACAGCAAACGTTGCTGACTAATTGTATTGTAAATCTAAGTCTACGTTCTTCAACAGATTAAGTATTATTGTGCTGTATAATACTAAGGTTTTCCTAAATGAGACAAATTTAAACAATAAACGTTGTGCTTTTTCAGTGCTAGAAAAGAGTGAGTATATTTTACCTGGTTTCATTCAGTTTGTCCTGGCTGCCACCAAATCTACACATTGAAAACAATCATGTGAGACCATTTGTTTTGACTTTATCACATAAACTTGCTTCAAAGAACCCATTTCCTCCACATCAGAAATCTTAATTATGACAAAAGTCACCATTTTGACACACAGTCTCAATATTATGGAATTGTTATGAGACAAAAAGTAGAAATTGTGGGAGTCAAAATCACAATTTATACTAAACCACAAATCTGAGTTAAAAAGTAGAAATTGTGCTAATTTTTTCACAACTATGACTTTTTATCTCATAGTTTTGACTTTTTATGTCATTTCAACATATTTTATGACTGACATAATTTCAATTTCAACTTTGTATCAAAAATCTCAGCTAATTTCGACTTTATCTCAATTATGACTTTTATGTGATCATTTCAACATTTTTATGTTATAATTATAACATAATACAACTTCTGTCATAATATTGACCTTTTATGTCTTTGTGTTTTTTTAAGGACTGACATAATTTTAATTTCAACTTTGTATGAAAATTCTGGACTAATTTTGACTTTGTATCTCCATTATTACTTTAGGTCATCATCATGTCAACATTTTATGTCATAATTATAACAAACCAACTTCTGTCATAATGTTGACTTTTATGTGATCATTTCAACATTTTAATGTCATAATTATAACAAGCCAACTTCTGTCATAATGTTGACTTTTTATCTCATAGTTTTGACTTTTTGTGTCATCATTTCAACATTTAATTTAAGACTGACAATTTCAATTTCAAATGTGTATCAAAATTCTCGACTAATTTTGACTTTGTATCTCAACTACGACTTTTATGTCGTCATATCAACATTTATATCAACATGATATTGACTTTTTATCTCAACGTTTTGACTTATTTCAGCATTATTTATGACTGACATAACTGATATAATTTCAACTTTGTATCAAAAGTCTCAACTAATTTTGACTATCTCAATTATTACTTGTCATCATTTCAAAAGTTTGTCATAATTATAACAATTTACCTTGTGTCAATAATGATGACTTTTTCCTCATAATCATGACTTAGCATCTTAATCTTGATTTTTATCTCATAATCATGCATTTCATAATGTATCATGCATGTCAAGTATGAGAAATTGTGTTATATGAGTTTATCATAACTATGACTCTCATCTCACAGTTTTGACTTTTTATGTCAGTATTTCAACATATTTTATGCCTGACATAACTTCAGTTTCAATTCCTGACTAATTTTGACTTTTTTAGACTTTCTGACAATAATGACTTTTATGCGATCATTTTAACATTTTTGTCAATTATGTCATCATTTCAACATTTTGTTATGACTGACATAACTTTGTATCAAAATTCTTGACTAATTTAGACTTTTTTTAAATTTCAGATAAATATGACTTTTATGCGATCATTTTGACATTTTTGTCACAATTATAACATAATCCAACTTCTGTCATAATACTGACTTTTTATCTCATAGTTTTGACTTTTTATGTCATTATTTCAACATTTTTTATGACTGACATAATTTCAATTTCAACTGTGTATCAAAATTCTCAACTAATTCCAGAATTTCAACTTTGCTATAATTCTGTCATAGTTTTGACGTTTTATCTCATAATCATGACTCTCATAATTATGCATCTCATAATTTAATTGTTTTTATCTTATAATTACAATTTTTAGGTCATAATTATAAATTATTATTATTATTTATTTTATTTTTTTGTGGTAGAAACTGGCGTCCATACTAGTGTACACAATGTTATGTACTGTGTAATCTGATGTTTGTAAACCATGGTAAAACATTTAATGTATTACCTTTTACTGAGCGCTTGGACAGAGGTACCTGAAGTGGTTACAGTGGTGGTTTTGCTCTCAGTTTTGCTAGTTTTATCTTGAGGGCTTCATGAGAAAAAGAACATAAGGATTTCATATTACAATTTTTAATTGCAACATGTGAGATAAACAAACAAAAGTGTTTTGACGAGAACAACTACCTGACAAGATTTTCGTTGGACCTGTAACGACTCAGAACAGCTTTGCCGAAGTTCGTATCACGTCTGTTGAAAAATGGGGAAACATAAATTAGGCTTGTCGGTTGCTTACTCTGTCAGACACACATAAATCCTGCTGACATAAATAGTACAGAGGCGTGATGTTAAACAAGTTGCGTCTGTCTGGTTTGTTGTTAATTGATGAGTGTGTCGAAAACTTACTCGACTTTCTCGTCCTCATTCGTATTTGTCCTAATCCAGCTATTGTCCTTCAGCAGGGCTTTCTTTTTGCCATCATCCACTGGTTTAGTGGATTTAGTGCTTGTAACTGTTTTTAATAAACATAATAGGTATGATTTGATTATGGAAGTACTTATTATATAGTACAAGAACAGTGTCATATGAGTTTTCTCACCTGTTTGGGGTTTACTGTATCCCTTTGGGGTGAAAGACATGGTGTATGCTATAAGATGGAAATGATACACATTATTACATTTGCAGATACAGTATGAAGTCATTTCTAACAAAGCTGCTATCCAGAAGATGGTGCCACTAGACAATACATTGAGTGTCAATGAAGCATCAAGTGCATGAAATTTCACAAATCACGGTTAAAACATTCCATTCGTAGTGCTGTTTGATGTAGTGCCTTTCACTTCATACTTTCCTAGATACACCCAAAACTAGTTTGTCCTGATCCCTGCACAGACACACCCTGTTCAAACACCTGCCACCGAAACCATAGCAACATTCTCATGCTTGGAGAGGAACGTCACATGCACTGAACATCACACAGCAACATGGGAGGTTTCACTGGATTTCTTGTAGCATAGGTTAAAATGGTAAAACATATAATAAAAAATAAACTTTCTTTTGCTGATCTTCACATTTGGATAGCTGACATGAAATAACTGTAGGAAAGCTTACATGCTAAACTCATTTAAAACAATATTTTACTATATGGTTTTAATTAATATGCATGCTGTTTTTATGACTTCCTTTTAGAGAGACTAGGCTAGGCTACCATAAGCAGTTTTTATACAAACGATTTAAATATGTTTTAAATTAACGCATCATAGAAATATACATCATAGCAATTTTAACAAGAAATCTTGGAGTGTATTTAAAAGTCCAAAGACACATTATACATCAACTAACTACTCATCCATAAAAACAATTACAAATCGGAATCACCGCTTGTGGGGTTTGCAAATCATTGCCAAAAATAACAGTCCAGAAACTACTAGACGGAGAAACTTATGTATTTCGATTTTGATTTGAAAAGAAAACCACTGTCCCACTTTACATATAGAAGCACAATTCTAATTATATTTGTGAAAAAACAACAGTAAATGTCCTTCAGTCTCACCTTGACAATGTAAACTGTTCTAACATGCACTGTGTAACTACTACTAAACATAATGTTTAATTTGCTACAGTTTTACAATACATCCATATCACAAGACAAAACATGCTTTAGATATGACCACTAATCTAAAAACCCTTTGATTCCACAAACAAGCTAAACATATTAACCATGAAAATAGCAGCTAGAACAGATTTGAGAGACACACATACAGATAAATTTCTATGTGGGAAGAGAACAGTCATACCTTGGTATTTCAGGTGCGCGGGATGTGATAGAGATGTGATTAGGTGAGAATAACATAGAGTTTACTGCTCTTCCCCTCTTACATATTTGACCTGGGTAGGGAAGGCAAGACCAGTGAAAGGTGTGGCTTCGTATGACACACACCAGAGCAACTGAACCTGAACTGTCAGCACAGCTATGTCAATGTAGTTTACAGTAGGGGTGTGTCTTCACGAGGTCTTTCCCTCCAGCTGATGAAAAGCGCTAAGTAATGAATGTCAAGACGTCGGCTGCCAATTGTCTGTCTTAGAAAACTATGTAAAGGCCACCATAACAACCTCCACCAAGATTTCAAGATAAAACTGTTTGGGGTGTTGCTCTCAAGGTGTAAAAGTTCAGTTATTTTCCATGTCTTTGTAACTACTTGTGAAATTTACAAGCAATTTCTGAGCTGAAACTGTTTCAAGATAAACCCTACAAACCCTATGTGCTGAAGGCTTGGCGATACAACATTACATAACGAATCTCAGAAGATAAAACCCTCCGAACCAGAAACGTTCTAAATCAACAGGTGTGCTGTTGCTTAAGCATGTGGCTTGTTAGGTTTGTGCTTTATTGTGAGAGGGTAAAGTGTAAGTTAAGCTACAACATGTCTGATAGCAGATATGAAAAGTATGTCTGTGGGGTGTGACACTGTGGTTCATATTAATCACACCCTTTCTCAATAGTTTTAAAGTGTGTAATATGCAAAAGACAATCAAGCTTGTTGACATTCGAATGAGGAAGACGCAGCTACTTGTGTTACACCAAACATGCTTCATCTTTTATATGCAAATACTGACGTTTGCAAATACAAGGTTTTGAGGAGTGAGAATGCAATGATTGTATTTAACTGGAAACAGTGTGCTTCTAAGGGTTTGAATAAGATTATTTTAACTTCTTGTTCAGTTTCTTCAATTAAAACAAGCTTAGGTTACACAGTTGCTGAACATTTTATTACTACAACTTAATTTCATTATCTTCAGTTGACTCAAATATCTCAAACTGAAGTTTAAATATGTTTCCTTTGCACAGGACTCAATTGAGAGAGTAAATGTTGAAATACGTTTTATTTTTGTAAAGGCAAAGCCATGTTTAAAGTTCTGTTGTACATTTAAAAGAGTTTCTGAGGTTGACGTTTTTGCGGTTAACATTGTTCTGATAAGTGGAACTTGTGGTTAGGTTGTAGGATGGTTACATAACTATTGTGTTAGTTGTTTCATTCAAGACTCATCATCATTCGGCTATATTGGTGGCACTGAATGTAATCAATGCCACTGAACTGAACGAAACTTGCATATTTTGCTGATTATTGCTGCTGAAAATGGTCAATTATTGTCATGTTTTGGGCTGTACTAATCGGTTGGACTGGGAAAAACATTTGGAGTACCAGTGTTGCCAAGTCTGTGGTTTTCCCGCGGAACTGGGCTACTTTTACATTGTTGCCGCGGGTTGTTTTTTTATGTCCATGGGTTGAAGCAACCCCAGTAATGTGATATTTATCCCCTTGGAATGCTGATATTAATTGGAGAACCCCACCAAAATCGTGTATTTTACCCCACGGAAGCAATTTTTAGTGGAAAACGGGATTGGGCTAGTTTTGGGCTCGTATTGAGTAGCAATTGGGCAGGTTTTGTTCTTAAAAAAAAACAGGGAACCTTGCTATAGACTGCCAAAAGTTAAAACAAATCAAGGAGAAGAGTGCAAAAAAGAAGAGTGTTTGAGGAACAAAAGGTGTTTGTGTTTGGCCAAACTGAACTAGGATTTTGAGAGCAAGAATCTTGACAACATTCATGTTTGTTCTTATCATTTCTGGTCAGGTAGGTAAAAATATTAGGCTAATATCTTAATTAATACTGCTTGTATGTATATTTACCACCCATTAACTTTAGTTTGTCAAAATATTATTGTGCTCCTGCTTACTAAGTCCTTCTCTATATGATTTAGTGATTTATGTTTTTTCTGTGGTTTAGACAGCATTAATTAGCAGAACAACATATTCAGTAGTACATTTACCACGAAATCAATGCTGTTGTTTACATCCGAGTCAGTGTTAATTTTGACAGGCATTTTTGATTTAGTCTTAGTCTTTATCTTGAGACTAATGCTTTATAGTCTTAGTCACATTTTAGTCATTTGAGTCTTTCATAGTTTCAGTCTAGTTTTAGTCGAACGAAAATTCATTGCATTTGTGTCAACTTTTAGTCATTACTTTTAGTCAAACTGCAGTTACCAACATTTATTTTGGTAGCTATTTTAGTCTTCAAACAAAAATAATCATTAATTCTTTAGACCAAACCAAAGCTTATGATAAATTAGAATCAAGGATTGAATTTGGAAAAACTTGAATAAATTCTGACAATTTTCTTTTTTTGGGTGAACTATCCCTTTAACAGTATGGAAAAATGAGTACTTATTATTATACTTGTACTTCTACTTATTATTATATAATTATTCTAATTATAGTTGTTCATTTATATATATGTGACCCTGGACCACAAAACCAGTCTTAAGTCGCTGGGGTATATTTGTAACAATAGCCAAAAATACATTTTATGGATCAAAATTATTGATTTTTCTTTTATGCTAAAAATCATTAGGAAATTAAGTAAAGATCAAGTTTCATGAAGATATTTAGTAAAATTCTTACTGTAAATATATAAAAACTATATATTTATATGCATTAGTAAGAGCTTCATTTGGAAGGTGATTTTCTGAATATTTAGATTTTTTTGCACCCTCAGATTCCAGATATTCAAATAGTTGTATCTCAAACAAATATTGTCCTATCATAACAAACCATACATCAATGTATTTAAATTTATTCAGCTTTCAGATGATGGATAAAGCTCAGTTTCAAAAAATTGACCCTTATGACTGGTTTTGTGGTCCAGGGTCACATATATAATTTATAATTTTTGAAAAAGAGGCACAAATACACTAGAGATACAAATTAAACTCATTCTTCAGATACAGTAAGTTTAATTAACATGTAGGCTATACATTTATGTAACATCTTTTTGTTTACATTAACGACAGATAGGTGTCCCTTTAAGACAGAAGGCATGCATGTAATACTGACACATTTTTCCATCACGGCTGCCACGCCGAGAAGGGTGTTCCTGCACAACCGGAGGCTGCAGTTTCAGGACCGCATTACTAGGACCCTACAGTTTTTTTGTATTATTTTATTTTATTTATTTACTGTATATATGTATGTATTGGCGTCTCATACTATTTAATAGCGCTTGCTATTCGATTCTGTATATTATTATTTTTTAAAGAAATATGTAGTTGTTTAATTGTATACACTTAATTATTGTCCTAACCGACTCCTAACCCTTAACATGCACAACCATAATGTTTCTGGCTTTGCTACTGTTGGGACACTTTTGCTTACTGCTCCGCGCTTTGCTCCCTGTTTATATACTTTTCTCAGACTTTTCACAACACTAAATTAAAAACTTTTCATAACTGGAATAATACTACGAAAAAGGAGACATTTGAATTATTGTAAATACAATATCAGTCCTCATTATAAACACAAAATAATAATAATCAACTTTAATATTCAGTGAGGACAATTAGACTATGATTTATGTGATGGGGGGCGGTGAAGGGCCTGGATAAAGGTTGAGAACCACTGGCCTATAGGATGTATTTTCAATGTCCGGTAGTCCTCAAATAACATTCATCAACGTCTTGTCTTTGTCACAGAAAAAATGTTCGTTAACGAATATTTTTCGTCGTCGTCTTCGTTGACGAAATTAACACTGATCCGTGTATTGTCAATATGGACCGCATCCGGGTAACTGACCAAACCCTGAAGTAGCTCTGCTACTGTCAATGCTTTAAAAAATTAAAAGTTTATGTCTAAAATAAAGACAAGGTAAGTTTGTGTGAACACTTACCTAGGGTGACCAAAAGTCCTCTTTTCCCCAGACAACTTTAAATTGCCATAGTGAAACCATCGGTTGTTTTCACTAAAAAAAAAAATAATTTTAATACTTTTTAATGTCAAACGCTTGTCTTGTCTTGCTCTCCCTGAACTCTGTGTATTCTGACTCAAGACAGTTAGGGTATGTCGAAAAACTCCAATCGTATTTTCTCCCTCAACTTCAAAAATCATTTCAAAATCATCCTACATCACTGCAGAAGTACCGACACAGTCTTTGCAAAGTAAAAGTAACAGTCAATATATATAGATCAGTGGCATTTGACATTAAAAAGTATATAAATTGTGTTATTTTTCTGAAAATAACCGATCGTTTTGCTAGATAAGATCCTTCTTTCTCGGCTGGGATCGTTTACAACCGCATTTGGGATCATTTGAAGCTGCATTTAAACTGCATTTTGTAAGTTCAAAATCGGGGCACCATATCAGTCCATTATATGGAGAAAATCCTGAAATGTTTCCCTCAAAAAACATAATTTCTTTATGGCTGAAGAAACAAAGACATGAACATCTTGGATGGCAAGGGGGTGAGTACATTATCTGTCAGTTTTTATTCTGGAAGTGGACTTCTCCTTCAAGTGCCTAGATTTTGGCTTTGTTTTCCTAATGTTTTCATACTTGCTAAAAGTAATGACTGAAAAAGAGTTTTACAAATAGCATGCAGGCATTGCACATAATCGACCAATAAGGAGAGCGAGAAGGCGGGATCTAGAGAGAAACAGCTCAAAACGACTCCAATACCTTACATTTAATGTAAGAGGACGATTGAGGGCACATCAATAGGATAACAAAGCCAAACCCAGGATATTTTAGGCAATTTTGAAATCCCAGCCAGTAGATGTCTGGGAAAATTAGTATGTAAACTCACTCTGAAACGAAGTAAAATTTAATTTAATCACTTTAGTTTTATCTTAATTTAATTTTAATATCACTTTTAATTTTATTTACCTGCTTAATTTGACTTTACTTAAATCTTGCAAAAGAAAATGTAGATAGATGGATACATACTCAGTCGCATCATTTCTTTTAAAAGATAAGAAAAGCAATCAGGATAATGTGCCTTATTTCTTGCTCTCTGCTTACAGCTTTATCACGTACTATCAGAATTAAATGTGATGCGTATAACTGATCTTGATTCAGTTTAGACTAAAAAATAATCACAAACTCTTGTGTTTCAGACATGGCTATTTGGTGACATACAAAAATATTAATTAAGTCTATATTAGGTGAATCTGCAGCTTTAAATAAACTGTCTTTGAAAACAAAACCCAGTCATGTATACTTTCCACTTGTACCTGCCCGGAAGTTTCTAGAGATCCTGTAGACCTTGATTAGCTGGTTCAGGTGTGTTTAATTAGGGTTGGAACTCGGCTAGAAAATGGCCCTCCAGGAACAGGATTGGACAGCTGTTCGGTTTACAAATTAATAAATAGATTAAATACATACCATTTAATAACACTAAATCATAGCTGTAATATAGATTTTGTTGAGAGGTTTGACAAAGTGACTGGAATTTGTTGAGGTATCATTTTATCACTAAAGTGTAGATGAAATGTTAATTAATTCTGGGTACACTGTTGTAATTATATTATCCTTACCTCAATATTGTTGAAAGAAAAGTGATTTAGAAGCAGCCTTATTTGTATGGTCAAAAATGCATCATCATTGACTTAGCATTGTTTTTAATGGTTTCTTACAATAGATCACTTTAGCACTGACGTTTCTCACCACTAGATGGGGCGAGAAATTAAAAAAAGCAGTTCATGTTAAATTTGCGTTCATGAATTTACTGCAGTGACGTTTTAAAATGAAGCATGTCTAATTAAGAATTTATACTTAGCTGCAGTTGTTTTCATTTTAGAGTTCTTTTGCATGTTAAAAACACATTTTCATTTAAAATATTATTTTATAAACGCAATCCTTACATATTGTCCACTATATAGTTATGTTTTGAATGGGCAGAACTGAACTCTCTCAGCTTCACATCTATTACTATCACTGAAGGCGAGGGTGATTTACTGTAGAGTAAATGACTTGAGTGCTGCTGACACAACTGGAAGCATTGTCTTTCTGTGACAGTGAAGGGAGGAGGGAAAATGTCATCTCAATATTTGTGTCCCCAGTCAGAGGACATTCACTGACCTTATTACATGTGCACTTCCTCTCATATAATCTTTTCTCACTATCTATCTTCCTGTTTTATAGACATCCACATACATATTCGATTTGTCTCATACCTGCTGATCGTACTAGTCAAATTTCAATGTATGCATAATGCTACATGCGTCTGTGTCACTGGGACAGAATCTATGGTGCCTTAGTGTTACAGTTTAGAAAGTGTTCTCAAAAATGGTTAATCTGTGGAACCATGTGAAGACTTTTTATTTTTAACAGTGCAGTGTGGGTGGGTTGTGTATTAGAATTTATTATATTATATTTTGATTATATTAGATTATATTTTGAAAGGCAATGAATGCACCAGCTAAAAATGGTAATAAATGTTTATGCCCATTCAGCATTTCTGTTGTTTCTGTGTTTCTAACTGACTGGAGACTGCCTCATACAGTAAGGTATGTATTAATGTTTTCATTTCAAAAGTTTAACTGTGTTGTTTAAAAATGACATGAAAACTAAAGTTTGCAAGGTTTAATTAAAGCTCTCCTTACAGAGGTGACTGCTCCCGCCAAGACAATTGGCAATGTTGTGGATACAAAGATACAAAAAGAATATGTGGACTGGACGTCAACCCTATGTTTACAAGTACCAGGTTAATTTCTAATCAGGGCCATAACCACCCTAAGTATTGAGGAGGACCCATGTGACCCTTTATTATATGGAAATAATGTACTTTAAAAGAATATACTTATGTGTGAACTGAATTTAATGTATTTTAGACACTTATCCCTGGTTTCATAGACAAGGTTTAAGCCTAGTCCCAGACTAAAATGTAAGTCTGAGCTGTTTTAAATGAAAGTAACTTGCACTGACTGATCTTAAAATATGTCAGTGCATTTGTTTTGTCTCAAGATGTGCACCAGTAATGTTTATAAAAATTGCTTAAATGTCCTAATTGAACTATGGCCTAATCCTGGCTTAGTCTAAGCCCTATCTGTAAAAACACACGTTCATTTTTAAAATAAAAATGTATTATAGCTTAAATTTATATTAAATGCAATTATCTGAACTTTAGAGTTTTTTGACCTCAAGTAGGACTTTAAAGCACATTATTGCAAAGTGCACTTTTTAAAAGTAGACATGAAATTGTATTCTCTTTAAGTACACTTAAGCTGATTTTTATTTATTTAATATTATATTACACTACCAGTCAAATTTTTTTTTTGATTTTTTAATGTTTTTAAAAGAAGTCTCTTCTGCTTGCTAAACCTGGATTTATTTGATCCAAAGTACAGCAAAAACAGTAAAATTCTGAAATATTTTTACTATTTAAAATAACTGCTTTATATTTGAATATATTTTATAATGTAATTTATTCTTGTGATTTCAGTGCTGAATTTTTAGCATCATTACTCCAGTCACATAATCCTTCAGAAATCATTCTAATATTCTGTTTTGCTGCTTAATATTATTATTATGTTGAAAACAGCAGAGTAGAATTTTTTCAGGTTTCTTTGATGAATAGAAAGTTCAGAAGAACAGCATTTATCGGAAATAGAAATCTTTTGTAACATTATAAATGTCTTTATCATCACAAAGTGCTTTAAATTCACCAAGTAAATAAATAAATAAAATAAAATTATACTGACTTTCTATTCTGCATTTAATCCTATTAAAAAACTGTTTAAATACTGATAATATAAAAAAAATGTTTTGTGAACAGCAAATCAGCATATTAGAATGATTTCTGAAGGATCATGTGACACTGAAGACTGGAGCAATGATGCTGAAAATGTATCTTTGCATCAAAGGAATAAAATATTTAAAATATATTCAAATAGAAAACAGTTGTTTTTTTACAATATACTTTTAACATTTAAAGTGTACTACAAGCGCACTTCTTTTTCACAAGGGGACACATCCCCCAGTATTCAAGATTTGTAGGTTCTATTTATTTTTTTTCCTTACTTACATGGTGGTTTTTAATTCCTACATTTTTAGTTTACCTCTCCAAGGTTACATCCCTCGTTCTATTGTAATAAAGGTCACTTGTAATAGTGCTTAACTGGTAATCCTATACCAGAAACACTACGCCAGAAAACATGACGTAACATAATCCATGGAAACACATTCTGACAACAAAACTAAGGTTTTGGTGTGAGCAAATAATTCAACATGAAGGGGTTTATTTTTGAATTAATACCCTGCTAAGCATTATATCATTATTCCTGCATAATAGGATATTTCTGTCACCTTTTATTCACCCTTATGTTGTTCCAAACCTGAATTAGGCTACCACCTTTCTTCTGCACCACATAAAAGACAATATTTTGAAAATATTAAAAAAATTCTTGAATATCTCAGAAGGAGGAATTCATGCACGTTTGGAATGAATTACAATTTTAATTTTAATTTTTGAGTGAACTCTCTCTTTCATGCATGACTACTGACCAAATAAATGAAATATGGTTAATGAGTTGAAATTATATTTAGTGTGAGAAAAGAGTGTCCTACAGTCTCACGGCTGCTGTTGACCAATCAGAATCAAGTATTCCAGAATAATATTTAAATATAATAAAAACGCATGAAAAATCTTATAAAATAGGCCTGATATTACCAGATATTGAAATTCACGATCCGTGTTATTGACAGAGCATAACCGTGCAAATTTATTGTATGTAACGTTAAGATTCATCATGCCCTTGTAAGGAAATAATCGCAGTGGCTGTGTTTTATAACGGTTCGGTAAATTCAAATTGTTTTCCGAGAAGAAACGAACGTTAAAGCATCCAAACCTGCATCTGACGCGTTATACTCGACCGCTCCATTACTACAACGGGCGCGTTTCAAAATCTCCCGAGTTCCCTAGAAAGCCAACACTCGGGGCGCGTTTGGAATCCTCCATAACAGTGGCTAGATAGGCCGCGCGTTGCGTTTTGAAGCACAGCCGCTGTGTGCTATGGATGGGAATGTATCCCAGCATGCTTGACAGTCAGCGACATGAACAGGGAAGGATGATGAAGCTAAGATGGCAGCGCTACTAGGGGTGCTGTCTTTACGGGGTCAAGAAAAACAGCAGGAACAAACGCAAAGCACGGACGTCAGCTAGCGCGTTTGATTTATTTCACCTAAGGCAGTTGGATCGCCTGCAATCGAGGAAATAACGGTTGGTTTTTGATCGGGGCGAAGGAAGGGAAGCGTATTTCGCAGTTGCAGCAGAGCGGCTAACCGTAAACGTCGTTTTAATTGGAGACAACGTTACTCGGATGTAATTCGCCGGGCGTTTTTGCGCGTTTGCGGAGCGGATTTATGGAGTGCGCTCGGGACTTTTAGCTCTGTTGACTGACATTGTAATCTAATATATGCGTTGTTCCCCTAAACGATGATGTGTGCTGCTGCGGCAGCGGGTGCCGGTGGCAGCGGGATTCCGTCCTCCTCATCCCACTCAATGGGGCTGGGTGTCAGGGTCATTCCCGGAGCTGGAAACGATTTCGCATCGATCGGATCAGGGATGGGCTCCTGTCCCGTTGTGGGGGCCCGCTCGGATTGTCGGAGCCGCTACCAGCTTCTTCTCTCAGGGCGAGCACTGGCGGAGCGGTACCGGAGGATTTACACCACCGCGATCAACGACAAAGAGCAGGGGCTAAACCTCGGCAGGTGGGTCTGATTTACCGGCTCGGTTCGGGGTGACGAACCGGCCGTGATGGCGTGCGGCTGGACGTGTTTGTAAACAAAACCCATTTGAGCTCATTTGAGCCCAAACAGCAAGTAGCAGTTAGCATGCGGCTAACTTCCTTAGCGAGATCACATTAGCGAGCGCAGCTAAAACACTCGTTTCATCCCATGCAGGTCGATGGAGAAGCTCAGTTTGTGTTTATTTTGATTTGTGCCGTTTTTTAAATCACCTTCACTCTGCTGTCATGGTCCACAGTGTGGTTTTGAGACATCTTGCACAACTAGATCAATAGCTGTTAAGCAGCTGCTTAGGCTCATAATGTGGTGGTGTGCTAATAGGATGTGGCTGAATGAGTTGGATGTGTATGATATAACTCATCTGGTTTCAAATACAGTGAATAGATAATGCTACGTTATGCAAATAAGCGAATACGAAATCTTTACTATTAAATTTGTACTTTTAAAACTAGCGAAATGTTGTCATGCTTGTGAAACGTTATATAGTCCCAGTTCATCTGTAGATATCCTTGCATGCTCACTGAGGTTGTTACTCATAACCAGCTACTTCATTTACATAACTGTGACTTATTCAACGATATTACGTGTTGTATCTTATATATTCAAAGCAGCAGGCGTGTGTCTGGTTGAGGTGAAGGGCTGGGTTCTGTTTTGCCTGACGTCACCCTGCTGTAGATAGAGAGAAACACACACTCTATGACGTGCTTTACCTCACATCAGTCTTTTATTTAGTGATCTCACTGTACAAAACATTATTGTTGCTGCTCATGTATTTATACCTTGAGCTTTGCTTAATCCACAAGATGTGTCGTAGTTACCAAAAATGAAATAAGTGAAAGTAAAAATGAAAACACATTGCATTTCTGTGCTTTAGCAAGTGAAACAGCATATTTGTGGCCCTGGACCACAAAACCAGTCGTAAGAGTCAGTTGTTTGAAATTGAGACTTATAAATCATCTGAAAACTGAATAAGTATGTTTTGTTAGGACAGTATTCGGCCAAGATACAGCTATTTTAAAAATCTGAAATCTAAGGGTGCAAAAAAAAAGAGAAAATCTCCTTTAAAATTGTCCAAATGAAGTTCTTAGCAATGATTATTACTAATCAAAAATGAAGTTTTGGTATGTTTATGGTAGGAAATTTACAAAATATCTTAATGGAACGTTTTTTACTCAATATCCTGATGATTTTTGCCATAAAAGAAAAAAAATGATCATTTTGACCCAATAAATTTATTTTGGGCTATTGCTACAGATATACTTGTGCTACTTAAGACTTGTTTTGTGGTCTAGCGTCAGTAAACAGGTTCAGTAAATAAAGCAGACTAAGTTTAGATCGGCCAAGGTGATTTTATTTATATGAAATTTACAAATAATAATAATTTCACAGATAAAACTTGACTAGAGGTCAATGAAAGTAATTTTCCTTACATTTTAACTCCTTTGCAAATGAGTAGATTTTGAATCAAACTCATTACAAATACAGGATTATTATTTAGATTTGCCACATCAGCTTTCAGTGTATTAAATTTACTTGGTAATGTGGTTCGAAATTAAACAGAAAAAAGAATGATTAGAGGTCAAAAGCGTCAGATCAGTTAAAAATAATGCTGTTTGGTATGTTGTTAGTTATTAATGTCTCTATGCAAAATAATCACACAAATGTGTTTAGAAGAGTGTACATAGTGAAGATCCTTAAAGTGCATATCTCAATTTGTATTAAATTGCAAAACCGAAAATAAAGTGACCACATTTTTTTCTTCATTCCAATCTCAGGGAAGTAGGAAGTTGAAAACAATTTTCCTTGAGGTCTAATAATCCTTTTACCAGTGGTTTGCTAGTGTACACTTATACCATCCACTCATGACGTCACCAGCGTTGATAGCATGCAAAGTACGCTGATCCATTGAACGCCCCTCCCAACCTTCAGGCTCTTCATCACAAGCAGCCTCTGTGCTTTCACTTTTCACTGCTTATAATCAGCTACTGTTGTTCTATTGTTTACTGCTCTACACAAGCTCTAACACTTTAACACTAAGGTTCTACATAATAGCGGATTCAGATGGCTCTCTGGATGAAAATAAAATTATGATCGCTCGCTGCAGGAGCGCTTTCGTTGTGTTAGGATTTGGGCTATTTGCAGTTTCTCATGTTAGACAAACAGTGTCATTTTACAGCATGCAAGCAAATTTAAACCAATGTGAAAAAGACCAACATGTGCTTTATTGCAAAGATGTTAACATGGCATTGCTCAGATTTTTGAGCCGAGTGCCTTTAAGATAATACTGCTCTTAAAATCCATGCTTATTAAAAATGCATGTTAAAACCACACATAACAGGGGCGACTACATGTGCTGACCTATTAAGATATCTGCGATGCATGACCTTTGGACTACCATTATATTGAACTGGTACTAAATATTCAAGTTGTAAAAAACGGCAAATAGTTTCAGTCTCCAATGCCCACAGTCAATTCACTGTGTCTGATTCATGTTGCATACTAAACTGCCAACCATTATCCAAAAATTGGCAGGTCGAAAGTGATTGACTACTCTATTTCTGTTTATCGAATTGCAAAGTCCACCAGAGAACAAAGTCGTGTTTATGAAGTACTGGATTGACGCACTGCATGTTTTTTTGGACTAATGCTGCTGTTCAGTTTTCTAGGCATAAATCCATCTCTGAACAGCATTTAAAACCCAAAATTAACTGTGTTTAGTCAGTTTTCATGTGTTAGAAAATCTCCTCCTGTTTAGAAAAGGATAGTTCATCCAAAAATTATCCCATGATTTACTCACCCTCAAGCCATCCTAGATGCATATGGCTTTTTTCTTTCAATGAATACAATCGGAGTTACATTTAAAAATGTCTGGCTCTTTTAGGCTTTATAATGGCAGTGAATGGCTGTTGAGATTTTAAAGTCCAATAAAGTGCATCCATCCATCATAAAAAGTTTTCCATACAACTTTAGGACGGCTCAGTTCACAGCGAATGAATGCAGTGAACTATTTATAGCTTTTCGCTAGATTTGAGACGTGTTTTTGTAAGTTTTTGTCCTTCAAAATAAAAGCTCTACTGCCGTTTCCTTAAAAAAAAAAAAGCTTAAAAAAATGCAGTATGAATTGCTGACAGCTAGCGGTTTAAATGGCAGTCCAAATTCATAATATCTCTTTCAAGTGTAGAAATTAGAAAAGTACTGTAATTTCCCTACTGTGAAGCAAAAATACTATACCTATGAAATTTTCATTTTTCATTTATTTTGCAGTGCAATTGTTTTACAATATATGGCTATTACTGTCATTTTTGTTGTTGTTATTATTATTATTATTGTTATTATTATTATATTCTAATTAGTTTGGCTTCCTAAAACACCAGTGTGAATGTAGACTGAGACAGTATATCACAACTAAAAAGAGTGTTGAGTCCCCTTTAAAGTTCAGGTACAAGTCAATTCACTGATTTCTCTGTGTGGAGTACTTTTTATGATGGATGGATGCACTTTATTGAACTTCAAGATCTCAACACCCATTCACTACCATTATAAAGCTTGGAAGAGCCAGGACATTTTTAAATATAACTCCGATTGTATTTTTATAAGACAGTCTTATACAGCTAAGATGGCTTGAGGGTGAGTTAATCATGGGGTCATTTTCATGTTTGGGTGAACTGTCCCTTTAAGTGGACAGTTCTTGGCCAGAATAACCTGCAGTGTGGGACCAAACTTAATGCTATTTGTATGTAATCATCTAAATAGGCCTTTGTATTAGTTCAGGGTTTCTGTGGGTCTTGACAAGGAATTAAATTAAGTCACTGCATTAAATTATGTTTATTTTGATCAGTTTCTCAGGAAATAAGACATTTTTGTTCTCAGTGTGTCTTGATTTAAGAATGTTAAGTAATTTGCACTGAAAACAAAGACAAAAATACTGAGGAAGAACATCACTTTTTTTTGTAAAATGGAGTAAAACTGAAGGATTTTCTTTACTTGGTCTTAAAAAGGACTTTTCCTTCAGAAACCCTGTAATTTGTTTTTATTAATAGATGACACTGCAAAACCAGATCTAACATGTGTTGTTCTTCTCCAGGGGAAAGAAAGCTTTGAGCAAGAAGAAGCTAAAAAGGCGGCAAAAAGTCAAATCAAAAGTGAAAACAAGAACAAAGGTAAGACACTGAATCTGTCTTTGAATACTGTAGTTTTCGGTGGCACACATTTGCTGCCCAATTCAAACAGTGAGGTTTGGATTCAAAAGCAGGTTTTTGAAGTATCTCTTCATAGACTTCTCCTGTCTGCATTTCGCTCTCACTATGCGTAAAGATGCATGTCTTTCAAGAACTGCAAACCTCATTCTTATCAATATGTCATTTTTAACATCAGATAACAGTAGTTCTGTTGCCAAATGTTGAAGTAGTGGTTTCCGTTTAAATCTTCAGTCTGGATTTCTCTTTTGCAATTTTTATTTTTAATTTTTGTCAATGCAGTACATAAGTATACATATTTCTACATGCATATTTTCCTGCTTGGAAACGGATTTTAGTCGCCACAGTTGAGAAGATACCAGTAAACACTCACACACATGGCGGCGAATGCGGGAGTGGTGGGGGTCACGATTGGCTGTTGCTTGGCGACCCGTGTGTTGCACGTTTCCATGGCAACAGCTTCCTCCATCTCCTGCACCGAGCGCACCTATGGTGTGGCTGGCAGCGGGGTTTGTCTCGCTACGTCTGCGGCGTTTACCAGCGCTCAGAAAATAGGCAGAGACCCAAAATGTCTTCTGTTGGATATTGTGTATTGTCTTGCCATTCCCCAAAGCATGTGAGGGGGTTAATGCCTGATTGTGTTTGGATATCCTTTCCCAGGCACTCAGTTTTCCCTAGTGGATGTGAGTGCTTCACAGGCAGGGGTAAAAGAGAATAATGTGATTGTAGATATTCAGTCGTAATCCTCCACCCTAGAACTCTGCTGGCTAAGGAGAAAGAGCTCACTTATATTTCTCCTTCTCTGCCACAGCTTTCTTAAAAGGAGCTCCTTGGCTTTGTTTCCTTACAAACAGATGGGTGGTGTTTCTCCAGCAGGGAGGTGCTCGTCTTAAAGACGTTCCGCTGAAATATGTGTCATGTTCAAGCACTTCGCTTTGCTTTGTTTGATGGATCACAACGTGTCTTCATAAGTTCGCTGCCCTTCTGGTTGGATTTCTCTCTTGTTCTGTGATATTATGTAATCCCAGACTGCTTTGTGCTACTGATGACTAAGACTGGGCGATGTAGATAAAAAGTTACATTTATTTAGCTTTTATTTAGGTGATGTTCATGTGTATGCTTTGAAGTACCTTCAACAAGGGTGAGTTATAAGAACTAAGTTGTTGATCAAACATCTATACTGCTTGCATTAAACATTTTGAAATACTGTAAAAATCTAGTTTAGGTTTTTTTTTCTCTTTGAAGTTGTAAGTAAAACAGTGATTATTGGAGCGTGCTTTAGAAGAAATTACTATTTCAGTTTTTTTGTTACTTAAGAAATTAATTTAAAGTTTTTTTTTTTTTTTTTTTTTTTTTTTTTTTTTTTTTTTTTCAGTGTAGCAATATTTACACAGAATTATTATTTATTTATTTTTGTAACACAACCAATTAAATAAATGGAAAATTCTTAAATCATCATTGCTAAATTGATGAAAATATCATGAACACTCAATAAATCAGCCATCCTTGAACTTAAAAAAAAATTGGTGTAAAAAACAATTTTCAGTCAGAAATTACTTAAATAAATACTTAAGTAATTTAAGCAAATAATTGCAAAGAAATGGCACTGTAGTGCAATGACTTAAAAGTTGTTGTTTCTTTTTTATAAAACATACGCTTTGCGTCGAGGCCGCATCATCACCTTAGGTGCGCATTATTTTTAAGAATTCAAAGTCAATTATTCTGCTTGTACTACGGTTACCAGACCTCAACATATCGATCAGATGATATATTTCTAGGCTTTAGTCTGTTTTTTGTCCTTAAAACATCATTGTGAGTAGGATTAATTTCTTATGCAGCTCATCCAACCCTTTTGTTGCTAATTCCAGAACATCATTTTAGACCTACTAACGACACTTGAGTCGTTAATCACAGACTAATGCAGTTAATAATGAAGTTTAGACAGACAGACAAGCAGACAGACGGAAAAAGAGAGAGATTAAAGAAGTCCACTTCCAGAACAAAAATTTACAGATAATTTACTCACCCCCTTGTCATCCAAGATGTTTATGTCTTTCTTTCTTCAGTTGTAAAGAAATTGTTTTTTGAGGAAAACATTTTAGCCTTTTTTCTCCATATAATGGACTTCTATGGTGCCCCAAGTTTGAACTTCCAAAATACAGTTTAAATGTGGCTTTAAACAATACCAAATGCGATTGTAAACGATCCCAGCCGAGGAAGTAGGCTTTTATCTAGTTAAACAGCCAGTTATTTCATTAAAAAAAATACTCATACTCACTCTTTTTAATCTCAAACACTCATCTTGTCTTACTCTCCCTGAATTGTGTATTCTGGCTCCAATCGTATTTTGTCCCTCAACTTCAAAAATCATTTCAAAATCATCCTACATCGCTGCAGAAGCACCGACCCAGTCTTTGCAAAGTGAACATGCAAAGAAGATCAAACGCCCTTAAAGGGGTCATCGGATGCTAAGTTCACTTTTTCATGTTGTTTGAACATTAATGTGTGTTGGCAGTGTATGTACAAATCTACCCTATAATGATACAAATCCATGCAGTGGTTTTTAATTAATCTGTAAAAATAATATCCCCTTTTTCAAATCAAGCTGTTCTCAGATGCCTGTTGACAGAGGTCGCTCCCACGATAGTTGATTGACATGAGCTCTTACCTCAGACCAGCTGTCACAGTCCAGTAACTTTCCTTGTTTTGTTGCCGGAGCAGGGATGTAAGTTAGACAAGAATATCTCTGATTAAGCGATTAAGGTGTTGTTTTGCTGGATGTAATAATGAACATAGTGGTCGTCATTTACTCCCGACATCTGAGCTGCTGAAGATGCAGTAGATTACGTTTGTTTGTGAATGGGATGCGCCTCCCGATCTACATATATCCGTCTATGTTCACGCGAATCATTCGTGATCCAGCTTCACTTACAGCAGAAGTGAGTATAAGCGTTTGTTTATGAATCTTTGCGATCGCCTTTCCTTATAACGTGGTAGTTAGGAAGTTTAGCTACTAAAGTAAACAAGCTCGTCATTCCACAGAGAGAAGAGAGGGGCGGGGGTGAGCAGAGCTCATTTGCATTGAAAGGAACAACCCCTTAGAATGAGATGATTTTTGCAGAGCTCATTTTGACAAGGTAAAAAGGGTGTTGTTTTACAAAACCATTAAGAATTTTTAATCAAAGTATATTAGAGACTTTTCATTAAGACCCTAAAGAATCATATCAACTTGTGGAAAATGGGCATCCGATGACCCTTTTAACAAAAAATGTAAAACAGTGATATAGGATGATTTTGAAGTTGAGGGAGAACATGAGATGGGAGTTTTTCAACATACCCTAACTGTCATCAACCCAAAAAAAAGTCCAAGCAGTGTAAGATGAGGCGAGCATTTACAACTGCATTTGGGATTGTTTGAAACCGCATTTGAACTGCATTTTGGAAGTTCAAACTCGGGGCACCATATCAGTCCATTATATTGAGAAAAATGTTAAAATGCTGAAATGTTTTCCTCAAAAAATATAATTTCTTTACGAATGAAGAAAGAAAGACATGAACATCTTGGATGACAAGGGGGTGAGTACATTATCTGTAAATCTTTGTTCTGGAAGTGGACTTCTCCTTTAAGCTTGTGAATTACCTCTCTGAGTCACTTCAAAAGTGATCGGCAGCAGTGTAATTTTCTTCAAGATCAGTGCCGTTGTTAACTCACTTGTGAGAAATGTCATGTAGTTTTTAAGTTGTTAATGTTAAGCGCTAACAACATTAGCGTGTGCATCTGTAAGGGAGAGAGAGTGGGAGAAATGGAGTATGTGCTTTCTGTACATAATAAAACATAATTTTGTGGCAAAAACATGGAAATAATGTTTATCTTATTGTTTACTGTATTTATTTGTTTGGCCAGTGTCCTTGTAGGTTTTGGTTATTTTGCTGTTTTAGGCTGTAAGGACTTTTGAAATAACTGAAATCATGTGGTGAAGTGATATAGGCATGTAATGCGGTCAAGAGCTGCCTGGAACTACATTCGCCGTGCGTTTCCCTGAAAATAATGTATACCTTTGGAACGTTCGCCATTCAGCGGCCCCGTAGTATAATCTGTTTTATTTACAACTTGGATTTTTTTAAAAGTCTGTCTTTATAATGAAACTTAGTTGGTAACATTTATACTTGCATGGGTTTGATCTTAAAACCAGCTATTCTCATTTCAACAGCATTTCTTGTAAGCTGATATTATTTACTTTTGACCTTTCAGGCAACAGTGATGGGACTTGTGGGTAAATTGTGTATGGTGTGACTCATGCACCTTTGTACGGACATCTGACTTTCATATTCTAAATACAACCTTCAAGCCCCTCAGCGTTTTATTTAGCCGAGTTCTTGTGCCACGGTTTGTCACTTGTTACAGCAAGACACCAATTGTTGGCTGCAGACAGGAATAGCTGATACAGTGCAGGTTTAATTTACACATCACTGTGTGTCCACGATGTGTTACTGTCTATGATTGATATTACCACAGAGCACAGCGTTATCGTCACCCGCTTTGCTGACACAGAGGAACTGAAGTATATAGCCTCATTGAAGTATATACAGGTTTGGAGCTAAAGATGTTGAATTTTCAAACACCACAGAGCTGCAATTTACAAATACTGTGCTTATGGTCATCTCTGTGCATCAAGTGTTTTTTGATTCAATTTATGAACCTATTTTGGTACTGAATGCAGAGAAATGGCATACACTGTGTTTGAACAGCATAAGGAGTTTCATTTGATCAAAGTACATCCATTTTCTTTCTTCATGATGTGATCGTTTGAAACATCCCTTCCTGTATTAGGCTCAGATACTAGAGTTTATTGTTCAATCATTGGCTTTTAGATCTGTATGTGTTCTCTAATTGTACATCTACAAAGAAACATCTCCTTTCCTTGCCTTTCCCAATTATGGTTTTGTTAAAGGTTGTTCTTCCAAGTGCTTGTTATGTCCATTGGTTCCTTTCTCAGTTTGTGACTGAATGCGCTGTTATCGAATGAACTGAAATGTCAGTGCAGACTGGGAAAGAAAACAGCAGAAGTCCTCGTTGTTGAGCACAATATTTCTATTGGTGCACTCTAAAAATGCTGAATTAAAAAAAAAAAAATTTTTAGGTTATTTGGCAACCCAGTGCTAAGTAAATATAGGACAGTACATAGCTGGGTTAAAATAACCCAGCATGGTTGAGTTTTATACATTAACCCATTTGCTGGGTCAGTCACCCTGATATGGAAGGTTTTTCATTTTAAATAATAAAAATGCACTCTAAAATCTCGGACAGGACCAGCAGCAGCCAGTGGGAATCTGGGGAAGCTGTTCCAGTTCATTAAATGACAATCTTGTTGAAAAGTTACATCAAAATCAGCTTCACGTCATGCCATCTTATCTATTTGACATTTAAGTTTGTTTCAACCCGTCAAACGCAGAGCATGACCACAGCTTGTTGCTAGCACACTGGATCAATTACGCTCCTATTGTAGTTAAACGTTGTTACATTTTCACCGAAAACGAGATGATGATAACACACAAACTGGTTTGGAATGACAAAAACTATGGCAAAAATCTATTGACATTTTCGTCAACGAATGAAAACGAGACGAAAATGTTAGGGAGCGATGATTTGGGATGAGATTCCTTCAGAACATAATGGCTGCGTAGGTAGAACATTAGATGCGTGCATTTGAACTTTATCATAGGCTATTGGTCTGTCCAGCTAGACATAAGATAGCATATGTTTAAATGTCAATATCTGGGAGTAAGAGAAGGGCAGACATAATGATAAATTTGACAGCGCAAAATTCGGTCCGGTTTTCTGAGCGCAGACACCAAAGCAGAGCCTCTCACACAGCACACGAGTACTCTTTCGCATCTCATGAATGGAGAATTGTCAGTTTTCACAAGTATTCATGTAAACACACGCAGTTATGTCTTGTGAACGTAAGCAGTTGGGAGAATACTGGATGTGTATCAGTACATTTCATCCGTGTATTCAGTTTTAAAGGGCCAGCAGCCTAATTTAGTTGCTATAGTCTGTGGCATTGATGGTAATCAAGCAACAAAAGGACACTCACTGCTCTTGACTGAATCACTTTAGTAACCCTAATAGATTAAAGATTAATCTAAAGTAATTTCTATAAATAAATGTGTCTGCTTGAAAGAATGAAGAATGTGGTAAGCAAGTTGTTATAAGGAATGCATAATTAGCCTAAATAACCATTGGTATTTCATTGAAAAAAGGCCATATTCTTGTATCATTGTGAGAAGTTGTTTCATTTCATTTTAATATAAAGGCACGTTGCGTGTCACAGCAGTTCAATCTGTGCCTATCATGATAAAACCTTAATATCAAACTTATACAATTATTTTGGTAATTTTAGAGAAATGGGTAATGCATTACACTGTAACTAAACCCATTGATTTTTGCAGACTAAATCTACTGTAGATCTTATGATACTTAGTTAGCTAAAACCAGACTAAAATTAAAATGATTAAAATGACTAAAATATGATTGAACCTGAATGGAATTTTGGTCAAGACTATGACTAAGACTAAATATGCTGTGCAAATTAACACTGGTTTCGCTTCAGTCAAGTTTTCTCTCAAAACAAAACACAGAGCATCCGGTTTTAACTGGTTTAGTACAGACTACCCAACATTGGGTTACACTTACCCAGCATGAGGTAGGTATGTGAAAACTCCCCAGCGCCTGGGTAAAATATAAAAAAACAACTCAATAAAATGACCCAGACAAAAAATGGCCCAGCATTTTTTTTTAGAGCGTATAGTTCTCAGGGCTGCTTTTTGAGGCTAGCATTTTTTTTTTTTTTTTTTTATTCAAGCATATATAATTTTATTCAATTCCTATGCATTAAGCTTTATTATTTTTGACATGAAACAAAGTCTCAGCTTTCAAATTATATTAGTGTTCTTATGAAATTAGACAATGAATATTGTTTTGGTGGTGTTTAAAGACCTCTGTGGAACCCTCAGTTCAAGCGGCACATGAACCAATCTTCTCTTTCTCTTTACTACTAGTTATAGTACAAAAAAAGCCTGAATGAACATCAGATGAAATGTTGAAAGAAACAGTACAACTCAGTGAAATGTATCACATCTCATATAATTGCTCAGTCAGTGTTTAGTGTGTAAAGGCATCACTAAAACAGCTTGTACACAATATGTCATATAACTTTATATTTACCTCAGGAAAACCTTTCGGTATCTTGTCAGCTAGAGAGGAACATTTTGCACAATATATGCACTCATGCACTTTGTGTTCATTATAGTTTTACTTAAAGGGTTACTCCACCCCAAAATGAAAATTTTGTCATTAATCACTTACCCTCATGTCGTTTCAAACACGTAAAAGCTTTGTTCGTCTTCGGAACACAACTTAAGAAATTTTGGATGAAAACCGGGAGGTTTTCATTTGAGTAGAAACTATTTATTAATAAAAAGTTGACAAAAGCTACCTTGTGTGCAATTTAAATGTTTGTTAAACTCAGTTTTTATTTGAGTGCTGATTAAGTAAGTTAAATTGATTATTAAATAAAATTGTTTTTGGTTTCTGTTTTAGGCTACATGAAAACTTTAATTTTGGTTTTGCTGTTTCTGTAAAACATTCATATTGGTGCCATAATGTTAATACATTTGTAAAAAAAAAAATAAAATAAAATAAATAAATAAATAAATAAATAATAAATAATAAAACAAGTTTTAAGTGATTTTCAGTTTTCAGTCAGTGCATCCTGAAGTATCATTTTAGCTTTTTGTGTCATCACATTCAATTCAGAATTCGGGTAAAATGTATATATATTTTCCAATATAATTTCCATGCCATGCTGCTGTAGATTTGCTCAGTCACTGTACTGTACTACTGGAAACTAGCATCATTTATGTAGTTTGAGTATTAGAGGCAAAGCATTTTTTTGAGGCTCCACAATACCTAAATGACTAATACCATAAAAAACGGGAGGCAGAGCAGTCTGTGTTTACTAAATGTAAATCTTTTTCTCATTGAATCTGTACATGATTTATTTCAGTGAGCTTCACATTGATTTTACTGCCAAAGTGGGGCATTGCAAATCCAGGACGGTAAATTGCAGAGCAAAGTCAGAGGTAGTCGTGTAGTCTATCAAGTCTGATCCATCAGCAACCCTACCGCTGCCTGACGAGGACAAGAGTTCAGAAGCAAAGAGACAGCCTCTTCAAATGAAAAGCTGCTTTGGAGTCAGTTAGTTGGTTAACACCTTAACCGAGCTGTTCTTGCTTTGCAGCAGTGATAACAAATCACAGGAAGTGTACTGAGCTGCTAGGCATGGCTCAGATGTGTAGCTTCCTAATGACTTTAGATGTCTGACATCGCTGTGCCAAACACAGGGGGGTAGATTTCTGTGGTGTCCGCCTAAAATGAATGACCTTCTCTGCATTACATCATCCTTTATCATGGGCAGATAGACAAATAAGAAAACAGATGGATGAGTTAAGCCTATCGGGATGGGTTGATGAATGGGACAATGGAATTTGAAATACATTGTAGGGCTGGATGATATGATGGAATGAGTTGACATTTTACTACTGTTTTATACCATGGTATACAGGTGGCATATGAAGAAACATCAACATGGATGTTATTCAGAATTTGAAGCGAAAATTGAGTTGTCTATTACAAATATACACACTGAAATGAAATTAAACTAATGTGCGGATACAGAGTGTGTGTGTATTGGGTATTTTACAACGTAACTCATTAGAATTAAGCCTGCACTCTAATAGCAATAATAATATTATTGCTATTTTTATTATTTCTGTAATGATTTTTATTAACATTTTTATTTTATCCCAGAATCCATTTTATTTTTTTTTTCTCCTTCAAACTCATTTTTTCCCTTGTCCAATGGCAATGAATGTGTGTGTTTTTATATGCGTTTTATTTTGTGTATATGTCGACCTACAAACTGTAGCACCTCTAGTTGCCTTAGAAAAATCAATGAAGTACAGTGTTCCCCAAGGCCTGTAGTACTACACACATCATAACGTACTGTCTCTTATCACAGTCTGTCTCTCTCCCCGTGTATCACTCCTAATTCTGTATGTGTTTTTATTGTCTGGCAGACAGAGACTCTGGATGGGGCCTTTCTAGTGCCTGACATCAAACTCCACAGCAACCCCTCTGCATTCAACGTCTACTGTAATGTACGGCACTGCGTGCTGGACTGGCAGCAGAAGGAGGCCGCCTTGGCCCTGGCCTCCCGCAACTCTGTGCAGAGCGGCGACTCAGACAGTGAGGAGGAGGAGGAGTACCGCGAACCCGCCGTCAAACTGCCCAAGGTCAGTCGCCGACATTAATGTGTATATGATGCCCAGTCATGTGATTTAAGTTCTATCCTTCATGATTTATATATCAGTTATTATATATATTTTTTTTTTTGTTGCAACACCTTTTTGTTTCCCTTTTGACAGCAGTGATATTTTATGATGATATCACTACAGTGTTCTTAAAGGTGAAGTCCATTTCCAGAACAAACATTTACAGATAGTTTACTCACCCCCTTGTCATTAAGATGTTCAAGTCTTTCTTTCTTCAGTGAATAAGAAAGGGCTTAAAAGGGCTTTGAACAATCCCAGCCGAGGTCTTACCTATTGAAACAAATTGACAATTATTATATTATTTAACCTCAAATGCTTGTCTTGTTTCGTCTTTGTGATGCGTATGCATAGTCTGTGCAATCTGGGGCCAATACAGTTAGGATATGTCGAAAAACTCCCGTCTTGTTTTCTTCTTCAATGTCAAAATCGTCCTACATCGCTGTTTTACCTTTTTGATCATGTTTGCATATTCACTTTGTAAACACTTTTGCAGCGATGTACGATGATTTTGAAGTTGGGGAAGAAAACGAGATGGGAGTTTTGCGACATACCCTAACTGTGTTGACCGTATTGAACCGGAAAAAAACAGTTCACACAGACTTAGACAAGACAAGCGTTTGAGGTTAAAAAGTATATAAATTCTCGATTTGTTTTGAAAATGACTGATCATTTTGCTAGATAAGACCCTTCTTCCTCGGCTGGGATCGCTTAGATCCATTTGAAGCTGTAGTTAAACTGCATTTTGGAGGTTTGAACTTGGGGGCACCATTGAAGTCCATTATATGAAGATAATTCCTGAATTTTTCCCTCAAGAAACATCTTGGATGTCAAGGGAGTGAGTAAATTATCTGTCAATTTTGTTCTGGAAGTGAACTTCTCCTTTAACAATATTTGAGATTCTTGTGTGGTAATTGTACCAAACATCAGCACTGGATAAATTAATAATGGCCTGGCTTTCTACTGAATGTGATTGCCTAATCTGCGAAGAATACATGTCATCCTGCATGAGGTATCTTACACTGTGACCGCTGTTGTGCCGCAACAGCTTAAGGCTGTCTACAGTGGAGGCATTAAAGTAAAAGTTTTGAATCCATTTGTACTGTTGTCAGAAGTAGCACAAGCGCATGGAGCATGTTAGAAATAGAACAGGGCATCAGTCACACTGCTTGTGTCCAGCGTAGACACGGTTTTAGAGGACAGCATCATTTTGCTCTGTCTTTTGGATCAGTTTTTAGGCTTTCTTGGAGTGTTGCAAGCTCACTTGTGATTCTTTGGCTGTCTTGCTAGGCAGCTTACTACACTGTTAAACATTACCGTAATTTTAATGGTGAAGGACTGTAAAAATGCTATGGAAAAACCTGTTAGTTGGTTTAGATTTCTAGGTAACATCTTTATAGGAAAATCTGACTTTCCGTGTTTAAGTGCTATAATCGGGTCACTGGTGCATCTACCAAGCAAGAAAATGTGAAAAAGGACAACCCAGTAACTTTTTGGTAAATCTTTCTCTGCAAGCATGTGAAAACACAAGCCCCCTAATCTGCATGTTTCCACCCTCAGTGTAGCCATTCTGTTTTCTGTGTACCAGTTCTAACGCCATGGCAAAAGTTTGAGTAAAGCATGCTAACTGTTCTTCCTTGGGCTGCACTCACAAGCACAGGACACTATTTAGCATCCCAGTTTTAGAGGAGATGAGAGCAGTGGATTTATTAATTTATTTACTGTATATTACACTGCTGCCACACAGATCTAATATAAACATGCAATTTCTTTCCCAGCTTTTTACCTTTACAGACATAACCGACTGTTGTTAACTTCTGTGTGTGTTTTAACAAACTTGTGTATTTGACAGTTTAAGCGCAATAAGACCTGAAAGAGAACTGTGTACCCACATGCCGTTCGATGACCGCTTTCTATGTGGATGCTTCAGATGTGTGCGCTCAGAAAACCCTATATCAGAAGTTTAAACCGATATGGCTTTGCATGATTTAAGTGCGATAGATGTGGTAATCAAACCAAGCAGATTTTTTTTTGACAGAGTATTTGAGTTACGAGCTGTAAAGGCACAGCTCTATTCTGGAAAAAGGTGCAGGAGCAGCAGCTCATTTGCATTTAAAGGGACATGAACGAAAACGTTTTTTGTGGTTCTGCTTCCACTCAAAATAGGCATTTTCAAAATTATATAAAAAATGGTCTGTGGGGTATTTTGAGGTTAAACTTCACAGGCACATTCTGGGGACACTGGAGCTTATATCTTGTAAAAAGGTGCATATTAAGTCTCCTTTAACAGTTGGTTGTTAGATCTAACAGAACATGTAATTTTACAGTAAAATACTGTTAAATGTAAAAAAGACCAAAACATCTTGTGTTTTTCAGTAATTGAAATTGAAATTTCCTGTGTGACATTTAATGGCATTTCATGTGGTTTCTTTGTTAACTCAGCTTTTGGAAAGGTTATTTCTAATGAACTTTGATTCTTCATGTGACTTGCTCTTTTACCGCCTATGTTATTATGGTTATTGTCAGTATATGTAAAGTTACAAAACACATTTTAGCATTGTGCTTGGTTGCGCTGATTCAGCAGAAAAGGGCTGCTGGATTTACTGGATTAAAACGATTTATTTATTTATTTATTTATTTATTAGGTTATTTATTTTTACAAATTACAACCATTTAAATAGGTAAAATGTATAGGTTTTCTTTAAAGTTGTTTGTTTTTAATGTATTTATTATATATATATATATTTTTTTTTATTTTTTTTTATTTATTTATTTATTTTTTTTTAATGTGTAGGATTTGAAACCTATATACTGGGTGCTGGAGTCAGAGTATGTTTCTTATTCTGGATTGCAAGAATGGCCAAAGGGAGGCACTGCCATGTTATACCACCAATATGACATTGCCTCTTCACATCACAGCCATAAGTGGATAGGTGGCTGATTAATTCCACTCTCCACTTCAAAGATCTTGTGCGTAGGCTACAACCTAGAAGGAAATGTGCTTAGGGATAGGAAGGAAATGGAATTAAAATAAATCGCAAGGAATGTTTCTGGTTCTGATTCCACTTAACGTTTCTATTTCCGTAGTGATTCAAAGGACAGTGCTTAGCACTTTTAAATATTAAAACATGGCTATAAAAATATAATAAACACATTTTTCACTGCACAAATTATTTTTGAAAACAACAGACCATTTTTATTCAAAAATGTGAATGTGTCTAAATGTGTATCTAACTACAGGCTATCATTTTATCTTGTCGGCAATTACACTGATTAAAGTCTCACAAGCCCTAAGTTTAAATGGAATTAAAAATAAAGACTTTTTTTTGGGTTGGATAAGAAAAAGTCAGTGATCTAGGATCAGGGCCTAGACAAGATTGGACCCATGTGACACCCTGATAACTTCTGAAAATTCTGTGGATTGTGTCAGAGTGTAATGCTTCACTATTGAAAATGCTTTTGTATTCATTCAAGGACAGGCATTTATGGATAGTTGAGCATCTGTTGTATCATGTCTGAACCTTGAGAGACTTTACTCAGGATCATTTGTTATTTCCCTCGGACGTCCTATGGACAAAGCAGAAATTCCTGTTTTAGATGACCTTGAAAGATGAACCAGGTCTCTTGTTATGATAGCCCAATAGTACAGTGTCTTGTAACAAGAAGGAAGCACTTTTAGGAATGAACAGTTTCCACAAAGAAACTTTCTAAAGATTCCTTCATTAAAATATCTCTGTTTATGTTCACAGCTGTAATGAGGTCACTGAGGATTGCTACACAGCAAGATCTGTATCTTAACAACATTTAGATAAAAGAGGCATAGTCAAACTAACTTACATCCTCATGTGATCTGAATGTTTTACATGCTGGCACTCACATAAGCCCATTAGGTGAAACGGCAACACCGCATTAAAAGTCTGTTGGTATTAACAAACACACTCACTCCTGGGTTTTTATTCTTTTTTTGTCAAAGTAAACCACATATACTGTTCTTGGCACAACGCTGTTGCTATAGTGATAGATTTTTCCACATTTACTTAATTCAGATACGGCTTTTCTGTTGCATGATTGTGGGGTTTATACTGAATAAGCCACGTTTTATTTCTTTGTTTGTGTCGGAATAGGAATTACTTGACTTAGAGCGTGACGGGCAAATTTCTTTGTAGAGAAATTAAGCTTGAGCAATAACATACAACCCTTCCAAGATAAACCTCATCATAAGCTGAGTGGTTTAGTGACGTTAAATGCTTCTGCAAAAGCCAAAAGTCATGTTTAATTGTAGAATCTCCTCTTAAATACTACATTATCCACAATTCTGAAGAGATATCGACCAATCAGAGTAGGCGCTGCTACCATGGCAGCAGGAATCTGACTTCAGTTCAAATAAAAGTTTGTAATTGTGATTCAACTCTTGAGTTGTTTGTTTGGTTCTTGACTCTGTATTGAATCATTATTTTCAAATGTTGAAGAAAATGTCTGAGAAGATGCTTTAAAGGAGAAGTCCACTTCCAGAACAACAATTTACTGATAATGTACTCACCCCCTTGTCATCCAAGATGTTCATGTCTTTCTTTCTTCAGTCGTAAATAAATTGTGGGTTTTTTTGAGGAAAACATTTCTGCATTTTACTTCATATAATGGACTGATATGGTGCCCCCAGTTGGAACTTTCAAAATGCAGTTTAAATGCGGCTTCAAATGATCCCAAATGCGGTTGTAAACAATCCCAGTCAAGGAAGAAGGCTCTTATCTAGCGAAACGCTCTGTTATTTTCATTAAAAAAAATAGAATTTAAATACCTTTTAATCTCAGTGCTCATCTTGTCTTACTCTCCCTGAACTCTGTATATTCTGGCTCAAGACAGTTGTCATCCTATATCCTACATCGCTGCAGAAGTTCCGACCCAGTCTTTGCAAAGTAAACATGCAAAGAAAATGGTAAAAGGTTAAACAACGATATAGGACGATTTTGAAGTTGAGGGAGAACATGAGATGGAAGTGTTTCGAGATACCCTAACTGTCATGAACCGGAAAAAAATAGAGGTCGGGAAGCACAAGACAAGCGTATTTTTATCAAAATAACCGATCGTTGCACTAGATAAGGCCCTTCTTCCTCGTGCGGGAACGTTTACAACCACATTTGGGATTGTTTGAAGCCGCATTTAAATGCATTTTGGAAGTTCAAATTCAGGGCACCATATCAGTCCATTATATGGAGAAAAATGCAGAAATGTTTTCCTCAAAAAATATAATTTCTTTACGACTGAAGAAATAAAGACATGAACATCTTGGATGACAAGGGGGTGAGTACATTATCTGGAAATTGTTGTTCTGGAAGTGGACTTCTCCTTTAAGAATCAATTATCTATTCCAGTGTATGCTAATTGAAGTTTCATGTTTTGTGTTTGTAAAGACATTTCTGCATAGGCTAAATCTGGAAAGTTGTTGTTTTTGGATTATAATATACATTTTATGTTTAATTTGCCTTTATCAGATATTGGCCGTCCAACTCTCTAGATATTGGCCTTGGCCACTGAAGTCAATCTCTAGTGCTGATAAATGTCATATCATAGCTGTGTTCCTCTTCTCCTCAGATCATTGGCATTGGGTTGTGTGGAGTGTTTGAGCTCATCAAAGAGACTCGTTTCTCGCACCCGTCACTGTGCTTACGGAGCCTTCAGGCCCTTCTAGATATGCTCCAGGGACAACAGCCGGAGAGCTTTCAGACCGAACCTCCAGATGTGCTGGGTGAGATATCTTCTCCTGTTCAAGTAAACAGATAACAGTTGAGGTCAAAAGTTTGCATCCCCCTTTAAGAATCATTAAAAATGTTATTTTGTCAAAATGCATGTTAGTGTTTATTTAGTACTCACCTGTATAAGATATTTCACATAAAGATGTTTACATGTAGTCCACAAGAGAAAATAATAGTTGAATGTATAAAAATGACCCGGTTCAAAAGTTTACATACACTTGATTCTTAATACTGTGTTGTTACCTGAATGATCCACAGCTGTGTTATTTTTTTGTTCAGTGATAGTTGTTCACGAGTCCCTTGTTTGTTCTGAACAGTTGAACGGCCTGCTGTTCTTCAGAAAAATTCTTCAGGTCTCACAAATTCTTTGGTTTTCCAGCATTTTTGTACATTTGAACCCTTTCCAACTTTTTTTTTTTAATTAACTTGTTTTGTCTTCTGGGAAACATGTAAGAATCTTCTGTAGCCTCTGAAGTGCAGTACTAAATTAAAAAAATATATTTAGGCAAAATAAGAAAATTTTACACATCTCCATTTTATTCAAAAGTTTTCAGCCCTGGCTCTCAATGCATTGTGTTTGCTTCTGGAGCATCAGTGAGTGTTTGAACCTTCTGAAATAGTTGCATATGAGTCCCTCAGTTTGTCCTCAGTGTGAAAAGATGGATCTCAAAATCATAGTCATTGCTGGAAAGGGTTCAAATACACAAAAATGCTGGAAAACCAAAGAATTTGTGGGACCTGATGGAGTTTTCTGACTGTTCAGGACAAACAAGCCACTCATGAACAACTATCAGTAAACAACAACAACAACAAAAGAACACAGCTGTGGATCATTCAGGTAACAACACTGTATTAAAAATCAAAGGGATGTACATTTTTCAGCCATGTCATTTTTTTATATAAATTATTTTATATAGAATTCAGGTCAGTACAAAATAAACAATAACATGCATTTTGTATAATCCCTCTTTTTTAGGTAAAATAATTAATATTTTTAATGATTCTGACAGGGGGATGTAAACTTTTGACCTCAACAGTATAAGTGAGTTTGTATATTTTAATCATGACACCACTGTTGGCCCTACAGAGTCTCTCTTTCATCTTCTGCTGGAGACCACGGTGAGGAGCACAGGGATGAACGACCCCACCGGTCAGACCCTCACGGCGCTATCCTGTGCCTGCCTCTTCAGCCTGGTGGTGGCCTGGGGAGACACTGGCAAAATCCTCCAGGCTGTGTCTGCCATCCTCACCAACAATGGCAGTCATGCATGCCAGACCATCCAGGTGAGTCAATGTTTTGAGGAAGTTTTGTTTCGTCCTTCCACTGATGCCAGTGAACAATTTCTAGGTAGATGTTATTAAATATATACTATTCCAAAACACTAGAAGATCTAATGATAAACGTAAAATGTGGTGAAATTTGTGCTCTGCCTGACTGTGTGTAGCACCTACGGCTCTGCATCTCTTTCTAACAGAACCAAACTTTATATCTGAAGTTTGTTTTTAAAAATTACGCCAGTCTGACTTTGAACAGTTTAGTGGATTTCCTGCTTGGTAAGTGAGGTTGAGATTTTAGCCTTCATAAAAAGCTGCTGTTCATCTGAAGTCAGGATGACAGCACATTACCGCTCATCTCTCAGCACGCCGTAGCCAGAACCGCAACTGCATGTTTGGTCAACATTTGAATTACCTGAAAATGTCAAATCCCTCCGATTTCCCATATTTATTATATTACTTTGCCAGCGCACAGTCCCTCAGCCAATTGCTCCTCAGTCTTTTACCGTCTGCATAAGATGCATCTGTCATTTTTCTTATTTAAATGTGTTTTAATGCTCTCTGACAGTATCGCACATTGATTTAGACATCAGAGGAGCTCAGAGTTCATTTGTTGTTACCAAGGTAACTACAACCTAATTGGAGCATGAGTAACTTGCATAGCTTGTGTAAAGTGTGATATCTGAGCCTTCTCTTGTCAGTTTACGGTGCACAAGTCCAACTTGGTTTAGAATGAAACAGAAAAACAACCAAATGCTGCTGTGTATATCCTGATAAGATTTTTCAGCTTTATAATGATATAATAGATTTCTATATAAATGTATTTGGTTTTAAATGGCTTAAACAGTATTTTTTTTGTAATCTGAGAAGTCATTCATTTAAACCAAACAGCAAACTAAATGTTTATTGCACTCAAGCAACATACAATAAAAATGTTTTCCACTTTGTTTACGACTAAATGGGCTTATATAACGTTACATAGTAGTAAACATCAATATTTACTTAAGCAACAGGGATTTCCTTGAGCAAATTGCTGAATCATGGATTTGGTTTGATTTATTGACATGGATAGCTTGAAATGAATTATGGAAATAATTAGAGAGCTGGCAGTGTAAGACTTGAGTAGAAGTTAAAGAACAGAGATGGGTACTTCATCCTCTGAAGAGCTTGTGCAATAAAACTAAATGCCACTATTGACTGAAGAGTCATTTGAAGCAATAACATTGATGTTCTAGTATATCCATAAACCTCTTTGTCATCTATAGCATCACTCATGAAAGTACCTTGCAGCCATCGGCTGAACTCTGTGATGGGGTCAGCGGAGACAAACACAGTGGTTTATGTTAAATAAAGATCATCATAAATATTAAACAGGGAAAATAAATATGTCCTGGGGATATGATGTGAGAGGGGGCATTCTGTCCTTCTGGTGAATGGCCTGGTAAACGTCAAGGAGTTCAGAAGGGAGTTTGATATTATTGATATTATTTTAATTTCACACACCCAGTCACATGAACAACTCGTCAGTAACTGCATTGTTTTAAGTCTCACAAGCCTTAAAATACAACAATAACATCGTAACACATGTTCATTTTGAAACGTAACTTCACTGAGTGAGTCATGTCAGTTTTATTCAGCCAATGAGTGAGTCATCACACTGATTCCAACTGAACCAACAAAGTCATTTTGATTCACTGGTCTCACCACAAAAAAGTGTTTGTTCTTTTTGTTTTTTCTGCTAATGTAAGATTGTATTATAATAAACAAGGTTATGACTAGGGATTCAAGATATTGGATTTTTGCTGATATACGATTTGCTGATACTTTTTTTTGGAAACAACACCAGGTCTCTCCTGTGCAGAAATTCTAAACATATTTTTTTAAATTTTGTTTAGTTGAGCAAAAATATGTGTTAGAACGAAACGAACAGTAATTAACATCTTTTTATGAGAGTACATTGAAAGCTTTGAAAATAACTATACATTTTGTTTCCCCCAGAGAGAGGCAGTGGTAACTGTAATGTTTTATTTGAAGATTTACCATTTGTAGATGGTCTAAAGCAGAGGAGTTGTAAAAATTCCAGTTGAATTCTTTTGGAGCTGCTTGTATTTATGTTTTCGTAATCAGTTTGAAAAAAAATTGCACATTAATGAATAAATATGTAAAGTTGAGCTCAAAAGAATCTGCAGAATGTTAACTATTTTATCAATAAAAGAGGGATCATACAAAATGCATGTTATTTTTTTATTCAGTACTGACCTGAATAAGATATTTCACATAAAAGACATTTACATATAGTCCACAAGAGATATAATAGTTGAATTTATAAAAATGACCCCGTTCAAAAGTTTACATACATCCACAGCTGTGTCTTCTTCTTTGGTTTTTCAGTATTTTTGTGTATTTGAACCCTTTTCCAACAATGACTGTATGATTTTGAGATCCATCTTTTGACAATGATGGACTCTTATGTAACTTTTTAAAAAAGGTTCAAACGCTTACTGATGATCCAGATAGAAAAATGATGCATTAAGAGCTGGGGGTGTAAACTTTTGAACAGATTGAAGATGTATACTTTTTTCTTATTTTGCCCAAATATCATTTAGTACTGCCCTTCAGAAGCTACAGAAGATACTTACATGTTCCAGAAGACAAAATAAGTAAAATTTACCCTGATCTTTGAAAGATGGGGCTGATTTTTCACCCCCAACGCCCCCACGCACACATCACGTGATTTAATTGCTAGCCCAACCTGAGCACATGTGAGTTTCTCGTCTTATCTGCAAAACATATCGTCATAATTTTTCATATCGGGCCAATGCTGATATTGGCATTTTTTCCACCAATAACATTTCGATTAAAAGCTGGCATCCCTAATTATGACACCAAAATTTTATATACAATGAAATTCTCGATTCCAGCTTCGATACCACAACAAAGTAAGTTAAAACACTATTAAATACAAGTAAACAAAAACATTCTAACAGTAGCATTTAGGTACAGTATGAAATACAACAAACTGAGTGAAGTTATTAAATGTAAGGTAGACTATATTAGGCTGCTGTCAGTTTAAGACCTACACTGGAAAAAAAATTGGTGCTGGATTTACTTTGAAACTATTTTTAGTCAGAAATTGCTAGTGAATTTTACAAGAGAAATGTTAAAGTACTACAAAAATTGTTATTTATAACTGTGAAAATGCTTTTTTTTTTCCTCACAAATCTAATATACTGTCACACATCCAATTTTTACTTTGTCTGCGTTCACTTAATACGTATCTGACTGTGTTTACAAGGATGCTCCGTAACGATGGGCATTTTGACCTTTTTGTATTTGTGCTTTTTTCAAGTGGAAAAATGCTCAAGAACTGTTTAATATGTTCAACTGTACTTTCAAGAACTGACCTAACTCTATTTGTCTAACAAAAGGTTCCAACCATCCTGAACGCACTACAGAGGAGCGTGCAGGCAGTGCTGGTGGGAAAGATCCAGATCCAGGACTGGTTTGGGAACGGCATCAAGCGAGCCGCGCTGATGAACAAATGGGTTCTGAAAGAGGTGAACATCGATGAGGATGAACGCTGTCTTCTTCAAACGGATGGTTCCTTCCTCTACCTACTCTGTAAAGATGGCCTCTACAAAGTGGGCTCAGGGTACAGCGGCACCGTTCGGGTGAGAACATGCTTTATTTAACTGATTACACAACAAAAATTAGACAATTCTTAGCCTATTTCCAACTAGACAACATAGGTTTTCATTTGACAGTTTCCTCTCCAGTTTTGAGATTTGTGAAGTCATGGATGTAGTTTAGTGCTGATGCAGCAGGTTTTATATCCTTGTGTTTGTGTGGGTGCTAATAAGAGTCTATCGATTGCAGGGCCATGTGTACAACTCCACATCGCGCATCAGGAACCGTAAGGAGAAAAGGTCATGGCTGGGATTCGCCCAGGTATTGACCTCTTGTTTTATGAGCATGTTTCTCTTGATTGTCTGTGTGCTTATATAATGTCAACCTACTCCATGTGTAGTACTTAATATGGCTTTGGTTTATTGATCGTAGCTCATAAATAAAGCATTACATGCTTATGACGTTTTCAACCGAAATTCCTTTCACTGAATAGCCTGTGGCGATTTGTTTTACAGGGTTGTTTGCTATATCGAGACATGAACAGTCACAGCATGGCGGCCATTAAGATCAACCCAGAGACTCTGGAGCAGGAGGGCACCGTCACAATGCCAGGTACAAACACCCCTCTTATGTGCTATTGATTGCTAAGAGCAGGGCAAATAAATGGCTTGACCAGCACACTTTTCTTCCCAGTGTTGACATGTTTCCTATTTAAAGAGGACGTATTGAAGGGTTTGTTCCCTGAATAGTCAATAGCCTTCAGTTTGTCGTCTGTATAACAATAAATATGTTATGTAGTGATATGAAGTAGTTTATATAAAATATGTTGTATTGATTATGACATTCTAGAATGAAATGTTCCTGTAATTCAGAACTGTAAAAACGCCAATTACAAATTAAAATGGCACTCTTTCGTTTAGGTCTACAAGCAGATGGTCAGAACATCGTATTCACTGATGGAGAATATATCAACCAGATTGCAGCCTGCAAAGATGTAAGTGGTTTTATTCTTTGGCATTGTCGCTCTTTTCCAAAACCTAGTCAGCTGCTTTTGTAGGAATAGTTACAAAAGGCTATTCCAAAATGTAGGCTGCATAATTATGCCAAATGAAAAGGCAGCTGTGAATGAATTCTTCAGGGTGAAGGCAATCCCACAATGCGTTGTGCCAAGCAAACAAAACAATCTAAGATGGTAGACAATGCAAGCGATATTTGTATTTGTGTCATGCTTTCTTTGGTCGTAATTATGCTGATCCGTAAAGGTATTGATCAAAAGAATTGTTTGAAATAATGTAATGTAGTGTAATGTTTTGGGTCAGTAAGGTTTAAATACTTTTATCCAGCAAGGATAAGATTTTAATAAAGACATTTATAATGTTACAAAATATTCCTACTTCAAATTAATGCTGTTCTTTTGAACTTTCTGTTCATTAAAATGATAAATAAATGAGTAATGATGCTAAAAATTCAGCTATGCATCACAGGAATAAATTAATATTTTATAATATATTATAAAAATTAAAATGGTAATAGTATTTCTGAATATTACTGTTTTACTGTATTTTTAATCAAATAAATGGAGCCTTGGTGAGCATAGGAGACTATTTTCAAAAAAGTACATTTAAATAGACAAAATAAACTATTTAAAAATCATAGTGACTCCAAACTATTAAACAGTATAGTGTATATAAAAATATTTGCATGTTTTATTTTTTAATAATATTATTAACAATATTTGCTTTTTATTTTTTAAAGTTTCTTGCCATTAACAAGCTGATTATATTTACTAGAAAACATTTGGAATAGCTGCTACTAATTCGCTACTGGCTAATGTAGGGCCCTGTGAAATCAGTTTTATTTTTTCCCAAATTTATTTATTTGTTTTTTTTCCATTTTAATTTTTCTTATTCCAATTTTTTCCGTTTTAATTTTTCTAGACACTGTTTTAATGGTTAAATTAAAAAATGTTAATCAAAAAGCATGTCTAACTAACCGGAAGCATGAAACTTTCGCAGTTTAGCAGCAATTTATTAAAAGTTCAACAAAATTACATTAAGGCCCTATGAAATTTTTTTTTTTCTCAAATTCAGTTTTATTTTTAGCAAATTCTGTGTTTTCTATTAATTTTCTGGATTCTTTTTTTAATGGTTTCAATGAATTTTAATAGTCAAAAGCATATCTAATTAATTGATTTTTATTAAAAAATAATGTATTATTTTCTTTATTTATTTTTTAAAATTCTGGTGAATATTCCTTAAAAATAATGTTTTAATAATTTTATTATTAGTAGTACTATCATTACATTAAGTAATATATTTCCGTCACAGTTTCTTCAAACTTTAATTTTGATGAGTTGCTGTGAGGACCTGTACATTTCTTTTTGTGTATGATATGATGACGCTTTTCTCAAAAGAAACTAGAATGCTCATGAAGTGACTTTCACAGTAGTTCTAGAGATTGTGTTCATTTACTTATATTTTTTTCCGTGATTCCGTCCACATTTTCTGCATCGCAGACTGAAGCCGCCAACCAAGACAAGCATTCAAACGGTTCTGTTAGACTGCCGTGAGAATAGATGGATAATAATGCTAAACACCCCTATAAATGTTTAGGTTGTTTATTCCAAAATGCACAGCCTGTTCTCTCCATGCTGCGGTCTTCATCAGACGATAACAGATTCCCTTGTTCCTCCCCCTGCACGTCATACAAGCACGATCACTGCCTTTTTCTCAAGTGCTGTGATTGTGGCTGTCAGCAGCACCTGATCTCCTTTGTTTCAGTTAATTTCAGTCATGCGCTTATGTCTTTTATGTGAGTGTGTGCATAATGGCTGTGTAGGCAGGGGAGGGGCTGCAGCAGTGGACGTGGGCATTTCTCTTAGGATTGAACCCACAGGCTGATCGTGAGTGGGCAGCAGTATGGGGAGGGGATGTGATCATTCATATCTGCCTTTGAAGATCTCTTTATGCATACATGAATGAGACATAATAAGAGAAGGAGTGCTGGGGTTAAGGAGAGGAAGTTGCAAGGGTTAATGAACTGTTATGCCGCATATCATGGAGGAAGGACGAAGGGCATGTGCATTTGTTAGCTGCGTGATTTTTGCCTAGAGCAAAGAGCGAGGTTTTTGAAAGCTCACTCACAGACTTGTTAACAGCAGCAAATCAAAGACTCCATTGTGTTGTTTTCTGTTTTTTATCACATGCTCACTAATGCAAACTCACAGACTGCAAACCCTAGTCTCACCCATATTGTACACACCCTGAACTCAAGTGTGTGTGTTTCTGGATGAAACTGGCTCAGTAAGTGTGGTGCTTCTGTCAGTAGTAAGGGTGTGTTTCTGCTTTGCATCTCCCATGTGCAATGCTAACACAGTTAAATTCTCCCTTTGACCCTCAAATACTCACTGTGCTTCCTCAGATGAGAGGCTAAAGCCTCTAATGGTGTCAAAGCCTCTGAGATTATGACTATTCTGGTGAGCATTGGAACAAACCCTGTCATCAGAAGAAAGTCTAACTGTTTGGTATTAAAACGTGGTCACACTGGACTTCAAGCATGCAGAATTTCTTATTATCGTAAAAAAACTGGACAGGATATGATGTTTCTAGGCTTCTGTTTGTTAAAAATAATAAGAAAATATACAGTCTACTCCACACCTTAATGCAATACTGCAGCAACTTTAAAGTTGTAGTTTAGAAATTGTAATTTGCTCACCCTCATGTTCCAAACCCCCAAGATTTTAATTTGTCTCTGAAACTCAAATTAAAGGAGAAGTCCACTTCCAGAACAACAATTTACAAATAATTTACTCACCTCCTTGTCATCCCAGATGTTCATGTCTTTCTATCTTCAGTCGTAAAGAAATTATGGTTTTTGAGAAAAGCATTTCAGGATTTTTCTTCATATAACGGACTTCATTGGTGCCCCAAGTTTGAACTTCCAAAATGTAGTTTAAATGCAGCTTCAAAGGACTCTAAATGATCCCAGTCGAGGAAGAAGGGTCTTATCTAGTGAAACGATTGGTCATTGTTTTCGAAAAATAAAAATATGTATACTTTTTAAGCACAAAAGCTTGTGTAGCACAGACTCTGGGATGCGCGTCCACGATGCTACGAATTGTGATGGGTCGTTCTTGAGCGATTCATTCATTTTGAACGATCTTAATGAATCTTTAATGTGACTCGAACCCGAAGACTCGAGATGAGCTAATCAATTCTTTTTCCGGCTCACACTACATTGGGGCTGGGCTCACACTACATTGGCAAGTCGGGCTTGCAACCGAATGGTTGCGGGTTCGAGTCCCAAGTCCGGCAGGGATTGAAGGTGGGGGAGTGAATAACCAGCACTCTCTCCACCCTCAATACCATGACTGAGGTGAGACCCTTGAGCAAGGCACCGAACCCCCAGCTGCTCCCTGGGCGCCGCAGCGATAGCAATATGGCTGCCCACTGCTCCGGGTGTGTGTTTACAGTGTGTGTGTGTGTTCACTACTGTGTGTGTGCACTTGGATGGGTTAAAGAGCACAAATTCAGAGTATGGGTCACCATACTTGGTCACACGTCATGTCCTTTCCTTCTTTCCTTCCTTTCCATTGGTTAAGCTTATAGGGCTGTCACGGGACGAACGAACGACTCAAACCCGAAAACTTGTCAGATAAGAGGTGAGGAACGAAATGACTCGAAAAAAGATTTGTTCATTTTGCTAAACGAGACTCAAAGGTCAGAGTTGGTAAAATGATCCAAACTTCCCATCACGAATACGAATCACGTCTAAGTTCATGGTCTGTGTACTCCGGCTAAAAAAGGTAGAGTATGGTGAAAAACTCCATCTTATTTTCTCCTACAACTTCAGAATCGTCCGACATCGTTGTACCTTATTGTTTGTAAACAGTGTTTGACTTACTTGCACTTTCTTAGTCTTTGCGTGTTCGCTTTGTAAACAATGCGTCTGTGGTTCCGTCTACGTTCTGCGTGACCTTTGGACATGATTCAATAGTATGTGAACGCGCATCCCAGAACCTGTGCTACACGTGCTTTTGTGCTTAAAAAGTATACACATTTTTATTTTCCAAAAACACGACAGATCGTTTCGCTAGAAAAGACCCTTCTTCCTCGGCTGGGATTGTTTAGAGCCCTTTGAAGCTGCATTTAAACTACATTTTGGAAGGTCAAAATCGGGGCATTAATCAAGTTCATTATACGAAGAAAAAAGCTGAAATGTTTTCCTCAAAAACCATAATTTCTTTACGACTGAAGGCAGAAAGACATGAACATTGGATGACAAGGGGGTGAGTAAATTGTTTGTGAATTGTTGTTCTGGAAGTGGCCTTTTCCTTTAAGATATTTTTAATGAAAGACATTTAAAAAGCTTTGGAAGTCTGCTCTCCACGGCAGTCCTAAACCTGTCAAAGTACCACCACAATAACAAAGTACCACCACACACCGGAAAATATCGAGATATTATTTTTTTCACATGCCACTGGCTACCAAACATTGACAGTCCATTGACGCACAGATGCTTTTATGGTGATTAATGTTTTTTGTGTGTATGTTTTGGTTTCTTTAGGATGGCTTCGTGGTGCGGATCTACGCCACCAGCTCAGACCCGGCCCTACAGCAAGAGCTGCAGCTCAAACTGGCCAGGAAGTGTCTTCATGCCTGTGGCATCTCCCTCTTTGACCTGGAGAAAGACCTTCATATCATCAGTAAGAGCAGCACTTAAGTGCTCGCACATCTATGCAGCACATCAGAGTTTAAGAGAAGGTTTGTGTTGAAATTAACTAAATGTGTGATTATGTCCTCAGGCACAGGGTTTGATGAGGAAGCAGCCCTGATTGGAGCTGGCAGAGAGTTTGCTTTGATGAAAACGGCATCTGGAAAGGTAGACGTACCTCTTTATATTCCTTGGTGTCTCTGTGTTAGTGTTTAATTCAATCTGAGTAACACTTTGAAAAATGTGTTGACTTTTTCATGAGGTGGTGGAAGTGCTACTGCCTTGCATAATTACAGCATCAGCTTAGAAGTAAAAATAAAGAAGATCATGATTTGCTGAATGCTAGTAAACCTTTGAAGAATGTAGTTGAGTTTTAAGAAAAAATATATATGATGAAATATATAAAATATATTTACTTCCTTTGACCTTGTAATCTTTAATCAAAGTCCCCATGTCTTCCTGTGATATTGTTCACTTCTGTTTCTTAATGTGTGAAAACATGTCACAATATGGAAGTTGGTCGCAGCTTCTGGTTCATGATGATGCTTTTTTGCATTAAGAACTAATTTTTATAACAGTTAATGTGGAAAATGCAGACAGAATCATGGAATCCAGTCATATACTATTTGAATATGAATCCTGCATGTTCTGCATGTTTATGTGTGGCTTCTTTAACACACATACTGAAGTGCGTGTTTCTTTTGAGAAAAACTGTTGTCGTATCATATACAAACACAGGTCTTTACAGCAACCCGTCAAAATAAAGGTTTGGTTTAACTTGAAGAAACTATGACAGAAATATATTACTCAATGTAATTATACTACTACTACTAATACAATTATTATTAAAACATTATCTTTTAAGAAATATTGACCAGAAAAATGATTTACCGGAGTTTATTAACCAGAAAAATGTAAAAACACAGCACAACATTTCTAAGAGAGAAAACAATTAATAATCATTTTAATTAGAGATGCTTTTGATTATTAAAATATAATGTAATGAATCCAGAAAATTAATGGAAAACACAGATTTTGGCTAAAAAAAAGAAAAAAGAACTGAATTTGAGGGGGAAAAAAACACATTTCTTAGGGACTTAAAAATTTAATTTCTGTTTAACCTTGTAAAATTTGCTATTAAATTGTGTAAGTTTCATGATTTCAATTAAATAATCGTGCTTTCTGATTATTATTGTTTTTAAATTTAACAAATAAAACAGAGTACATAAAAATTAAAATAAGAAAAAAAACAGAATCCAGAGAAATTAAAATGAAAAAAAATAAATAAAACAGATTTTTTAAAATTAAATTACGCATCCCCAATTCTTATTTATTATATTTTTGCAAAATATTATATAATATATTTAGAAAATATGTAAATTGCAGATTTAAATGAAATTAAGATTTAATTAAAATTAATTTAAATGATTTAACAATTTTGTAAAAATGTATGTGTATTAATTATTTTTTACAATTTAATTGTAGTTAATTAGTTGCTAATTTAAAAATCATTGCTTTATTTATGAATAAAAAAAAAGAAGTAAATTGAGTGAACACACTGTGGTTAATAAGAATTTTGAGGGAAGATGTGTTTTATTGTGTTTATATTGTATTTACACACACATATATATATATATATATATATATATATATATATATATATATATATATATATATATATATATATACACACACACACATATGGGTGTGTATGCATACATATGTGTGTATATATATATATATATATATATATACACACACACACACATGGGTGTGTATGCATACATATGTGTATGTATATGTGTGTGTGTGTATATATATACACATACATATACACATGGGTGTGTATGCATACATATGTGTATGTATATGTGTGTGTGTGTATATATATATATATATATATATATATATATATATATATGTATATATATATATATATTATGTATATGTATGTATGTATGTGTACATACATGTGTATGTGTATGTATGTGTATATATATGTAAGTATGTGTGTATTTCTTATTTATTTATTTTGTGCAATTAAATTACCTGGACATTTTACCTGATCATGTATTTGTACAATGAAGTAATACAATGCTTTTGTACGATTATAGAAAACCAGCAGGTCTGTTGTAATAAAGAGCACTGAAATAGTACTTAATAAATTCAGCAAGTGCGCTGTTATCTGGTCATTAGTTATGCACATTTATTTAGTAATCTTCATAAATGTACATCAGATTGTGGTTGTGTGAGTGAGTAAGTGTGTATACGTGCTTGTTGCGGCAGCGTGTGAGGTTCACACTAGGTCTATCAGGCCGGGCTGATGCCAGTGATGCTGTCTCTGGTGTGAAAGCGACGGCTGCAGCAGAGGAGGGCAGCCTGTAGTGCCCCACACATGCTTAAATAACTGGAAGTAATTTGATTATTCTAGCCTTCCAGTTGAGCGGCGAGGCTCTTTGACACTCAGTGAGCGCTTGAGCGCTTGAGAGGCCAAAGCGAGCACAGCTTGTGTGTATTTGCACGTGATCCTAAAGCAGTACAAATACAAGGGAGTGAACAGGATCCAAAACTAACACACAATGAGTACTTAAGGCAAGTGCAAATTGGCTTTGGGAAGTACATAAAACTATTTAGCACTCTGGCAGTTCACTTGATTAGGAATAGGAAAATGCTTTGTTAAAAATGTCGGTTAACAATTTATTTTTTCAGTTGACCTGCTGTTGTCAGGTGTGGCAAATAGTTATGGACGCTGGGTGTGTCTCATTGATGTGCAGTGATGGAGTGTGTTTAAGGGAGGTGCAGTGTGTGTGCCAGGCCTCATGAGATATGAGAGCCGCTGTAGGTTTATCAGTCTGTAAGACTAAACTCACTCTTTACCTTATCTGGAGATTATCCAGTCCAGTGAGCGTAGCGGTGAAAACAGGCCTGGATGAGTCGTGACTGGGCAGCTTTCCTAACAAGAGCTGTGGACTGTAATAAAAGAAGGTCATTTAGTTTTTCGCACACGTACATTAATGGACTGCAGAAATGCTGACGTGCGTTTTCTGTCATCATTGATTGTAGTTAGTGTGTTTTCCATTCCAGAAGTGCAGTATTAGCTTCCCACGTGACAGATTTTCAGATTTAAAATACTATGGAACTATATTTCATTAATGACCTCTATGTTTAGGTAGAGAGCTTTACTAAAATGACTTTATTATATGTGTGTGTTTTAGGGTTATTTTAGTTACTAAAACTGAACCTGAAACCATGAATCGATACTGTTTTCATTGCTTGAAATGAAACTGAAATGAAATATAAAAAATATTTTATTTCAGCTAGTAGCCTGGGCAGCATTTCAAATTTAACTTGATGTAAAAAAATAAAAATAAAAATGAAAACTGACATATATAAAAGAAACAAAAATGACTAACAGTGACAAAAACATTCAAAGGAAAACAGAAAATATAATACAAAGTGATTCATAATATTAAGAAAACTAAAAACTACACACACACAGGATCATAATTGTAATTATTGGCCATTTAAAAAAAACTATATATAATTATGCATGTATGTACATTTTAATATTATTAAATATAATGTAATTTAGTGTTATAATAATACATTTTAAGATTTTAATATTTAAATTTTAAAGTATTGATTTATAATATTTTTTATTTGTATATGATCTTCATGTTATATTAATAGTTAATTTATTATTATTTTTTTTTAATTAATTTTATTAAGTGTACCGATTTATATTATATAAACCTATATGGTGTTCTTCTGAAGAAATTTTGCAGAATGTACATTTTGGGATCAGTAAGACTTGTTCTTTAAGGAATTCTCTTATGCTCATCAATACAAAAAAAAAACTGTAATATTGTGAAAGTTTATTACAATATAAAATAATGATTTCTATTTTAATATGCTTTATAATATAATTTATTTCTGTGATGCAAAGCTGAATTTTCAGCATCTTTACTCCAGTCTTAAGTGTCACATGATCCTTCAGAAATCATTCTAATATGCTGAATTATTATTAGAATTATTAGGCTTATTAAAATGTTGGAAACAGTTGTGCTGCCAAATGTTGTTTTGGAACCTGTGATACATTTCAGGATTCTTTGATTTATAAAAAGAACAGCATTTGTTCAAAATAGAAATCTTTTTTTAACAATATAAGCCTTTACTATCACTTTTTATTAATCTAACACATCCTTGCTGAATTAAAGTATTAATTTATGATGAAAAAAAGCAAGAATAAAAATGTACTGACCCCAAACTTTTCAACAATAGTGTATATTGTTTGAAAAGATTTCTATTTAAAATAATTGCTGTTCTTCTTAACATTTTATTCATATATAATATCAAAGCACAGAGTCATTGGGAATACTTTTCTGGCTCTTCTTAGTCATTTTTGGAGCTTGACGGCCCCTGGTAACCATTTTCCTGGTAACATTTCCTTTTATAATCTATGAAAGCGGAGAAAATCACACTAATTTAGAATGACATGAAGTTGAGTATTGTATATTTGCATGAAATGTTCGTTTTAAAACTCCAGTGGGGTGCAGTTATTGGCTGGTGCAAAATAGTTGTCCCATCACTACTTGAGTGTCTCAATTAGCGTCCGTATGACAGTTGTTGTTCGTCATTTCAGCAGTTAATTTCTTTTATCTGACAGAAGTATTTGTTGAGGCCATTGCGCACTGACTTAAGAACACACAAGGGAGATGTAAACATGATTGTCTTCCTCTGTTTTGATGCAGATCTACTATACGGGAAAGTATCAGAGCCTCGGTATCAAGCAGGGCGGCCCGTCGGCTGGGAAGTGGGTGGAGCTGCCAGTAACTAAGTCGCCCAAGATCGTGCAGTTCTCAGTGGGCCATGACGGCTCCCACGCCCTGCTGGTGGCGGAGGATGGGAGCGTCTTCTTCACAGGCTCTGCCAGCAAAGGGGAGGACGGAGAGTCAAGTATGACGGAAATTATTATTGTGTACATACTTGATCTGGATAATGTTGTTCTTGTGCATAGATCAACTGCTGCTGTCTGTTTTTAGCAAAGAGCAGGAGACAACCAAAGCCCTACAAACCCAAGAAGATGATCAAACTCGAGACCAAGACGGCCATCTACACAGCCTGCAACAATGGCAGTAGCAGCATTGTCACGAAAGATGGAGAGCTCTACATGTTTGGCAAGGATGCCATTTACAGCGACAGCACCTGTAAGTGCCACCTGCCAGATGCCCGTTTAAAGATGGCAGGGATGAAATGATGGCCTATCATATTGCTGTCTGTAAAACTGTATATCTGTCTCCTTTGGCAGAGATTATTTAAAGCCAGTATGTGCTTCACGTTCACAAAAAGCGGGATATATTTAGAAAACACCATATTTGGATGTTCAGACTATGTACATAAATGGTTTGTTTTTTTCTCAAAATGGGTTCCCTGCCAGTTTAACTTTGCTGATACAGCAAATGTTCCTGCAGTTAATGCTCTGCATACAGGATGCTCGGTTTTGCAGTTCGAGTCATGTTTCTTTAATTCTTTAATAAAGCACAGTATCAGGATATCCGCTTGCTGCATATTCATGTTCTCCTGTTTGAAATTTAAGTATCTTCTCTCCTCACAGCTGCTTTACGTTAAACTACAGGGTTCGTACAAAGTTCCTTAAGTGCTTGAAGTACTTGAATTTGACTTTTTTAAATTTCAAGCCTGGAAAACCCTTGAAAATAGCAATATTCTTGAAGAGGTACTTGAAAAGTGCTTGAATTATTGAAACGCAATCCATCTATGAAATATGTGATTAATAAGCACGTATCTTTTATGCAAAATTCACACAGTTTTAAAAAACATCATACTTTTTTATTTCATTATTTCAGTTTATATCATAAAACTAATGAGCTAAACCAGTAGTAGTACTGACAGTGTCGTGTAAACAACAAACTAATCGAATCAGTTAAGTGAGTCATTTACACGGGAACCGCTATGATTAATTAAAACTCATTACTTTGATCATTCATTTCAAGTGATTTACTAGCAAAAACCAGGTCAGATTATAAGAGTAATTCATTTTCGAATGATTTTCAAGGAACCCTTTAAAACTCCAAATCAGTTAAACCAGTGATTCACTGTTTCAAAGTGCTCCAATCGGATCACATATTGCAAATCATTTGATTCAGATCAGGACTTTGGAGCGTTTATAAATCATTTAATGAATAAATGATTCGCAATCTGCGCTCTGAGTCCTGATCTGAAATTCTGGTTCGCGAATCATTATTCAGATCATAGTGCAGATCGTGAATCATTCGATTTATATCGGAACTTTGGAGGGGGTTCGTGAATCTTTTGCTTCAGATCAGAACTTTGGAGCGGGTTTGTGAATCTTTTGCTTCAGATTGGAACTTCGGAGTACGGATCGCAAATCGTTTGGTTTAGATTGGGATTTCAGAGCGGATTTATGAATCTTTTTGCATCAGATCAGAACCTTGGAGCAGAGATTGCAAATCATTTGATTCAGATCGGAACTTCGGAATGGGTTTATGAATCTTTTGCTTCAGAATGGAACTTCGGAGCGCGGATCACAGATCATTTGATTGAGATAGGAACTTTGGAAAGGGTTTGTGAATCTTTTGCTTTAGATCAAAACTTCGGAGTGCGGATCGCAAATTATTTGATTTAGATTGGAGCTTCGGAACGGGTTCATGAGTCTTTTGCTTTAGAACTTCGAAGCATGGATCACAAATCATTTGATTGAGATTGGGATTTCGGAGTGGGTTCATGGATCTTTTGCTTCAGATCGGAACTTCAGGGAGCAGATTGCAAATCATTTGATTTAGATCGGAAGTTCAGAGTGGCTCTGAATAATTTTGCTTCAGATCAGAAATTGTGAATCTTCTGCTTCAGAATGGAACTTGGGAGCGTAAATCATTTCATTTATATCGGAACTTCGGAGCTGGTTCGTGAATCTGATCGTAAATGATTTGATTCAGCTTTTGGTTTAGATTTTGGAGCGGGTTTGTGAATATTTTGCTTCAGATCGAAACTTCGGAGCGTGGATCGTAAATAATTTGTTTTAGATCGGAACTTTGCATATTTCATTAGTATGTTTTTATCTATCTGTTTATCTTTTTTAGAATTTGAAAGAAAACACATTGTTTGATAAGTGAGATCTCGAATTTTGAAACTATTACGGGAGTAATTATTAACATGATTATTTTGTTTCACTCCTCATCATCACAGGTCAGGTGTCAGATCTGAAGGGACACTTTGTAACTCAGGTAGCAATGGGAAAAGCTCACACCTGTGTGCTGACCAAGAGCGGGGAGGTGTGGACATTTGGAGTGAACAACAAGGGCCAGTGTGGTCGCGACACTGGAGCCATGAGCCAGGCAGGAAAAGGTGAGAACCGTTAAATGCTTTTCACACCAAAGGTGAAACTTACACATTAGCAAAGGCCCTGAATATTCATGATCATCTTTAGAAAGTACACCAATAGTGTCATTTTCCCTTCTTCACAAAAACATGAGGGGGAAAAGGTTATTATTACAGTCAACTCTGTCATGCTGTGGCTGTGTGGTCAGTTGCGTTTGAAAGGGTTTTTGTGATATTTGATGTTGTCCTGCTACAGCCTTTGGAGTAGAGAACATGGCCACCGCAATGGACGAAGATTTGGAGGACGAGCTGGATGAGAAGGAGGAGAAATCTATGATGTGTCAGCCAGGAATGCACAAGTGGAAGCTGGACCAGTGTATGGTGTGCACCGTGTGTGGAGACTGCACCGGGTACGGAGCCAGCTGTGTGAGCAGCGGCCGACCTGACAGAGTGCCAGGAGGGTGAGAGAAACCAAACAACACACACACACACACACAAACACAGTGTGATGACTGCATACCACACCAGACATGTTTACACAGATCACGATCATCCAGCTATTGACAACAGTCAGAATTTTTTTTTGCAAACAGGCAAATGGGCAACAAGGGAAATGTCTAAAAAGATTCCTGTTAATTATTAATTAACTTTAACTAAAATGATTAATAGTCTCATTAGTTAACGGGATAGTTCATCCAAAAATGTAAAAAAAATTACCCTATGATTTACTCACCCTCAAGTCATCCTAGGTGTATATGACTTTCTTCTTTCAGACGAATGCGATCAGATTTATATTAAAAATATCCTGGCTCGTCCAAGCTTTATAATGACAGTGAATGGCTGTTGAGATTTTAAAGTCCAATAATAAGTGTTCATCCATCATAAAAAGTACTCCACACATCTCCGGGAGGTTAAGAAAGGCCTTCTGAAGTGAATCAGTGTGTTTGTGTAAGAAGGCTATCTATATTTATATCTATATTTAAATATCTATAAACCATAATCTCTAGCTTCTAGCTTCCTCTAACCGTAATACGTGCGTTCACGAGAGTGGCGTTCCAGCGGATGATGTAGGACATAGACGTAGCATAACATTTTTTAAATAAAACTCTGATTGTATTGATCTGAAAGAAGAACGTCATATACACCTAGAATGGCTTGAGGGTGAGTAAATCATGGAGTAATTTTCATTTTTGGCTAAACTATCCCTTTAACAAATAAATTAAATTAAATTGCCATGTTTAAAAAATGTAGCTACAATAAAAAAATAATAAATAGTTTTAAATGAAACTTTTAAAATTATTTTAAAAATGTCTATCTGTTTGCCAATTTGAAAAGTGTTTATTTTAATGTTTTACCTTTTAATTCAGACATTTATAATTTCTTCATTTCTGCATTTTCAGCTGTGAATGTTTTAGAATGTAAATAAAATGGCAAGCAATGTAGCATCTGCATACGTTATTCCCAAATATTAACCAAAATTTTACCTGGAGTAAAAGTATTCGATCTGAAGAGATAATTTGCTTGAATACAAGTAAAAGTACTAAAAAAAATGACTCAAGTTAGAGTAAGTAAACGGAGCTGAACTACCGAGGTGTTTTATATTGAATTAGCTCTTGAAAATGAATTAGCTCATTATTTAATGGAATAGTTCACCAAATAAAAAAGAAAATTTGCTAAATAAAATTGACCCTGCTGCATTTTTGTAATAAAAAAAATCATTTTAAGACTTTTTAAGATTAAACTGTTGCTGCTGGCTAAAATTTGAGTCATCTATTTATATAATCTTAATTAGAAGATAAATAAACGCAGCGCATATTTACAGGCAAAAACTGTCTAAAACAGTTCCCAACAAATATGTGACCCTGGACCACAAAACCAGTCATAAGTGTCAATTTTTTTAAATTGAGCTTTATACATCATCTGAAAGCTGAATAAATAAGCTTTCCATCAATGTAATTTGTTAGCTAGAACAATATTTGGCATCATATTTCAGTATATGAAATCTGCAAAAAAATAAAAATTTTGAGAATATTGCCTTTAAAGATTTCCAAATTAAGTTCTTTGCAATGCATATTACTAATCAAAAATTAAGTTTTGATTATTTACAGTAGAAATTTACAAAATATTTTCATGGAACTTGATCTTTACAATTTCTATTTTTGGTATAAAAGTATAATTTTGAAATCTGTATTTTTGGCTATTGCAAAAATAAAAAAAGACTTTTGAGAATATTGTCAGTTTTTGAAATAACAACAGGTGATTTTTCAAATTTAAGTTATGGACTTATTCTCTGAAATGTATATTACTCACTACTGCAGGCCATTACATTGAAGTTAGTCCTTATCCATCTATTTGTGTCTGTCCTTTGCAGGATTTGTGGCTGTGGCTCTGGTGAGTCGGGCTGTTCGTCATGTGGCTGCTGCAAGGCTTGTGCCAGAGAGCTGGATGGTCAGGAGGCCAGACAGAGAGGAATCTTTGATGCTGTGAAGGAAATGATACCGCTGGACCTGCTGTTAGGTACTGAGGTGTCATCCAGTCACATTCAGTACCGTTTCGTATCCATCAAACCACATCACTTTCCTGTCTGCGGGCCACGTTCATGTCATATGTTCAACCATACTGTCTGCATGCATGAAATATTCAACTTAGGGAAGGGCAGAAGGAAAATTCAACAACTACATTTTTTTTAAAAATATAAAACAACAACCTTGAGGAAAGAAATAATAGTTTGATAATGAATGAATTAATCAAGAGGAAAATAAAATTGGCTCTTGAACACTGTATAATACTAAAAAATGTGCATTGCAGGATTCATTTAAACCAAATTGGCCAATCTCTAATTTCTGCTGTCATGTGGTGTACAGTTATGCTGCCCAGTCCTAAGGCAGATCATCAATCACTGGCTGCTTTGGCAGTGTTGTCTTTGTATATTGGCCTAGTGCAGCAACACTGTGTGTGTGTGTGTGTGTGTGTGTGTGTGTGTGTGTGTGTGTGTGTGTGTTTTGTTTGGATCATTTCTCTGCTGTTGTCTCTCACTGTCTTGCATTGCATCTCATGCTCATCATTCACCTGCCTGTGTTGTTTCTCATTTGTCTCCTCCTTTGGCCCCGCCTGTGCTGGACCTCTGTTATTTTAGCTGTGCCTGTCCCTCCTCCCCCAGGCGTCAATATAGAGGAGCACACCCAGATTCGACAGGAGGAGAAGAGACAGCGCATCAACCGGCGGCACCGGCTGGAAGAGGGCCGAGGTATGACTCCCACATGACCAGAGCCCAAAATAAACACGTGGCGAACAAACATGCTACTGAACTATAATGCAGTTTTTTAAAATCTGGATAGTATTTACTATATAAAACCAGAGCTGAGTGATATATCAAACATTTACAGTATATTTGAGATGAATTTTGCAAGTGATATACACTACTGTTCAAAATTTAATGGTCAGTATTTGAAAGATACTGACATGAAAAAATGAATGCATTTTAATGCATTTTTTCCCTAACTAAAAGCATTTATTTCTTACAAAAAAAAAAACCTTACCGACCCAAAACGTTCAGTTGGTAGTATAAAATGACGTAAAATTATAAATATTAAACACTTCAGTAGCAAAAAGGCTGTGTGATTCATTTTTGCAAATTTGGTCCAACTATTTCAATAAACTGATTGATACTGAGTTTAACAGAAATGTGCGATTTAGTGATTTATTATATATTTATATATACACTACCAGTCAAAAGTTTTTGAACAGCAAGTTTTTTTTTTTTTTTTTTTTAATATAAAAGAAGTCTCTTCTGCTCACCAAGCCTGCATTTATTTGATCCAAAGTACAGGAAAAACAGAAAAATGTTGAAATATTCTTTTCTATTTGAATATATTTTAAAATGTATTTATTCCTGTGATCAAAGCTAATTTTTCAGCATCATTACTCCAGTCTTCAGTGTCACATGATCCTTGCTGTTAAAGAAACATTTGTTATTATCAATATTTAAAACAGCTGAGTACATTTTTTTTCAGGATTATTTGATAAATCGAAAGATCCAAAAATCCACATTATCTGAAATAAAAAGCCCTTCTAACATTATACATTATACCATTCAAAAGCTTAGTCTAATTGTATAGTATATAGTATAATTGTTTTTTTATATAAATTAATACTTTTATGTAGCAAGGATGCTTTGAATTGATCAAACAAGATGATAAAGACATTTATAATTGTTACAAAAAAATTCTGTGTCAGATAAATGCTAAATTTTCTATTCCTCAAAGAGACCTGAAAAAATTCTACTCAGCTGTTTTCAACATAATAATAAATGTTTTTTGAGCAGTAAATTCGAATGATTTCTGAAGGATCATGTGACTGGAGTAATGATGATAAAAATTCAGCTTTGAAATCAAAGGAATAAATTATATTTTAAAATACATTCATACAGAAAACAGTTATTTTAAATAGTAAAAATATTTCAAAATTGTACTGTTTTTGCTGTACTTTGGATCAAATAAATACAGGCTTAGTGAGCACAAGAGACTTATTTAAAAAACATTAAAATCTTACTGTTCAAAAACTTTTGACTGGTAGTGTAGGTCATCAGTAAGTATCTATAGTAAAATTATAGATATGTAAATATCGCTGGTTAATACTAAAAATTGGTTTCACTGTTATTCATATGTCTTGCTAATTTGAATTATATCTTTTTAAACTATTTTGGTATTGCACAGTTTACTACTTGCCAACAATAGCTATTTTATAAAAATATTTGTTAAAATTGTTCCTTTTTAGCCAATGCAAAGCAAATACATAAACTTTGATATTTGATTTCTGTATATATATACATTTCATAAAATGTAATATTTTATTTGTGTACATTTACATTTAATTTTTTAGGTATATCACCTGGCATTAGTATTAAAAATTTTTTAAACGTCAAACAATTTTGCACCATAATATGACACAGCAATTTGGTAGACAGGCCATACTGCATATGTTACCTGTTTTATTTCCTCAGAAACTTCTAATCATAATCATTCTCCAGTTCACTCTCATATACAAAGTTGATTATGAGCTCATCATACATTTTCCATAAACTTTTCCCCTGAATTCAAATATGGAGTGTTATTTTCTCCTCTATAATACTCCAAAGTGGACTGATCATCCAAACTATCAGCGCTACCTTCTACCTCACATGTGCTTGTTTTCTCTGGGAGTGGGTGGCTTGTGGATGTTCCCTTCTCGCTTATGTTCTCATAATATACCATGTGTTATATACCATGTTTTATTTTCCATTTGTGAGATGCTTTGCCCCATGCATGTGAAAGTTTCTCTTTCCCCCCCATAGGCCCCCTTGTTTTCCCTGGTCCCCTTTTTATGAACCAGCGTGAGCAGGTGCTAGCCAGACTAAGACCCCTTCAGGCCTTTAAGCTAATGCGGGAGAGACTCAAAGGTACTGCGGTATTCACTACAGACTCCACCTGGAGCCCCATAATGCCCCTCTCTTCCTTCCTTCAACAAACTCTGCTCTACCACCTATTCTAGCTTTCTCTGGACACAGAAACGTCTTTCTCTCTCTGCATCTCTTCCTTTGTCTCTCTGGTGAAAGAATAAAAACCTAACTATAGTTTACCAACACTTTCTCTTCTAACATAATAGGCAGTTGGCCATATGTTGTATGCTGTGCTCAGTGTGTTGATAAACAATTAGACCCTGCTGTCAGGTGGAAAATATCACTATTAAACCAAGCACGGCTCTTCTTTCTATTGTGGAAAGGGGTTAGATGATTGTCATGCTGTGTTAATTGTTATTGGGAAAGCAGATGCCAAATGTGGTATCATCGCTTAAAATAGCAAATTGCATCTCAGTCTGACTTTTAAGTTAGTGTTTTGAGTCAAGTTTAGTTTTCTCAAAGGCTTAAAATAAATCCTAGTGCATGGCCGATATAAATAGAACAGTATGCCTTGAAGTTATTTTAAGAAACATTGAAATAATAGCCATGTTGAATCTCCATCTTAATATTTGGGCAATGCAAGCAATCCAGTATCTAGGTCAGTATCAGAGATCTTTTATTATTAAATAGTTCACCTGAAAATTGTTATTTACTTACATTCATGTCATTCCAAACCCATTTGCTGTTATTATATTAGTAAATATTTCTTTTCTTATTCCGTCTGAGAAAAAGGGAATTTTTGAAGAAATGACCCTTCGCAAAAACCCGCCTTCCTTAGTTACTGTTGCTGTGTCTGACAAACAATGTTGCTCTCAAACTGCACATCATGCAGAAAAATACATTGTGGAGCGAAGAGGAAACTGACAACACGCTGACAGACAAGAAAAAGTAGGTTACTTCTTGCATGAAACAATGTCTCAGCTTTACAATGTTTTGAATTTTTTATATATATATATATATATAAAGAAAATCCAACAATATATACTGTTTTGTGGCCCTTTAATGTGTTGTCACATCACTTTATTAGATCAGTCGACACATGAACTGATCGCCATGTCTTTTTTACTTAACACATGAAAAAAAACATGAACGAACATTAAAACAAATTTTATTTCAACCGCAGAAAAACATCAATACACACCATTTTTCAAGTTCAAGTTCACCGAAGTTAATCTACTATCGTGTCTGATTTATTTGTTGGATATAATGGTGGATTCAGCGTTACGATTGGTCAGATCGCCTGTCAGTCAAGCTGTGTGCGAAGGGCCAATTGCATATCTTTTCGCACATCTCATTTCCATACAACAGCAGTTCATAATATGACTGTTGTGATATCAGATTTTCTCTGCGCTGTTGTTGCCAAAAGTATCGACGAAAACAGTGTTATCATGATTTTGGCAACTTTATGCGATCAGTCAAATTTATCGTCAGCTTCATTTTGTGCTTTCTTTTTTATAGCCACTGAATCACACTGTAAATACAAGTGTAGCATACAAACCGAACTTACTGTTGATCAGTGTAACACCCTGTCTTTTCTACTGAATCCAAACACTCCCCAACTGGGTTCAGATAGAGTACCTCACTTTCATCTGTCATTGCCAACCTTATTTTGTGTGGCAGTAGTAGCTACACGCTGCATCACCACAGACTTCTTGTTTCCGTTTTATGACGAGTAGAGACCAGTCTTATGAAGCAATACCGCCACCAACCATGCTGTGACCAGTACTGGATTATTTACCGTATTGTCATATGAATTAACAAGATTTCAGTAATTAATTTTTTAAGTATAATGATTATTCTGAATACTGGTATATTGTGACACCCCTAGTACCTAGTGACCACAATTGTCATGCTCCAAAAATGACTAAAAAAGAAAGACTTTTATTTTCCATCTTCTGTCTTCATAGCTGATAACTTGGCAAAATTCACTTGTTTAATGCAGAAAAATAGCCATTTATTGCAGCAAGCAGAAATTAGTCTTTAGCTTATTTTAAGAATGTGTGATGGTGCTTTCTCTTAACACCACAAAAATGGTTAACCTATCAAAATAAACCACATAACATTTAATAAAGGTTTTTTTTTTTTTTTTTTTTGTGATATCGTGAGATGGCTGAGCGCAACAACACCGTCTGAAGTAGGCTACTGTAACTTAGCTGCTCACTTAATCTTACTCATCTCAACCTGCTCTATCTTGGTGATGTCAGTGCCCTAAATCATGTTCTAATGGACTATTTCACATCCAGAAATGAAGGGTCGGATGATGAAGTTACTAAAGAGGAGTCTGATGACAGTCTGTTAAATGCATCATGTGTGAACAGTTGCACTGTGCTCGCTTTACAAGGTACACTATTCATGCCATCTAAACATACAAGGGGTGATCAAAAGTTCGGAGACTATGCCCATGATAAACTATGAAAAACGTTAGACATTAGTCTGTTTGTGTAATGATGCAGTATAGCACTCCTGACTTGACAGACAGTTTTTGTTAAACCCGTGAAGTGAAAGTAAAACCTGTCTCACTTTAAACCCGTTTTTCTCAAAATTCCATTCCTGAAAATCATCGCTATCAGCCAAATAAATATATAGCCATAAATAGCCATAACTTTTGTTACAGTCAAGCTATGGACAAAATAAAAACAGTTTTGGAAAGGGCTTGAACCCATGTGGCATCAAAACCTAAAAAAAGGTAAAGTTTTACCATGTGTTGGGTTTTTCTAGATCGCATCACATTGTAAACTTAAAAATAAAATGAAAATACTTACTTTTTTATATGAATTTTCATCATTTTCAGAACCTAAATTAGCAAGCTGTTATTTTGATGGGTTGCCGGCAAGTAAGTATACGCGCTCCCGCCTGGTTTAGCACTTCTGACTGAAGAGCGTTCAGTGAATGAAATGTCACTTTTTTGCATTGTGTTGTGAAAATGGCAGCGAATAGTCTAGAAGTATGCTTTCAGTTTGAATGGAAATTTTATACGGCATTACAGTTTGTCGATCTAAAATGGTAACTGTGCATTAACAGCTGTCAACCATGTTGGTACGCAAATGCACGCTCTGAACTTATTTACACAGTGCATTTTCTTATTTTGGTCACGCTTGCGGTCCTGCGGACCACTTATGTGCACCCCTGATAATATAATTATAATTAATAATGAGTATTATCCGTTGTAAGTCAATGTTAGTGAATTATCAACAAATAACTACTAAAATGACAGCATATAGGTTTTGGAATGACACAAACAGAAATTCCATATTTGAGAATTTCTGTTCATATACTGTTCCCTTCTATTACCAACCATTATTGTAGGTGCATTTTATATGTTTTTGAGGGAATGATTTTCTTCGTACTATATCAAAACACAAGTCCGTTAATGTAAAATATCAATTAACAACATTTACCTCTGCATTAGGGAATACAGATACCTGTAGGTCATTTGCTATGTCCCTAAACCCATAAAGAAGTATATTTATAATGTTCTATCATATATTAAAAGGACAGTTCACCCAAAAATGAAAATAACCCCATGATTTATTCACCCTCAAGCCATCCTAGGTCTTTATGACTTTCTACTTTCTAACGAATACTATCGGCGACATTAAAAAATGTCCTGGCTCTTCTAAGATTTATAATGGCTGTTGAGATTTTGAAGTCCAATAAAGTTCATCCATCCATTTTAAGAGGTGCTCCAAGGGGTTAATAAAGGCCTTCTGAAGTGAATCACTAGCCGTGTTTCCGTCAAAATTTGCGATTTTACTTTGTGCGCAAAACTGGAATATCGCAAACATTTGCAAATAAGCATCGTTTCCATCCAGTAAGTCAAAGAGAACAAAATCGTAACTTCCTGATAAACTTGCACTAAATAGTTTCGCACAATTCAAAAATCACCTCAAGTGAGCATCAAAACTTTTTTTGCGAATTAGGGATTTTTTTCCGTATTTTTGTGTTTCCGTCACTCGTTTCTGATGCTATACTTCAAAATGTGCATAAACACAGGGAGATGGAAACATAGCTAATGTGTTTGTGGAAGAAAAAGATCATTATTTGAAAACTTGATAAACCGTAGTCTCTAGCTTCTGCTAACTGTCGTACGTTCACGAGAGAGTGGCGTTCCGGCAAATGATGTAGGTCGAAGTGATGAATGCGAAAGCACAGTGGAGAGGGCAAAACAAATCAAAGATAAATTTTGCAACTGCACTCACGACCCGAGTTCGAATCCCGCCTCGAGGTCCTTTGCTGATCCTGTTTCCCTCTCTCCTCCCAGTACTTTCCTGTCAGCTCTCCACTGTCCTCTTATAATAAAGGTGTTAAAAACCCATAAATATAACTAAAAAAGTATTGGAGGATTTCGATATAAGTGTAGAGGAGACTTGATTATCACGAGACAAGCATATTCTCATTTTTCTTACACAAATGCATAGATTCACTTCAGAAGGCGTTTATTAACCTCCCATAGCTGTGTGGAGTGCTTTTTATGATGGATGGATGCACTTTATTGGGCTTCAAAATCTCAACAGCCATTCACTGACATTATAAAGCTTAAAAGAGCCAGGACATTTTTTAATATAACTTCGATTGTATTCATTGAAAGAAGAAAGTCATATTCACCTGGGATGGCTTGAGGGTGAGTAAATCAAGGGGTATTTTTTTAAATTTTTGAGTGAACTATTCCTATTAATTATTCTTTTAAATATGTGTGGCATTTTAGCCATTTTTAATGGCACGTTTGCTCTGAATCCTGAGTTTGTGACCTTGGTGTAGATGTAGCAGTATTCTGTTCCATAAAATGTATTATATGTGCCTGTTTTTGCATGCAGACATTCATTGGGACACAGATCAGTACTTATTTTTACACTGTGTCATGGCACATTTACTGACTTTCACTATTTTAATCAGTGTGGAGTGAAAGGAGCCCACTTTTTCTGTTGCCTTTATTGAATTTGTGCCTCAAATCACTGCCAGGTCTCTTTTATTAACCTTTGATAGAGAGTGTTTGAGGTTGTATACAATCACAACTTCCCGCTCACTTTATCTTCTCTCCCTTGCTCTGTTCGGCCTCTGTCCACGCATGCCAATATTTCATTTCTCCTCTGTTTTTCCTCCTTTCCTCTGAGGCACCAGATCATTTCTCTTCCCAGGTCGTTAACAGCCCCCGGCTTCACTCGCTGCCTTAAGACATCCATCTCGTCTCTCGCTGTCCTTGTCTGCCCTTTACCGTCAGTTCACTCGGGCTCACGCTCTGTTCTGTGTTACAGATGGCAGCAGTGAACGCGGGGACAAAGATGCCAGTAAGATCACTACATATCCTCCCGGGGCTGTACGCTTCGACTGTGAGCTGCGAGCCGTTCAGGTCAGCTGCGGTTTCCACCACTCTGGTGAGTCAGGATCACATCTGACCTTCATAATGTGACAGGAAGCCATTGTTCATGTTCCCCATCATTACTTTGGGTCAATATTTAATGTTCCAGTTTTCTGATATGCCAAGTACCAATTGAAGTTTCACGTCCATTTGTAATGTTAAACCCCCTTTTTTTTCTTCTTCAGTGGTGTTAATGGAGAATGGAGATGTTTACACCTTCGGTTATGGACAGCATGGACAACTTGGACATGGAGATGTTAATTCTAGGTAATGAAGGTTTAAAGAGGATATTATCTACTGTATAAGTTCAAAAATTACAATCATCCTAAAATTATCAGAAAAGCAGCCTAAAACACACTCTGGCTCTCTAAGTATATAGGAAAATGTATTCTTTTAAATATATGAAATAATTCAGTTTTAATTACAGTTTTCTTTTATTTAATTTGTTAATTAATTTTATTTAATTATTAATTATTTAATTGTCATGTTTTATGTTTAATTGTATTTTATCTATTTATGTATTTTGTCTCATTTATTTAAAATATTTTTGTATGTATTTTTTTTATTCTAATCCTTTCTATAAAAATTTAATTTATGTAATTGTTTTATTTCAATTTAATCATATTTATTTATATATTTATGTGTAATATATAGGCATTTGTTGCTTTATTTTATTTACTTCATTTTTATTAATTTTATTAATTTTTATTAATTTACTCTATGTATTTATTTTAAGTAATGTCATTTGCTTTTATTTGCCTTTTATGTATTTTATTTACACAGTTATTTTATATATTTATTTTAAATAAATAATTTAATTGTATTTTATATATTTATTCATTTTAAATATTTGTGTATTTATTTTAAATGATTATTTTTCTCACTCACACATACATATATGCTAAATGGGTTTAATTTTATTTACCTTATTTTTATTATTTAATTTATTTATTTAAAGTATTTTAATGGTATTTGTTTTTATTTGTTTTATTTAATTGTATTTTATATATTTATTTATTTTAAATATTTGTGTATTTATTTTAAATGATTATTTTTCTCACTCAAACATACATATATGCTAAATGGGTTTAATTTTATTTACCTTATTTTTATTATTTAATTTATTTATTTAAAGTATTTTAATGGTATTTGTTTTTATTTGTTTTTATGTATTTTATTTATACAGTTATTTCACATAATTATTTTAAATAAATTATTTTTATATCTATATCTGTCTCTCTCTCTCTCTCTCTCTCTCTCTCTCTATATATATATATATATATATATAGCCATTTGTAGTTATTATTTTACTTTTATTACTATTATTCATTTGTTTTATTATTATGTATTAATTTAGTTATTTATTTACATATTTTTTTAAGTAAATGAATGAATTAATTTTATTTAATTTATTTTTTACTTTAGTTTTTTAGTTCAATTAATTAATTATAATCTTTAATTTTATACAATTAAAACTGATAGCAAAATAACTATGATTACTTAAAAAAACCTTGATGTTTATCCAAACTTTTATCCAAACACACAGGGGGTCTCCCACTCTGGTGCAAGCTCTGCCCGGCCCCAGTACTCAGGTGACGGCAGGCAGTAACCACACTGCAGTGCTTCTCATGGATGGACAGGTCTTCACCTTCGGGAGTTTCTCAGTAAGTAAACTGTTCCCCCCAAAAGCAAAACTTCATCAGTCCTGAAACCCGGAACCTGAAACTATATCTCATGTTGTCTCAACAGAAAGGGCAGTTAGGACGACCCATCCTAGACATGCCCTACTGGAACGCCAAACCCTCTCCGATGCCCAACATTGGCGCCAAGTACGGTCGAAAAGCCACGTGGATCGGGGCCAGCGGTGATCAAACCTTCCTTAGGATCGATGAAGCGCTAATCAACTCTCACATCCTGGCCACCTCCGAGATTTTCGCCAGCAAACACATCATCGGTGCGCTCTCTCACATGACTCTTGTTGTTTACAAGGCCAATGTGTTCCATCTCCCGTTAAAGTCTTTGACTTTTCCCTCCCACTCTGGTCCCTGTAGGTTTGGTTCCAACATCCGTATCTGAACCTCCTCCCTTCAAATGCCTTCTGATCAACAAACTGGACGGGAGCTGCCGCACCTTCAATGACTCAGAGCAGGAGGATCTCCAAGGGTTTGGCCTCTGTTTGGACCCCGTCTATGATGTCATCTGGAGGTAAGGCTCGTCTGGTGTCAGTTGACGTGTAATTAGAATAAATTATAATTTATGAAAAAATATTGGTACAGATTCTCTATTATTGACTTCTACATGCTGCATCTTCTCACTTCAAGTCGTCTCGCTGTTCTTCCAGGTTTCTACCTGCCACTCGCGAGATGTGCTGCTATAACGCGGTGATAGCAGACGCCCGTGTGCCCACAGCCTCGGACATCCAGGCCCTCTGCAGCATCCTCAGTCCTGAGCTGGCTCTACCCTCGGGCTCCCACGCCACCACCACCCGTTCCCATGGAGCGCTGCACATCCTAGGTACGACAACATCGTCATTGCCGCTCACTCTGCCTTAGCTTTCTATTGTTTAATGTGCAGGTCACAGCACACTCTTGTCAAGCAGGATCTCAAAACCTGTCAGGAGTGAAAGCATGTGATAGTAGAAGGTTCGGAGCTTACTAGCTGTTTCACGTTGAGTTCAGCTGTGCAGAGAGGAGCTGGTTGACTGACATTGTCTAAGAAAGATTGACAGTCTTTGTGCTTGTTTCTGTCAAATCAAATCTTCCTTGATCTTTTGAGAATAAGAGATCATTTTATTGTGGGAACACACTGTAACTTTCAGACCTTCTTCTCTAGTTAAAAAAAGAGAATTTGTTAAGATGCGAAAACAGCTCCTTATCAGTTCTGTAGCTCGCTGCTGAGAGATGAACATATTTGAGCATGTGATCACCTACATGTACATGTCAGCCACACCAAATGTGACCCAGGACCACAAAACCAGTCATAAGTGTAAATTTCTCGAAATTAAGATTTATACATCATCTGAAAGCTGAATAAATAAGCTTTCCACTGATGTATGGTTTGTTAGGACAATATTTGGCCGAAATACAACTATTTGAATATCTGGAATCTGATGGTGCAACAAAAAGAGAAAATCGCCTTTGAAATTGTCCAACTGAAGTTCATAGCCATGTATATTACTAATCAAAAATTAAGTTTTGATATATTTACGGTAGGAAATTCACAAAATAACTTCATGGAACATGATCTTTACTTAATGTCCTAATGATTTTTGGCGTAAAAGAAAAATCAATAAATTTGACCCATACAATGTATTTTTGTCTCTATTGCTACAAATATACCCGTGCAACATAAGGTTTGTGGTCCAGCGAGTCATTTTTGCTTATTAGTATCATTAAATTGGATCACTGAAGGTCAGCACCAAAAACATTGCTTAATAAAATGGGATTATATGTGTTATTTAACATATTTAATTATTGCAGGTTTGTGTCGTATTCTGAATTTGTATTTTACTGTTTTTATTCATTTTGAGAAATGTGAATCTTTTTTTTTTTTTTTGTGAGTGAAATGAGTAAATGCATGTTTACGTTTAGTATAGAACTACAGTAATATGTTTACAGAGCGCCTCTGCACTTACTTTCCGATTTCTCTCAACATAGGGACAGGGGTCAGTCAATGAATGGGGAAACAACTGCTGTTACTTATTTAAAAAAGTACCTCAGATATTTTCTTGTAAATTAAAAAGTAATGTGTTACTTTACTAGTTACTTCAAAAGTTAATGCGCTACCCCCAACACTGCTAAGGATAATAGAAAGAGTGGAAAATGATCAGAATAAACTGTACTGTGACTAAAATGTTTTGACTCTTATTTATAAGTGGACCTCAGAGAAGGTCTCAGTCAAGTCTTAAGTTGTAGTGAGTTGTTCTGTTTGGTTTTGTGTGCAGGTTGTCTCGACACACTGGCTGCGATGCAGGAGCTGAAGATGGGCGTGGCCAGTGCTGAGGAAGAGACTCAGGCTGTGATGAAGGTCTACTCTAAAGAGGACTACAGCGTGGTCAACCGCTTTGAGAGTGAGTTCATGAAAAATCATGTAGCTGTCATATCACATACTATATATATATATATATATATATATATATATATATATACACGCATACTATATACACATACTATTTACTATTTTAGACTGTTAAAGGGATAATTCAGCCAAAAATGAAAATTCTGTCATTAATTACTCACCCTCATGTTGTTCCAAACCCATAAGAACTTTGTTTATCTTTGGAACACAAATTAAGATATTTTTGATGAATTCCGAGAGCTTTCTGAACCTGCATAGACAGCAATGCAACTGACACGTTCAAGGCCCAGAAAGTTAGTAAGGACATCATTAAAATAGTCTGTGTAAAATCAGTGGTTCAAATGTTCAAAATTTTAATTTTAGGGTGAGCTGTCCCTTTAAGGCACATTTAAATACAGCAGCTTGACAGTTTCCAGCAACATGAGTGATACAGCCAGGATGTGATCAGATATTCAAAAGCTGCATGAATTACAATCAAAAATAGAACCACTCCGCAACCTCCAGCAATGAAAGTTTGCTAAATTTAGCACAATTTTTAGTCAGGTTGCATTTGTTTGATTGTGTTGTTTTTTCTCAATATTTTATTCTAGGTCATGGGGGAGGCTGGGGTTACTCTGCCCACTCAGTGGAGGCCATCCGTTTCTGCGCCGATGCTGACATCCTTTTAGGCGGTTTGGGTCTTTTTGGTGGCCGAGGGGAGTATACTGCAAAAATCAAGGTCAGGTGCTATCTAAGTATCTCCTTGGGTTCCTGTCAGCCCACTTCTCACAAGTTTGATGATTTTTGCTTTGTGATTGAGAACTGTGATTGTGTTCGCAGCTGTTTGAGCTGGGGCCAGATGGAGGAGACCATGAAACTGATGGAGACCTGCTGGCCGAGACAGATGTGCTGGCATACGACTGTGCTGCTCGGTAAGGGTATACATAAGTACCATCCAAAACGATATAATTGTAATATTTCAAGAGTGCTGTATCTAGAGTGCGAGATAATAGCTGCATAATTGCTATAATTATGTAAGTACTTTCATCTATATGCCAATCTTAAATTGGTCAAATATAAGTGTATTTTCATGTGTTTTAGTATAATATTTAGATATGTTTTGATTTCGCTGAGCACAAATAGCTCATAAAGGCTGCTGTGTTTATTTGTGCTCTTTTGTTTTGTGTGTGCAGAGAGAAATACGCCATGATGTTCGACGAGCCTGTGCTGCTGCAGTTGGGCTGGTGGTATGTGGCGTGGGCTCGTGTGTCTGGACCCAGCAGTGACTGCGGCTCCCATGGCCAAGCCACCATCACCACTGATGATGGGTACAAACACACGCATTACTGTAATTATGTGAGCATTATAGCGTGATAATTCAGTAAAGATGATAATTACTATTGTGAACTCTCTCCTGCAGTGTGGTCTTTCAGTTCAAGAGCTCGAAGAAATCAAATAATGGTACTGATGTGAATGCTGGACAAATACCTCAGCTGCTGTACAGGTAGGGATATAAGGATTTTCAGTTCTGTACCCGTTACTTTGGTGAATCGGATGTAATCTTTCATTCACATGCCTGTGTTGTTCTGGTTTTCCAGATTGCCTTCTAATGATGGTAATGCATCCAAAGGAAAGCAGCAGACCAGTGAGCCTGTGCACATCCTCAAGCGTTCCTTCGCTAGGACTGTGTCTGTGGTATGTGTACAAAAGCATGCTGATTGCTTATGGGCCAGTTTACAATTTTTTTTTTTTTTTTTTTCTTTCCAGATCTAATAATATCTTCAAAAACACAGTGCAGTTATTGAATCTTAGTTTTGCTGAAAATGTTGCAATGTTTGTCAAAAATGTATGATACTGACTAATATATTTCTTAGAACTTGGTCAGTGAATTATTGTTTGATATTTTGTGTGAGGGCTTAACTTAAAAAGTGTCTACCCTAGTAAAAAAAGTAATAGATTTAAAATGCATTTATTTAAGTCTAGTAACATATTTACTGATATATTGCTCAAGACTTACTGATATAAAAATTGTAATTAAACTTTATTTGGAATACTACTTGTGCACAGTGCACATTTAATATTAAAATGTGTTTTAATTGATGAGGATTGTATGTATCTTTAAATAATATTGGTCTTTAAATGCAAAAAATTTAAAGTTTACCTGAAGTATACTTGCAGTAGTTCCACTTTAGCACAATCAGATATACTTCAGTATATCTTTAGTTGGACTTCAGCACCACTTCCACACAATTAAAGTACATTAAGTACAAAATTAGTTGTTTCAATTTTGCAGACTGTAAATATATTAGTTTAGTATACTGAAAGTACAATTGCAGGGTATTTGTAGTATACTTAGCATGAAATAAATGTATTTTAAATGTCAGGTAATATTAATATAAAAGTCCAATTAAAATGCTGACGTTCTTGAATTGTTTTTAAACAAGCAGTGAAGCAGTTTTGTATTCATTTATTAATTTGTTTATTTATTTATTTTTATTAAAAACAAAAATTGCCAAATCAAACTATATATTAATAATATTAATGTTGTGTGATAGAAAATAATTCAAAATTTCATGATATTTGTGTTTTTTAATTAATATTTTAAAAATAGTAAGATATTATTTTAAAATATTTATAATAATACTAATAATAAACAATGTGTTCTAATTAGTATTCAGGGTGTTCAGAATATATTTCATTACTTTTTACTTGATTACACCGTTTGAAAAGTTATTAATCCCATTTTTTTTTTTTTTTTGAATGAATTTCAAAAATTTCTCAAACTGCCATAAATGTACAACAACTTATAGAATAACACTCTGTGTTTCAAAGCACGTCAGTGGATCTTTATGTTGTTGTAATTTCAACTGAAACAGGAAGACAGGGCGGATTATATCAAGCAGTCCGACCCCTTTTTTAAATAGCCAGTAGGCTTTGTTTATATCACCGCTTGGGCCTGAGCCCATTTGACTGCATGGGACAGCCACAATCTCATCAGTATCGCTATAAAATATAGCATTCTGTGTAGAATTTCAGTGGGTCTAATATGTTTTGTAGTCTGCACCAGTTCATGCATACTGTGTGCACACTGTGGCAGTTTGTGTGACACAACGTTAAACTAGACTTCTTTCATTACAATGGAATGCATATTTACACCATCTACATTGTTCCCTATCCCCTATATAGTGCACTGTGCCGTACAGAAAATGCTAATTTTGTGAACTAGTGACCGATTTCAGCCGCAGCTTAAGTGTCTATTTATAGTGTAGGGGGCGGGACGCTTTGGATTCTAGAGAGCGTTTGATTGGACAAAGTTTGATTAGAAGCTGCAGGGTGATATCATCAAAATCATTGATCCATATTGGCGGAAGTAAGAGATTGTATATTTTGAATGCTTATATCTTATACAGTAAATGCACATTTTGTCATTGTTTTGGAGCACACTAGCTTATAGATTACCTTTAGGCTAACATATTCATACTAAAAGCCAAAAAAATGTTGATTTCATGGGGCACGTTTTAAAATAGATTATTGTAAGATATCTGCTTTTCATTTCTGTTTAACTTGTTAGTCATTGACCCATACATGTCCTTTCAGTGATATTTTGACCTGCTATTTCCTAAAAAGGATATGTTAGCAACACTAGTTTGAATGTTCATATAATATTCTTATGCCTTGTAACAAAGTAGAAAGAAAAAAAGAAATTGGCAAGCAATAGATGTACAGCAGCCAAGTGTAAATAGTTTGTACTTCACTGTATTTTATTGCCTGTTATTCTTAAAGGAAGTCCCTTGAGTGTTGGCGCTTTTTTTTTTTTTCCATGCAGCCTATCCGCTTTGTTGCAATCAAACCAAGTTAATAATAGGGTCAGCTCCTTGGTTTATTTCCTAATTGTGTGTGTTTGTTCTTGTCTCAGGACTGTTTTGAGTCTCTGCTGAGTATCCTGCACTGGAGCTGGACCACGCTGGTGTTGGGGGTGGAGGAGCTGAGGGGCCTGAAGGGTTTTCAGTTCACAGCCACTCTTTTGGACCTGGAGCGCCTGCGGTTCGTAGGCACCTGCTGCCTGCGACTACTGCGCGTCTACATCTGCGAGATCTTCCCCATTTCTGGTATTATATACCATTTCTGCTCTTATCTAAAGGATGTTGAGGTTGCGCCCCACTAGCTGTTTAAAAATCGACAGATTTTTGTTAAAATACTGCGGTCAAGACGGGCCACTTTCGCTCATTCTGCTACACTGGTGACTCTGTAAGTAAAGCTATTGGCTGAAAAAACAGCTAATGGGATGCCGACCTAAGTTACATTGACTTTGAGCACTGCTGTCAGTCTCCTGACACTGTACGACTAGACCTTGTCACCCGTTCTTATTGTTATACACTGAATCTGTGCTGTCACTTGCTAAGTTGAACTGTCGATGTCACTAGTGGAGCTCCCTTGAGTTACAGATGTAGTCTATATTGTCAGGGTCTTATGTCACGCTAGGCCTTTAAGCACAAGTAATGAAGAGGAAGACAGCTCAGGGCCAATGTTAAAGATGTTAGACTTTAAGGAATAGTGTGAAATGATTGTTAACTAAAACTATTAAAGGGGTCTTGAACTGCCTTTTTAGTGTTTAGAAAACACTATTTTATAGTGTTTTCTAAGGTTCCCCTATAATATTATGATGATTTTTACATAAAAACATCATCATTTAGAAGCAATAGGCTATTTTCTGTCCTGTTTTGACCCCCTCATCTGTAGCCTCTGAAGTAAATGCCCACTGCTATGATTTGCTAACAGTTGTGTGTGTTTGACAGCTTATATCCACTCTGGACACTGGTGAGATTTTGGTCAAAAATGCATAAATACTCAATACATATCAAACGATCTGTAATAACAGACAAAGCAATAGTGACCACGTAATAAAAACACTCATGTGGTGCAACGTTACTGTCGGATCCAATATAGTCGGCATGGCATCGTCTTTTAGTTTCAGGCTTTCTGAAAATCCCATGTCAAACTGTGCCTTGTTTGTGAATAAATCCACGGTAAAATGATGGAAACAAAGGACCAAGTTCTTATTGATGCAATCTTTTAACTTAATTTAGCAATGCAAAGACTTTTTCCACAACTTGGTACTGCACAGCGTCATGTTGTATTTGGAGCCATCTTCATCACTTGGTTTCTGCGTAGACCTGTGCTCGCCTTTCATTATTTACACTACATACGTGAAATGGTGGGCGGGGCTAAACAGGCAGCAATGTAGAATCAGTGGACGGGGCTAAACAGGCAATAATGTAGAAGCAGGTGTTGATCATCTTCTGTGGAGACGGTATTTAGCCACACTATTACATCATAGAGTGGCACATTTCATAACTAGGACATTTAAAGGAGAAGTCCACTTCCAGAACAACAATTTACAGATAATGTACTCACCCCCTTGTCATCCAAGATGTTCATGTCTTTCTTTCTTCAGTCGTAATGAAAGTGTGTTTTTTGAGGAAAACATTTCAGCATTTTTCTCCATGTAATGGACTGATATGGTGCCCCGCGTTTGAACTTCCAAAATGCAGTTTAAATGCAGCTTCAAACGATCCCAAATGTGGTTGTAAACAATGCCAATGCCTTATCTAGTGAAACAATCGGTTATTTTCATTAAAAAAAATACAATTTAAATACTTTTTAAGCTCAAACGCTCATCTTTTACTGCCTGAACTCTGTGTATTCTGGCTCAAGACAGTTAGGGTATGTTGAAAAACTCCAATCGCATTTTCTCTCTCAACTTCACAAATCATTTTAAAATCATCCTTCATTGCTGCAGAGGTACCGAAACCAGTCTTTGCAAAGTGAACGTGCAAAGGAGATCAAACACCCTTAAAAAAAAAGGTAAAACAACGATATATGATGATTTCGAAGTTGAGGGAGAACATGGGATGGGAGTTTTTCGACATACTGTCATAAACAGGAACAAAAACAGTCCAGGCAGATTAAGACAAGACGAGCGTTTGACATTAAAAAAGTATATAAATTGTATTATTTTTATGAAAATAACCGATCGTTTCGCTGGATAAGACCCTTTTTCCTCGGCTGGGATTATTTACAACCACATTTTGGATCATTTGAAGCCGCATACAAACTGCATTTTGCAAGGTCAAACTCAGGGCACCATAGAAGTCCATTATATGGAGAAAAATGCAGAAATGTTTTCCTCAAAAAACTATTTCTTTACGACTGAAGAAAGAAAGACATGAACATCTTGGATGACAAGGGGGTGAGTACATTATATGTAAACCTGTTTTGGAAGTGGACTTCTCCTTTAAATGTCCTGATTGAACTATGGCCTAATTCTGGTTTAGTCTAAGCCCTGTCTGTGAAACCAGGCCAAACCCCCCCAGAATACAAAAAACAGAATACAAATGACAAAAAGGCATAATGAACTTACACTAAACTTAAAATATAAGCAGACAATATAAAAATGAAATCTAATTCAGAATATTAACAAAAACAATAGTTGGTTTTCTGTGGTTCTTAAAAAGCTCCTAAATCAGAGCAGAAAGTAATTTGTTTTAGCATTTTTTTTTTTTCCCCAGTGTATCCAATTTTCCAAATATTTAAACATTTTAAAATCAAGATACATCAACTCGATACAAATATAAAATGTAGTTTTGAAAAACTAAACACAATAAAGTGAGTTTATGCTTAAAACAAGAGTATCATCAAATGGTTGTGAATACTTGTTTTCCTTTTGAATGGAGTTGATTTTTCTTAGCCCATTGGCTCAAATTAGTTTTTGTTTTAAGCATAACCTCACACAGTTTTGATGAGTTTTACAGAAAATAAAGACTAATTTTGTCATTTTGCTTGTAGAGTTAATGTATCTTGATTTAAGAATCTTTAGACAAAGACGAGACAAAAATACTGAGGAATAACATCACTTTTTTACAGTGTTCAGAAGGTACATGAAAAGTTATTTCTGTGTTCTAGTAGATTGGAGAAGAGCTATTTAAGCCTTAAGCATTTTTTTAATTAATAAAAAGAAACGGAGATCTGTTGGAAGCTGTATTTTCAAATGTTGCTAGTACAGCTCATATTCTGCTCCCTAGATGTTTACATTAAGAGAACATATTGATTTGTTGTGTTCCCTTCAGTTTATTCCTTTACTTTACCTTAAAGGGATAGTTCACCCAAAAATGAATATTCTGTGATTAATTACTCACCTTCATGTCGTTCCAAACCCGTAAGACCTTCGTTCATATTCAGAACACAAATTGAGATATTTTTGATGAAATCCGAGAGTTTTCTGACCCTGATAGACAATAACATTACACTTGAACCACTGATGACTATTTTATCGATGCCCTTACTATCTTTCTAGACCTTGCACATGGCACAGGGTCAGAAAGCTCTCGGATAACATCAAAAATATCTTAATTTGAGTTCTGAAGATGAACGAAGGTCTTACAGGTTTGGAACGACATGAGGAGGAGTAATTATTGACTGAACTTTCATTTTTGGGTGAACTATCCCTTTAAGAAGGTTTTTATGAAGTCTTACCTTATTAAAGCCTGCATAAACATCATACTGTCTGGTCCACATTGCATCTGCTTTATATCATAAACTGCCTATTTGTGTCTCCTATCTAGCCAGTACCAAAGCGGTTGTGGAGGAGTCCAGCAAGCTGGCGGAGTGTGTAGGAAAGACACGCAGCCTCCTGAAGAAGATCCTGTCAGAGGGGATGGACAACTGCCTGACCAAGCTGGACAACGACCCGCAGGGGTATCTGAGTCAACCCCTCACGCTGCTGGAGGCCGTGCTGCAAGAGTGTCACAACACCTTCACCGCCTGCTTCCACTCGTTCTACCCCACGCCGGCCTTGCAGTGGGCCTGCCTCTGCGACCTGCTCAACTGCTTGGACCAGGTAATTACAGTCACAAGAGATTCTAGAGAAACCGCTTGTTCTTAAAGGTGCTGTATGTAATTTTTTTGACTGTACCAAAGCACTGTACATAAAAACAACATGTTAATTTCCCATACTTATTGCTCTGAAACCCAAATTTATAGCCTCTGTGTTGAAATGTCTGTTTTTGTTTTGGTCTCTGTGACTCCGCCCACCAAAAGTTTTACCAGTAGCGTTTCAACACCCTGAGTTGCCAGTTGGTGGAAAACACAGTGTATTGAAGCCATGGAAGCCAGCAAATAAACTGGGTCAGAGATTGCAGATTCTACTTAACTTAAGAAGCCTTGGCATCCATCTAAATAACTCTATGACCAGAGGAATATAAAAATATGGATAAATCAACTCATAAACTTCATTGCCTTCTATTGTCAGTTGTACTTGTTCATGTTGCGTGTCCTCAATCTGGCAACCCACGTAAGCGTTGTGTCTGAGGAGGTGGTGGTGGGAGAAACAATGTTTTATATTTGGGCTGCAGTACCCATTTCAACTGCTAGTCAATATTAAATCTGATCAAATTTCAATAAACCCATCAAGAACATCATAATTTCACACCATATCAACAGAAAGAAATAATGAATTATATTTTGGTTAAATCAAATTAAGTGTTATTATAGGGTCATTTATTGTTTTGCACTGAAATTATTTTCATGAAAAAAAAAAGAAAATCTACCCCCCCCAAAAAATAAATAAATAAATAAATAAAAATAAAAAAACAGAAAAAAATCCCACAAATTCTCTTTTTTCTAAAGCAAAATCAAATAATGATTTATTCTTTAAAATGTAAAATGTAAAAAAAAATTTTTTTGTATTTTTGCTTTATAATATAAAGAATTATAGTAATTTTATAATACTATCATTTAATGTGAAATACAAAATAATTCAATTTTATTGTTTTCTATTTGGGGGGAATGTGCCTACTTGTAATAAAAATATGATAAATAAAAAATTAGGAAAATCCATAACATTGAATTCAAAATAGAATGTAATTTTTAAAAAAAAAAAATTCATTTTTTTATATGGTTATTCCAATGTGTAAATGTGTATTGTTAATTTTTTCTCTTTTATTATTTATAAATGTAATTTTTTCTTGTTATTATGATTATTATATTATACCACTTCTTTCTTTTATTATTCTTTATTATTATGTGTACATATATATATATATATATATATATATATATATATATATATATATATATATATATATATATATATATATATATATATATATATATGTATATATGTATATATGTATATGTGTATATGTGTATATGTGTATATATATATATAATGTTTTATTTACTTTTTTTTTTTATTGACTGAGAGTGTTGATATTGGAGGAAAAAGGTCAATTTTGCATTTCTCTTTTGGTTAATACTTTTGAAAAGATTAAATTATAACATTAATAAATATAATATAATAATAAATAATAAAATGAAAAGTTTTTTTTTCCTTTATTTTGGGATGAAATATGACCTAGATATGTGTTTTTTTTTTGTGATATTCACCTACAGAGCCTTTTTAACAGAGATGCTTTTTCAGTTGAACCACTTTTAGTTCCCAGCTCACACTGCAATTGAGCCTCTTGACAGATTTAGAGCTGATGAATTTGAGCTCTAAAATATCTCCAATGATACAGTAAATCAGATTCTCTCAGAAAGATGCAGAGCCTCCATATATTTTCTTTTTCAGATTTCTGAGCAATACATTTATCACTTTACTGGTAGACACACAGTCTGGTTAGATGCAGCAAAGGCTCTTCCAATGATAACACTGACCTTCATGTCGACCTCCAGGACATTCAGGAGGCCAACTTCCGCACGTCGAGCAGCCGTCTGCTGGCCGCGGTCATGTCGGCGCTGTGTAACACGTCGGTCAAGCTGACCTCTATCTTGCCCATCGCGTACGACGGGGAGGTGTTGCTGCGCTCCCTCGTCAAGCAGGTCAGCACTGAGAATGACTCTGCCCTCGCTCACCGCTTCCCCCTGCTGGTGGCACACATGGAGAAACTCAGCCACGTGAGTACTAACATCCCTTGTTTTTCAAAAAAAAACACTATATCATTGTTCATCTTCCTCAGAAGTTACAAAGTTTTCTTTATCGTATTTCAATCAGACGGAAGAGAATCTCATGGGCATGACGACTTTCCGCGAGGTTCTGGAGAAGATGCTTGTCATTGTGGTGCTTCCTGTGAGGAAGAGTCTGAGGAAGGAGGTTGAGCTCTTTTCTCCTCATCTGGTGTCCAACACCTGTGGCCTGCTCGCCAGTATCGTCAGTGAGCTCACCGCCTCAGCTCTCGGCTCTGAGGTTAGAAGGACAAATCTGCTGCTTCCCTCTCATTTCTCTCTCTCTCTCTCTCTCTCTCTCTCTCTCTCTCTCTCTCTCTCTCTCACACACACACACACACACACACACACACACACACACACACACACACACACACACACACACACACACACACACACACACACACACTCCTTCTCGTCTCTTTGTCCGCAGAGCATTCGCCTGCTGCTCTAATTGCATTACAGCCACCGACTGGCCATAAATAGCTTTTCGATGGTGGAGGAGAAATTATATCACTCCGTTTTATCAAGATCCCACACAGAATCTTTCTGTAGACCTCCACAGAAAGATCGCGACATCTGGAAAGTCCTAAATGTCCCTGTTCCATGTCCTTATTTAAAAGGTGTATATTGAAATAAAGTAAATATTATATAAACATTTAGTAAGAAATATGTTTATATATTTATATTATGTATAATATTTATAATATATTTACAAAGTTAAAACATTAATATATTATTATTTTAAACAAATTATTATATTACATTTAATATAAATTACTTAATTTAAATATATTTTTAATAAATTAAATATTATCTATATTTAATATACGTATTTTTATTATATTCATGGTATATTTATATGTGTGAATATATTAATATTTATTAATTTTTTGTATAATTAAGCTTCTCCCCCTGGCTGTTTGGGCCTTGAAACAGGACATTTCTAATTTGTTAATTTGTAGAATTTCCATTCTGAATTTGCATATTTTATTTCGATTTTATTCTTATATTTTATTTTATATTTTATTTCTGTGTTGTGCAATTTTATTCTGTGTGCAGAGAGTCGCAAAATGTGTAAGAAAAAAAAATTCAGTATGTAATAAATTTTAAAGTATTTAAAAAATATATTCAAAATATTTAAAAATGTATAATATTTTAAAAATATGAATATATTGTATATAATAACAGTTTAATACTGCTGCCAGTTTGATTTGATACGATTGTTGTAGAAAGACTGATTTATTTATTTATTTATTTTTTGCTAATTTAATTTTTTTTACTAATTTAATTTAATTTAATTTAATGAAGTACCTGGACTATTACATATATATTTCTGATTAATGTCAATTTTTGTTTACGTCGTTTTTTTTTTATTCTTTTTATTTTTATGGTTATTTTTATTCAATGTATAGAGAGTCGGGTGAAAAAACAAACAAACAAAAAAAGAATTTAGCATGTAATGTATTTTAAAGTATTTAAATGTATTCCAGATATTTGAAAATAATATTTAAAAATATAATAAAAATATAAATATATATTATATATATTTAATACAATTTAATGCTGCTGCCAGTTTGATTTGATACGACTTGTAGAAAGACTGATATTTAATTTAATTTAATTTAATTTAATTTAATTTAATTTAAAGTACCTGAACTTTTTAATTACATATACGTTTCTAATTTATGTCAATTTGTATCATTCTAATTCTGACTTTTTTTTTTTCTTATCCTTCTGGTCATTTTTATTCTATGTGCAGAGAGTCAATAAAGAATTTAGTATGTAATATATAAGTTTTTTAAGTATATTCAGAATATTTAAAAAGTATAATATTTTTAAAAATATACGAACATTTTAAAATAATAATATTATTAATGTATAATTTATATAACACAATTTAATGTGGCTGTCAATTTGATTTGATACTCCTGTTGTTGAAAGACTGGTATTTAATCATTTTTATTTTATTTTATTTTATTTTACCTTCATTACATATTTTGCAGTCTGATCAATAAGACTGTACTACAACTGCGTTAAACATTTTATTTATTTACATTTTTACTTTTATTTTCTTAAAATCAGCATAAGAATGTGAATTGTGCAGATTCCATGTTGCCTGCTTATGTGGGATTGTTATAGTGGGAAGCTGAGTCATGAGCACAGGTGTGTCCTCCACCGGACCACAACAGTCTGCTGCAGTCCGTCTCTCCGACCACTTGGGAAAAGGCCATTGGCTCGTTGCCATAGCAACTGGCCTGTCATGCTCTAATAGAGTACATTATGGAGAGCGTTACAGCTGCTTTACTTCTCTTTAACACTGTCTGTTTCCAAAGGTTGAATATAAATTGCTAATAGAGTTGCGCAAATGGCATCCAGTTTCTTTTACAGCACAGGAAAAGCATTAATTTAGGTGGCGGTTCTCATAGGCTTCTGTTCCGTAACAAAAACATCCTCCCTCAGTGATCTGGCCTGCTGCCACCTGCTGGGAAAAGAAGTGACACTTCATCTTAAAGGGACAGTTCACCTAAAAATTACACAACTGTCCCTTTAATGTGCTGCAATGACTTTACACTAAATGTAAATTCTTGTCTACACTTTTGAAACTTCTTTGTTGTTGTTGTGCAGGTGGATGGGCTGAACTCCTTGCACTCTGTGAAGTCCACTCCCAACCGCTTCACCAAGACCAGCCAGGGACGCAGCTGGAACACAGGGAACGGCTCCCCCGATGCCATCTGCTTCACGGTGGACAAGCCAGGGGTGGTGCTGGTGGGTTTCTGTGTGTACGGAGGAGGAGGCATCCATGAGTATGAGCTGGAGGTGCTTGCTGATGATGTAAGTGCTTTCTGCATTCATCACCTGATGTTACACGGGAGCTATAAAAGTAGTCCATGTGACTAAATTACTATAGTTTCTGGAAAAAAAAACTTTGTATTTGAGGTTAATCAGTTGCATGAGTTACACCAGGTTAAAATTGCATTATTCGTTCATCTTCAGAACACAAAATGAAGATATTTTTGATGCAATCCGAGAGTTTTCTGACCCTGCATAAACAGCAATATGACTGACACGTTCGAGACCCAGAAAGGTAGTAAGGACATCGATAAAATAGTGACTTTATTCAAAAAATATTGACTTTATTCAACAATTTCTTCTCTTCCATGACAGTCGACACAGGTTCACAAAAGAACCACAAAGGAATGTAAATGCATGCGCTGTGGTCCTCTTGTAAACATGCATTAAAGACTGACATGGAAGAGAAGAAAGTGTTCCGGTAACGTTATAAAATTGCGTTTGATCCACTGATGTCACATGGACTATTTTCTTTCTGAGCCTTGAACATGTCCGTTACATTGCTGTCTATGCAGGGTCAGAAAGCTCTTATATTTCATCAAAAATATCTTAATTTGTGTTCTGAAGATTAACGAAGGACTTACGGGTTTGGAACGACATGAGGGTGAGTAATTAAAGACAGGATTTTCATTTTTGGATGAACCAACCCTTTAAATGTAGCTCTTCTTACTCTACAAAAAATCCCTCTAATTTAATGGTAATCAGAAAAATGTAGTTATAAATGTAGTTATAAAATAAATTATAATGGCATTTGTTATAAGTACCAAGCCTAAACAAACTGAAATAGAAACTTAAATATGATGTTTGGGAAATGTGCTGTACTGAGAGAAAAAACGAAACCAAAAGATAAAAAACGAAACCAGAAGATACAACGTTTCTGTACGGGGACGCAGACACAGATAGTCATTTCTAATTCACTGACAAATAACTTCCAACAATGAATGATTTGAGAAGCGAAAATATATCTGATCCTCAATATTTTACCACATTAAAGAAGGAAAATATAGGAATTAAAAGTGAATGAACGGAGGAAAATAACCTTTAATAAATGTTTAAATCCCATACAATGAACAGAATTCCCCTGCGATAAAGACAAAAGATGAGAATTTTAGAAGAGAAACAAAAGACTCATTATTGTTAGAATGGCAGAAAAAAAAAAATTACAAAACAGAATACAAAACTGAACTTAATCCAAATTTGCGCTCCATGTACATCTCAGGCTACATTTACATGACAACAATGTAGTGAAAAACTGAAAAGTTTTTCCCTTGTGTTTAAAAAGTTTCACATATACACAACAACGTTTTCAAAATGATTTGATCCACATAACCTTGTTCACCTTGTTAGTAAACAGTACCTATAGGGAAGTAAAATCGACACGTGCTGCTCATGTCTACATACCTAACACATACTACGCACGCGCATGACGGCACCATTTGCAAAGATTCTCGTATTGGTTGTTTACACAGAAACGATAACGGTGGCATTTTAAAAAACTTTCACTTTGAAACCAGTTTTCAAAATTATGCGTTTTCAGTCCCCAAAACACAGTTGTCGTGTAAACAAACGAACGGCAAAATGCATAAAAAGTTTCCTGTTTTTGTCTAAAAATGTTGTCGTGTAAACACCCCCTCAGTTTGGCTACTGTTTCTTTTGTAAACATGGCTTCGTCCCAGTATCCATGTATAACAGCCCAGCCCCGCTGTACAATAAATAATAGGGGCTTTCGCACCAGAGGAACCTGTTAATAGTTCCTCAAACCATTGGCAGAAGTTTCACTTTCTGGTGTGTTCGCCTCACAGGAACTAGGAACATGTGAAGAGTTCAGATGCAAAAGCCTCTATGTCCATCTGATGTTTTTCTTTAAAATAAGCATTTTTATCATCCTCCTATGTATAGGTTTCTACCTAAGTACCTGTACTTCTGGGCCGAGGCTGGGTTTTAGCAAGTTTGAAGTAAAAGTATTTGATGGACATATACTATGTGTCGAGAGCATTCACTCAGTATCATTATCTCATTTTCTAACGAGATTTTAGAGGGTTTTGTATCTGAACTTTCATATGTAGTTCTGAAAACTTTGTTTGGGGGAACTAAATTATCTCCTACTTCAAGAATAAAGTCTAAAACAGTTCTATAGGGGAAAAAAAACTGTGACGTAAGTGTATGCTGATTGGCCAAATGCGTACAAAACACTGGCATTTTTTTTAAAGAAATGTTTACTCCACAACCATGAAAAACAATGATAATGGTTTAGCTACCTGTTGTCTGCAGTGTTGTTCTTTTCTCAGCCTCGATGATATGTAACACTGCAATTTGTCATAGGAGATTTAGTCAGATTTTAATGTTCTTTTAATCGCGTCAATTGTGCATTTACATTCCATCTTCATTATCATGAAACCCACAACAAAAACATCTCTGATCACAGCATCCTCCATTCACCGGTTGTTTACATTTGTAAATGCCGCGAATAAAGACATTGCTGTCGGCCACTTCACAGTCCTGCTGGCAGTGCGAATTCAACCAGGAAAACAGCCCGAGGGGGAAATTGGTTCTCTAGGAACCACCATGCACCATGATTTCGCAGTACGAAAGCCTAGAATTTTAATTGAGTTGTGTAACTTTGTTTGTTTGACTGCATTTTTGTTTGGTGAATAAGCTGCAATGTCAAGTTAGCAATGCTGGAACTGATACGATGTGTGTTCATGCATATTTGTTCCAAATGCTAAAAAAATGTGGCTTATATCCTAAAAAATATGGTATGTGGTGCCAAGTCTGTTTGAGACAAACTCATTTTTGGGTGAACCGTTCCTTTAAGTTAGAACGTGTGAATGAGTTGTTCCAGTGTCTTACCCTGTTGTTTTTCTCTGTGTTCTTGTTCTGTCCATCTGTCCCGCTTTATCAGGCTCAGACGGAGCACCCTGGAGATTCCGCCCACTCCCACAGATGGACGTCTCTAGAACTGGTCAAAGGCACTTACAGCACTGACGACTCCCCCAGTGACATTGCTGAGATCCGTCTGGACAAAGCTGTTCCTCTGAAGGTGCTGCGAATTTTGCACATGAATCACGCGAAGCAGAAACTTCACTTTGGCGCAAACTCACTTCCACCCTGTTGCTCTTGCAGGAGAGTGTGAAATATGCTGTCCGTCTGCGGAACTATGGTAGCCGTACAGCCAATGGTGATGGAGGCATGACCACCGTACAGTGCTCTGATGGAGTTACCTTCACCTTCAGCACCTGCAGCCTGAGCAGCAATGGCACCAACCAGACCAGAGGCCAGATCCCTCAGATTCTCTATTACAGGTACGTGCTTTCCTTTCTGCCTAAAAAGTTATTTATAAAGGATGTAACATCTTATTGACACCAACCTCTTTGTACAGGAGTGAATATGATGGTGATCTGCAGTCACAGCTGTTAAGCAAAGCCAATGAAGAGGACAAGAACTGCAGTCGTGCTCTTTCTGTAGTTAGTGTGGTGGTGCGGGCAGCCAAAGACCTCCTCCACAGGGCCTTTGCTGTGGACGGTGAGAAACTTTCTTATCTGCTATTGCTTTCAATGAAAGTCCTCACAGTTAAAAATATTGGCATTTGCTAAGAAATGGGGGACAATATACTTGTTGCATATGCATTGATTGTTACTGATGTCTTAACAGTTGAAGACATTCCAGAGCTCCTGAGTTCCTCCAGTCTCTTCTCAATGCTGCTCCCACTTATTTTGGCATACATTGGTCCTGTGGCTGCTTCTGTCCCAAAGGTAAGGGAGTTTTTCTTTGTGTAATTGGCATCCTTGGCTCTTGATGTGATAATGATCCATCTCCTCTGCCAATTTAAGTGTGGTTAGTTTCCTTTTTCTCACAATGTTTTTGATGCATAACTGTTTTAAATTTCTGTTCTGTTAGGCTGCAGTGGAGGTGTTTGGTTTAGTGCAGGAACTACTTCCAGCTGTTTCTGCCCTGAACCAGAAATATGCCCCTCCTGCTTTCAATCCTAACCAGTCCACAGACAGCACCACTGGGAACCAGCCAGAGCAGGGTCTATCAGCTTGCACCACCTCTAATCATTATGCTGTCATTGAGAGTGATCACCCCTACAAGCAGGCTGCTGTCACCCAGTACAAGGTACATTAGTTCTCATTCCCTAATATTCAACAGGTAAAGGTCAAATCTAGCAAATCAAGCTGTTTATTATCTAGCAACCTGTTTACAATATCCTGCCAAATAAATATAACAGCAATGCTCTAGCAACCACCCATAACACTTTGGAAACCGATTACAAGAATCAGCATTAACATTTCAGATTGTTCTTGACAAGCATACAAATGTAGTCAAACATTTAAAACCACAAAAGCTGATGTTAATGCAGAAAAAGAAAAGATGTTGAAACAGATCTTTTTAAATAAGACTCTAAGGTGGCATACACTGCTGTGTAGATCGTAGGGATCTGCTCAAATACTGACTCATGTTTTTTGTGCAGTTTGCTCATAATTTTAATTGTAATGAATTTTGAATTTGTGAATTTTAAGCAGCAACACCCAAGTAAATTCCCAGCTACACCCTAATCAACCACCAGAACACCCTGTCAACTCCTTAGCAACACCCTAAACAACCACCGAGCAACACTCTTATCCACACCCAAAACAAACAATTAACTTCTCAGCAACACCCTAACAACCACACAATGACACCCAATAAAATTCCCAGCAGCACCTTAATCCACACCCAATCAGCTCCTCAGCAACACCCAACTGAATACCCAGCTACACCCTACTCAACCACCCAGTATACCCAGTCAACTCCTCGGAAACACCTTAATCAACCACCAGAACACCCAATCAACTACTCAGCAACACGCTAAACGACCACCCAGCAACACCAGTAAAATCCCCCAGCAACACCCTAATCCACAGCCAGAACAACCAGTCAGCTCCTCAGCAACACACAGCAACATGCTAATCAACCACCCAGAACACCTAATCAACTTCACATCAACAACCAATTGAATTCCCAGCTACACCCTAATCAACCATCCAGTACACCCAATCAACTCCTCAGCAACACCCAATAAAATTCCCAGGAGCACCCTAATCAACCACCCAGAACACCCTAATCCACTACTTAGAACAATCAATCAACTCCTCAGCAACACCCTACAGTCACCCAGAACACCCAGTTAACTTCTCAGTAACACCCTAATCAACCACCCAGAACACCCAATTAACTCCTCAGCAACACCCTACAGTCACCTAGAACACCCAAGTAACTTCTCAGTAACACCGTACAGTCACCTAGAACACCCAATTAACTTCTCAGTAACACCCTACAGTCACCCAGAACACCCAATTAACTTCTCAGTAACACCCTAATCAACCACCCAGAACACCCAATTAACTCCTCAGCAACACCCTACAGTCACCTAGAACACCCAGTTAACTCGTCAGCAACCTCTTAAACAACCACCCACCACACCCAATCAGATTCCTAGCAACACTGCTAATCAACTCCTCAGCAACACACAATTGAATTTCCAGCAACATCCTAATCACCATCCAACCAGATCAATCAATTCCTCAGAAACACCCTAATCCACTACCCAGAACAACCAATGATGGACTCCTCAGCAACACCCGATTGAATTTTCAAGTTACATCCTAATTAGCCACACAGTACACCCAATCAACTCCTCAGCAACACCCTTATCAACCACCAGAACACCCAATAAAATCCCCAGCAACACCCAGTTAAATCCCTAAACAACCACCCAGAACATCAACTGAACTTACATATTGAGATGCAGTATGACCGCTGTACCTTAATGAGAGTGGTATAATTACATTCCCCTGTGCTGGTTTCCAGGTTTCCTTTCCAGACTGCGTTCGCTGGATGACGGTTGAGTTCGATCCTCAGTGTGGCACTGCACAGCCAGAAGATGTCCTCCGTCTGCTGATCCCCAGCCGATCGCTGCACTTCTCTGGGCTCAGCTCCAAAACTTTGGCTCATGAGACCATCAACAGCTGGACCGAGCTCAAGAAGTTCTCTGGCTCCAGTGGCTGGCCCACCGCTGTCTTGGTGCTGCCAGGTAACGGCGATGTCCCAGACTTTGTAAATATTTACTTTACTCTATCAGGCTGATGAACACGCTGTTGACGTGTCAGTATTTGTTGATGTCCAGCAATTAAAAAGACAACATTTATCAAGATGTTTACTTAACACCACTTCCAGGCCCTTCAGCGGTAGTCTTTACACTGTCAGCAGATAAAGCTTATTTATTTTGTCCCACAGAGGGTTTATAAACACCAGATCCCAATCAGGAAGATTGTGGGATTGTTTACAGAGTGTTATCTCTATGAGAACTTTGATTATATGCACAGATGCCACCTTATCAGTTTTAGTATCGTTGAGATGGCTGTTATAGATTTTATGAATATTTTGAATCCATTTTTATATCTTTGTATTTTCCGTCTTCAGAAGTTTTAGTGATTATTTTTGCCTCTTGTTGTTTTTTTTTTTTGTTTGTTTTGTTTTTAAATGTTCATGCATGTTTTTTATTGAATTTTATTTTAGTTTTCATTATTTTAATACATGTTTTTTTTGGTTAATGTTTATTTCTGTAATTACGGTTATTAACTAATAACAGTGCATCATGTTATTCAAAATGATTTGCTTATTAACTTTCACTTTCTCAAATATCAGGTAACGAAGCCCACTTCTCTTTGGAAACTGCATCGGATTATGTGAAAGATGAGAAAGCCTGTTTCTATGGATTCAAATGTGTGGCTGTCGGTTATGAGTTTAACCCTGGTCTTGACGAGGTATGAAATTCAATATTAACGTGTCTTAAACCTGAGCCCAATGCCTGAAATGAAGTATTAACATCTGAGGAGTTCATTTTGCCCTACTTTTTAGCCTAAGTGTCACACCGCACTGTTTAATTACACAGTTTGCAGGTCAACACTTATAGAAATATATAAAAAATAAACATCAGCAGAGCTTCATACAAGCATGTGTATTGAACTCTGGGTGGAAACTGTTTCAGCTTGTTTCAGTTCATTTATATTTACCACTACTAGCATCTCAATTATGGATTGCTTTGGACCAGAGAAAGGATTAGTGATCCATACTGCATATGTATTTGAGACATCTGTCATGTGGCTGTAAATCTAAATGTGGCTGTGCTTTCAGGGAATTATTCAGCTGGAGAAGGAATTGGCCTATTTGGGAAGCGTGTGTGCAGCTGCACTCATGAAAAAGGATCTTGCCCTACCCATAGGTGAGAATGACTGCTGCTTTCCAGTGCTCTAGAAGATACATAGAAACTGAAATGTGGCACGCTGCAAGCTACTCATAATTTAAAGCAGTTAAAGCTAACTAAGCAAAGGCACATTACATTTATCAGAAGTGACAGGAAACATTTTTTAATGTTACAATAGATTTCTGTTTCAAATAAAAACTGTTCTTTTGAACTTTCTATTCATCAAAAAAGTCCTGGAAAAATGTATCACAGTTTTCACAGAACTGTCTTCAACATTGATTAAAAGAAGGAATGTTTATTGAGCATCAAGTCAGTATATCAAAATGATTTCATTTTTATTTTTTTAGTATTTTTTGAAGAATCATGTGGCACTGAAGACTGGAGTAATGATGCTGAAAATTCAGCTTTGCATCACAGGAATAAATTACATTTTAAAATATATACTATCAAATTTTAGTAAAATTATAGTCAATAGTCAATTTTTTTGAACAGTAAGATTTTTTTTTTTTTTTTTTATAATTCTCATGCTCATCAAGCCTGCATTTATTTGGTCCAAAATACAGCAAACATAATATTGTGAATTATTTTTATTCTTTAAAATAACTGTTTTCTATCTGAATATATTTTAAAATGTAATTTACTTCTGTGATCAAAGCTGCATTTTTAACATCATTACTTCAGAGTCACATGATCCTTCAGAAATTATTCTAATATGCTGATTTGCTGTTAATAAACATTTATTATAATAATAATTATTATTATTATTATTTTTTTAGTTATTTTAAAGGATTTTTTGAAGAAAAAGACCCAAAGATCAGCGTCAGTCGGAATCAGTATCGGAGAAATTATAGAAATTAATACTTTTAGTTTAGCAAGGATGCGATAAATTGTTTAAAAGTGAAAAAGTGATGATAAAGACATTGATAATGTTGAAAAAGATTTCTGTTTCAGATAAATGCTATTCTTCTGAACTGTCTCTTCATCAAAGAAACCTGAAAAATTCTACTCAGCTGTTTTCAACATCATAATAATGTTTTTTGAGCAGCAAATGAGAATATTAGAATGATTTCTAAAAGATCATGTGATGCTAAAGACTGAAGTAATGATGGTAAAATTTCAGGTTTGAAATCACAGAAATAAATTACATTTTAAAAATATATTCAATTAGAAAACAGTTATTTTAAATAGTAAAAATATTTTTTAAATTTTACAGATTTTGCTTTACTTTAAATCAAATAAATGCAGGCTTGGTGAGCAGAATAGACTTCCTTAAAAAAACATGAAAAATCAAAAATGTGCCTGGTAGTGTAGTCAAATAGAAAACGGTTAGGTTTAAATTGTAATATTGTTTAACAACATTACTGTTTTTACTGTATTTTTGATCAAATAAATGCAAAGACTTATTTCAAAAGCCTTAAAATTCATATTGACCCCAAACTTTTGAGTGGTAGTGTATTTATTTGCACATCTATATATATATATAGATGAATCAGTTCATAAATGTGAACCTTTATAATAAACCAAATCACTAGAATGAAACAAACTTGTTAAAGCTGAGAGCTTGTTTGAATATTGCCACAGCTTACTGTGGAGCATAACAACTTGACATTTAAACAATTGTGTTGTGGTACACTTCTGCTATTTTAAAGTCTTAAAAAGTATCTTGTTACTGGAAAAGCTACATTTGTTTGGAACATCTCAGCTACTGCCACGCTTGTGGAAAAAAGTAGTTGGTGACACTGATAAAATCATAAGCATGAACTTTGTGTCTTTTTCATCTGATTATGTGGATTATTATCTTGCAGGAAATGAACTGGAGGAGGATTTGGAGATTTTAGAGGAGGCCTCACTCCAGGTACTGAATTAGAAACGATTTTGCCGTTTGTGAGTGCAGTACCGTCATCATAGCGAGCTCTAATGGTGTGTTTGTGTTGAGCAGGTGTGTAAAGCTCACTCAGGGCTCCTGGGGAAGGGATTGGCGCTCTCTCACTCTCCCACAATTCTAGAGGCGCTGGAAGGCAACCTGCCACTGCACCTGCAAACTAACGAACACTCCTTCCTAGAGGACTTCATCACCTGCGTACAGAACTCCAGCGGTGGGCGGCTCGCCAGGTCTGTCCCAAACGTTTTTCAGCTCCCTTTATTCATAAAGAATCTAATATGTACTGTGTTCATGCGTCTTTTGATACCTTAAACCCCTCATCCTGGCATCTCTACCATTGTGCTGTCCCAGGTGGCTTCAGCCAGACTCATACGCGGACCCTCAGAAGACTTCGCTCATCCTGAACAAAGACGACATCCGCTGCGGCTGGCCCACTACTGTTGTGGTGCAGACCAAAGACCAATATGGAGATGTTGTACATGTGCCAAACATGAAGGTTAGCATCTTTCTAAAATCAAATGGTTTGTTATGAAACTAGCACATCTAACTGTCTCTGCTCTGTGTTGTAGGTTGAAGTCAAGGCTGTTCCTGTCTCTCAGAAGAAGTCCATCCAGCAGGAGAACATGAAAAAGCTGCAGCGTTTGCCAGGCAGCTCCTCTAATTCCACATCAGGCACTGATCTCACCTACGGTGGCCACCCAGCGCCAAAACTCGAGGCGACGTATGAGCCCATGATCATCAAAGAAGCTCGTTATATCGCCATCACCATGATGAAGGTTCCTCTCATCTCTTGACTTGATAAATACAGTAGCTGCAAAAATGATTTAGACTGGGGCTGCCTAATTAATCGAAGAAAAAAAAAACTGAAATCATGATATGGCTTAGTGTGATTTGTCTGCAGTTGAATTTTTGCTTAATGTTTCTGATTTTTAACCATCTTCCCAAACTTTATTCATAAAGCTGTCACTGCCTTTTTTTTTTCCAGGTGTATGAAAATTACTCCTTTGAAGAGCTTCGCTTCGCCTCACCGACACCAAAGAGGTTCAAAGACTGCTTTTCTACCTGTCACATATAAATTACAAACAAATTCAAATGTAAGAACAGTTTTCACGTTGAGTTTGTTTGCTTTTTTTACTCAGACCCAGTGAGAACATGCTTATCCGGGCAAACACAGATGGCACCTACAGCGCTAACTGGACCCCTGGTGCTGTTGGGCTTTACACCATTCATGTGACTATCGATGGCATTGAGATTGGTAACTGCATTTCAGTATTTATTAATGCTTCATATTAGAGCTCTTTGTTTCGATGTCCAAAGTGGCTTAAATAGATTTTCAAAATCAACGGCCAGTTGCATAAAAGGTTTAGACTAGTCTTAAAAGTTAGTCATCTATTTTTTTTTCCTTTAAGACTGGTCATATTTTTAAAAATGTTACATAAAAACAAATTAGTCTCAGTTGAATTTAAAAAATAAGACCGCTTACCCATTGGCTGCTGCAACTGCTAGTTGGTCAGACTAGTTTTCAAGACTCAGTTTATGCAACTGGGCCCAGCAATTTCTTCAGGAAAAAAAAATAGAAAAGATCAAATATGATTTATAGTCATTGTGCATGAAGTCTTTGAAGCCAGTGTTGTAACTCTTGATATTATAAAGCTCATGAAATGGGTTTGCTGACTAGAATAATGTTTGTTCAGATGCTGGTCTGGAAGTCGAGGTCAAAGACCCGCCCAAAGGAATGATCCCTCCTGGGACACAGATGGTCAAACCTAAAGCTGAACCTCAGCCTAGCAAGGTGAGTTTCCAAATTCCCAGGCGGCAACTCAATCTGGTGTGTGTGACCACTTCAGCCATTCGTTTTACAGTGCAGTTCAGACGTTTGGGGCGGGGTTTTTTTTATTTTTTATTTTTAATATGTCTGGACTGTCGTTTTTTTCAGGGCCGATACCGATTATTAAAGAACTCGTTACTTATTCAAGTAGAACGATAACCGATATTTTGAATATATATATATATATATATATATATATATATATATATATATATATATATATGCTTTTAAATAATTTTATCAATAAATCGGTTTTGAAAATGACAGATACCGATAACTACAAATATGCTTAATATCAGCGCAGATAATCAGTCAACCCACTTTTTTTAAAAAAGTCTCTTATGCTCACCAAGGCTGCATATATTTGATCCAAAATACAGTTAAAACAGTAATATTGTGAATTGGTATTAAATTTAAAATAACTCTTTGAATATATTTTAAAACGTAATGTATTCTTTTGATGCAAAGCTGAATTTTCAGCATCATTACTCTAGTGTTCAGTGTTACATGATCCTTCAGATATCATTCTAATATGCTGGTTATCATCAATGTTGAAAGCAGTCATTGAAAATTGTGACACCTTTTTTAAGGATTCTTTGATAAATAGAAAGTTTAAAAGAACAGCATTTAATATATACAGTTGAGGGCTTTGAGGGAAGTTGAGGGAAGTTTATATACCTTGCAGAATCTCCAAAATGTTAATTATTTTACCAAAATAAGAGGGATCGTACAAAATTATTTTTTATTTAGTACAGGTGTGTGTGTGTGTGTGTGTGTGTGTGTGTATATATATATATATATATATATATATATATATATATATAGAGTTCAGATGCAAAACCAGCAACAGCTAAAGTCTGTCTACACTGGACGCAACAAAGCGACCGTTGCTGCATCCAGTGTAGACAGCATCATTGATTACAATGGGTTCTACTGTATTTTGTTGCGTCGCGTCGCACCTCGCCGCTCGTGTCCGGTGTAGACACGGTGTAAGAAAATAATAATTGAATTTATAAAAATAACCCCTTTAACAAGTTATGTAAACTTGATTCATAATACTGTGTTTTTACCTGAATGATCCACAGCTGTGTTTTTTTGGTTGAGTGATAGTTGTTCACGAGTCCCTTGTTTGTCCTGAACAATTAAACTGCCTACTTTTCTTCAGAAAAATCCTTTGTTTTTTCAGCAATTTTGTGTATTTGTACCCCTTTCCAACAATGATTTTATGATTTTGAGATCCATCTTTTCACACTGAGGACAACTGAGGGACTCAAATGCAACTATTACAGAAGGTTCAAATGCTCACTGATGCTCCAGAAGGAAAAGCGTACATCAAGGGTCAGGGGGTGAAAACTTTTTGAATTTGAAGATCAGGGTAAATGTAAGCAGTTTTTATCTTCTGGAAAGCATGTAAGTATCTTCTGTAGCTTCTGAAAGGCATGACTAAATAAGAGAGATAGAAAAGATATTTAGGGAAAATAAGAAAAATGTACATATCTTCATTCTGTTCAAAAGTTTACACCGCCGGCTCTTAATGCATCGTTTTTCCTTCTGGAACACTTTAATGTGTCTCTGTTGTATAAAATTCAGTTCTCAAAAAAAAAAAAAAAAAAAAAAAATTCATCATACAGACTCCAAACTTTTCAATGATAGTGTAAGGTCACAACTGGACTGTTATTTACTGGAAATTGTGATCCGACATGTTTCCACTGAGCCAAATAGTATACAATTACAGCATTTATTTGATAAATATAATTTATGTCAATATGTCCTGTGGCTTGATGTGCATCCATCCAAAACTATTTTAATCAGAATTTAAGTTGTTTTTTTTTTTTTGTTTTTTTAGAGTTAATTATTATAAATATTTTCTAATTAATTTACACCCAGCTTTTATGACCTCATATTACTTGAAGGGACTATGTGAAATGGATTTAGATGATAGATAGATTTTACTGTGTATTGAACTGGGAAACAAGCAACACAATTGCGCAAAATCAAATGTCTTTTCTGCTCTTTGCTGCTGAATGTCTGTCAGCTCATCGGATGGACCGACATTTCTCTCGTCTGACAGGATGTGTGGGTTCTGTCCTTCCTCTGCTCTCTGCAGCTTCCTGCCAACTTCTCATCTGTCTCACTGTCTCTCTGTCTCTGCTTCTCTCAGGTGCGCAAATTTGTGGCCAAGGACAGCGCAGGGCTGCGCGTGCGTAGTCACCCCTCTCTGCAGAGCGAACAGATAGGCATAGTCCAAGTCAATGGCACCATCACATTCATTGACGAGGTAAACCGCTCTAGAATAGGGCCAAACTCTTTTGATTTAAAGTCCTTTGCTGTTTTCTCTTTCTTGAATCTGTGAACGTAATTATGAACGATTAATTAATGCTCTGTTTTAAAACAAAACGCTTTTAAAACAATTTCTGCATCTCTCTAAGCTTTCAAGTTGACTTTTGATTTGGTTAGAAGCATTTATTTGCCTATCTTTTGCTTCATTCACATGCAGGAGACTTTGAGGCTGTAGTTAAATCTCAAATAGGAACTATTCCAGCCAATTGCTAAAAAGCCATTGCTGCATGCCAATCACTCATAGCTCCTATTAGACCCAATTTCACATCCGTAAGCTGTCGGTTGCTCTGAAGGCCCTTTCACATGACTGGCAGGGGCATTGAACTTTATGGAGAGAAGCATCAGCTACAGCCTTTCCTTGAAACGTATAATGTTTGGCTCAACCATTTGCCGTTGACCTTTCAAAGCACACCTAACTGGAAAAACTGCATGACATTTGCATGACAGGCCAAACTATATATAACACCTCGCAGTCAAAATTTTGGACACATTTGACTGAATTCATTTTTCATTTTTATGAATAACTTCCATATGTATCTTATTAATTACATTATGTATTATCTGGCAATATCTGTATCTGTTGTTTTCTTATTTATACACACTACTGTTCAGAAGTTTGGTCAATAAGATGTTATGTTTATAGTAGTCTCTTATTCTGCGTTCATTTGAATAAACAGAGTAAAAAGAGTAATATTGTAGAACATTTTTACAATTTAAAATAGTTGTTCTATTTTAGAACTGTTGTAATATATTTTACAAATGTAATGTATTCCTGTAAAGGCAAAGCTGGATTGTCAGCAATATTACTCGTCTTCAGTGTCACATGATCCTCCAGAAATCAGTTTAATGTGCTGATTTGCTGCTTTTTTTTCTATTCATGTCCAAACTTTTGAGTGGTAGTAAACTTCCTGCTGTCTTGTTATCTGGGAGACTTGCCCTTTGGTAACACTGCAGCGCTTTTCACATGCTCAAAGTGGCGTAGGACGCTTGTGCTGGGCATGTTGAAGCCTCAACATGAGTCACGTGAAAGGGCCTGTTTTTCCCTGCTGGCAACCACTAATAGCATTTCCATGCATATACAAATTTTGTAGATGAATCATCTCAATGTTCCTTAACTGGACTTCCACTTTAAATCCAATTGGCTGGTGCTGTGCATTAACGCGATTGGGCTCTGCAGCCTCAGAGGCTCGTGCGAGGGGCGTGTTAGCAGTTACAGGAGGGCATGGCTCCGCTCTGTTGCTTGTTTCCCATAGATCCACAATGATGATGGTGTCTGGCTCAGACTGAATGATGAGACAGTAAAGAAGTATGTTCCCAACATGAATGGGTACACTGAAGCCTGGTGCCTCTCTTTTAACCAGCATCTGGGCAGAAGCCTCCTGGTCCCTGTCGACGTAAGTAAAAGGCCTCCCCTTTCGTAGATTAGCCGGAGCCCCTACTCTTCTCATTTGGGAACGGGATTTCTAACTGCCAGCTTAACTTCAATCATGTTTAGGGTGATCATTCGATGTACTTCAGTTTGGCCCTTTTTACAGTGAATCATGGCCATCTAATGACCCACTCCCAAATGTCTACAAGCATGCTTTGTCGAGTACTTACAAAGACCAACGAAATGTGTCTTTGCATGTGTTAGTGCTACTGTGTAGTTTAGATTGGGCACGATCACTCGGAGGCCAGGATGGAAAGTGTTAAGGGTGGGTGCATGTTGCCAGTCCCTTGTCTTATTAACTCCTGATTGAAAGACACTAACTCATGCACACTGTTTTGTAGGGCTGCACAATTATGACCATTTTTCTTAGTGTTCACATTTTTAAAAATGTCATTTCTTATTAATAAAAAACTGGATGTCGTGCACTAAACGACTCAGGATCACAAATATAAGACTTTCAAGTCATTCCAAACACAACAAGCTTCCACAGAAATGTGCATTTCTTTGCTAAGAAATGCGTGACAAATGAAAACAATATAACTGTCCGATACTGCATGCTGTTAGTAGGTACTAAATTTGGTTTAGAACTTATTTCACAACTGTTAAACAAATTTGTTGTATCATATGAATATGAGTAGCTTGAATGAAATTTGGATGCACTATTTTCCGCCATGTTGTGACTGTCACATGACCTACCAGCGCCAATTCATATGTCCTCTCGTGTGGCTTCATGGAATAGTAAATTGTCCATCAAATGCACACTTTACAATCTCAGCAAAAGTGGAGCGTGCAGCTACGTTTCGCCTTTACACTTTTTTTTTTTTTAAACTATATTGTATGAAAGTATGCAGATTTAGACACAGCGTACGTTTTTTTGTTCAAAAATCAACGTTTTTGATCTTCTCTGACTGGATGAAATCTTAGGCCCAGTTTATATCTAGTATTAAGATGTTTTTGTTGATCCAGTCACAAGTGGACAACACTAAAAAAAAGGTGTAATCAGAAATGTTGATAAAAATGGGTCTGAAATGTTGTCCACTTTTGACCACTGCCAGAGCAGTGTTGGGCAAAGTTATTATTATTATTTTTTTTTTTAAAGTAATGCATTATAATGTTGTGTTACTTCATTAAAAAGTAACAAATTGCGTTAAATGGTTAGTTTTAATGGAAAGTAATGCCAAGGCAATGCCAAAAAATAATTCCAAGGCACTCGAATAACGTGAAAAATATAAAAAGCCTTTATTCCATGTGAATAAAGGCTATATATATTTTTCACATTATTCGAGTGCCTTGGACTTACGAGTTTCTGATGTCACAAAAGAATCCCACATCCACAGAGCACCGATTTATTTTTACACCCCAGCAGCAGTTTTTTGTTTTTTTTATATGTACAATGCATTGTTACTTTTGCGTTTGTGTCACCCTGTTACTTTTGCGTAACAACTGTAAGGCTAACGTAAGCCTAAAGGCCAGGACACACCAAGCCGACTTCAAAGAACTAGCGGCGATAAGACTATGCTTCCGCATAGACTACAGCTGACTGCAAACTTACATGTGCGTTCTACGCCTTTGTGAGAGGAATTAACTGTCAATATTAGCAGCTATCAATAGTATACCAAAACAAGGATATACAAGATATGCGCAGATATGTGAAACATAAACAAAGCAGCGCTTACTTACCATTTTGAATATCAGTTATGTTGATAACTTCCTTCATTTTAAGCATATAAGCATTAAGCACATAAAACATCTGCATATTGAAATCCTTGGGAAAGATCACGTAACATAAGGAAAGCCTCATTTACTTCATTTACTTGTTCGTTTTCATCACTTTTGTTTTAATTCTTGGGCACTGACTTGTTCGCTAAACTGAACATCCAGTCAGAGTTCTCACCCGTGCCGAACATGTTGAATCAGGCAAACTCCCACTGACGTGAGCCCGACTAGAGCTGACATGTGGAACACACCAAACAAACTAGCCCAACAGATGCTCGCAGGCGGCTGATCGTTGGCTTAGTGTTTCCCGGCCTTGCACCTCACTACCAGTTTTTATCAACACAAGAACTGGAGAAGTGTTTGTGAATAAATGGAAAAACAAAGTAACTTTCATTACTTATTTGAAAAAGTAACTCAGATATTTTCTTAAAAATTTAAAATTAATGTGTTACTTTACTAGTTACTTAAAGTAATCTGGCTACGTAACTGCTGGCTGAAATAGTAAGTGTAAGTGAAAAAGTGTAAAAAGTACAATGTTCTCTTACCAGTCCTGATTCTAACGCGAACCCATAGAGTTCGGCGCAGCTGCTCATGTTCATATATAAATTGCACAAACTTATTTCACTATTTTAGATCGAAAGATCAGTAAAAGCCCATTCATACACCGCCCCAAAATCTGCAGGCTAAAGGTCCTTGCACACATAGAAAAATGCAGAAAATTGAACCCAATACGAATTTTATTTTATTTTTTTTAATGACAGACGAAAGTTTGGCAGTTTGGCAGTGATTGATGCAACGTGAGGTTGTATTTAAATAGGACCTTCAATTCTCCCTTTTGTTTTTTTTTTATTTTTTTTTTTTTTTCCATCTTATTAGTAGATTCCCTATGCCTGTGAACTGTACAAGCGTAGCTATAAGAAGTCTGAGATTTTTAGCGCCATTCCAGTTATGCTCCCCTAATTTTTATTTTTTGTTTTCCGGACTGTTTTATCCACCCATTATGTTATTGTCCTCTATTGAACCGAGTCTTTTGTGTTGACCCTCTTTTATGTTATGGCTGTGACCATAACTCGTCTGGGATATTGAACCCGAAACCTCTAGCACCCCAAAGCGAGAATCATACCCCTAATCCATAACACTAACTTTGACTTTCTCCAGCTGGTGATAACTCATTCTGAATGCAAATCGAGGGCAAAAACCTGTGCAAAATTTGTGTAGTGTATTCCAGTGAGTCGCTCAACATGTCATGATTCTTTTCAGTTTGCTTCCACAGCTTTTTTTGACTGTCAGGTCATATTTCTTCAGCTAAATAAAATGCAAAACAGGCCTATAGACTCTCTAATGTGCGAGGTGACAAGGTGACAGGCGGCTCCTAAAGGAAATTCTGTAATCGACGGTCCATGATCATTTTGCTGCAGCAGCTGTTGGATTAATTGTGCAGCCCTACTGTGTTGTTACTCATCATATGTGGTGTGAAAATAGCTCTTGTGTGATAATAACTATCAGTGTACAAAGCTTTTGCTGTTTCCTGGTCATGACAGTATTAGACGTATGAGCTGCATCACTGCGGCTCAATGAAAACGTAAATCTCTTCACATAACCGATCTGGAATTCGTAACATGCATAAACAGACTTTTAACGATTAAAAATGATCATAATGAATCCTTTTCAACAATTGGTTTAAAAGTGGTTGATTTGTTTAAATTTCTCACACTAAATTAGCTGTCGGGGTCTCGCAACTTGTAACGAGGTTCTGCCATGAAACAAGCCGTTGTCCTAACCCGAGGCCTGAAAGTGGGTCATGAGTCTGAGAGCATAATTACCTCTGGATGTGAAAATGTCATCAAGGCTCCCAGTTTGAACAGCATGACACACCACCAATCTTTTTTGGAAGATTATGAATCTTCACATTTCTTATGTGATTTTATTTTTCATTTGCCGTATTCTGATGGGATTTAAATTTTGTTGTAATTGGAGCATTTGCAGTCACAATCTTCAGCAGATCTTTAGTTTTAGGATCATTGCTAGGATCAATTCTTCTCTTACTGTCTCATGAAGAAAATTCGAAAAAAGTAAAATAGACAAACAGACTGTCACTGTAACAAATCCATCTCTTCCAAAAAAAGACAAACCATACCATCTGCGTTTCTAATTGAAGGTAATTCCCGACCGTGTTTTTGACTTGCTTATAATCTGTTGCTCAGAATATCTTTAGCGCTAGCCAAGGAGTCAGGGATATCGACTTTTTGTCTTGGACGACCTTATCTTGTTTTCCTCAGGTGAGTTGTGAGATGAGGTGTGTGTAGCTTGGCTGCTGCTTTGCTTTTCACCAGTGTTTCTCATGATTTTGAGACGTTTCCGATTGTGATTTTTCGAGAGTCATTAGAGTTGCATGTTTACTTGTGGAATCTGTGTGAGTGAAAGAAAATATATTTTATCATCTTTTACTTGTATGCACAAAGTTTCCAGTATCACGTTTTGAATGTGTTGTAAGAACCTAATGATCATTACATTACATTTATGTTAACCTTGGGTAAAGCTTTTTGCGTTTTCATGTCTCAGTTCACAATTAAAAAAACTATTGAAAGTTGCATGAGGATTTAAAGCAGCAGTTTACCCGCAAAATGAACATTTTGTCATTATTTTGTTCCAAATTTTAGAGCTGCTTTCTTCAATGGAACACAAAACGTGAATTGCTTTTTATGATAGTTAATATTGACCACATCTGTTAAGATCCAAAAAATAATTTATGCAAATAAGCTTGATGTTGTTAATGATGTCCAACCATATATGGAAAAGATCCTTCAAAATTCTCCTTTTGTGTTCCATGATCAAAATAACAGCGCATAATAATAATAATGACAGAATTGTCATTTTTGGCTGAACTGTTTCTTTAACAAACAAGCGGAATATGTGAATGCATGTTTTTGTTTTCCCTCACACAAAAGCAACATTTTTATCAGTTTATGAACAGCATGTCTACATAGTATTAGTCAGCAGAACTTGGTTTCAGAACTCTGTTATGTTTGTTAAAATGACCTTCATCCAACAACCTGCAATTAGTTACAAGTTACAATTGCGACGATATTTGTATTTAGAAGCACAATTGGCAAGTCTGTGAATATACATTTGTACTTAACATTAAGTGAATATGCTGGTCCTATGGAATTTCTTTTCAATTTTTGAATTAAAATTTATATATTTTTATTTTTAGGTTATGCAACTGTCCCACAATCATAATCAGAATCTCTTTTGAAAATAATATTAACTGTTAAACTAGATTTGTCTTTTTCATCATATCGGACATCCTTATTTGTCATTGACCCTAAAATCTTATTGAAGACTTATTTTAATCTAAAAATATTAGATTTGCTTTCAAACATAAATTAACCTTTGTTCTTTGGTTTTGCAGGAGGGCAGGTCAAATTTGGATGATTATGGAAAGGAGAGCTGTGGCCGCCCTTCCCATGACGCCAATGTACGTGACCTGGGCGCAGGCCAGGGTGGCGGACCGGGTCTTTATAAGGTAGTGAAGACCGGACCTTCGGGTCACAACATCAGAAGCTGCCCAAACCTTAGAGGTATCCCCATTGGAATGTTAGTTCTGGGGAACAAAGTCAAGGCGGTAGGCGAGGTATGGACTCCCAACTGTGTTACTGTGGCTGCCAATAAATGACTAATTAGCCAGATTTCTTGCTAGTTCTGCAGTTTCTGTAACACAAATTCTTCATTCTTTAGATGATTAGAGAACCCTTTGTGTGACGTCTTTTAATGGAGACCATACGTGCTATGGCTCTGGCGTGGGTGTTCTGTCATTCTGTACACATTATTAAAGCCCCTCTCAAGAACCACCAAGCATGGCTTCAGCTTTTGCACAGTTAACCATACAATATAATCTGGCATGCTCTGTAGGAAAATCTGTGTGATGCAATAATTAATAAATGATCCTAATTATCTGTTAACAAGAATGACAGATGACGCTTTTGAATTAAAAAAAAAACTGAAGTCATATCATAATTTCCACTCTGTGAACACCTAGGTTGAGCAAAATTCAGAATTAAGAATTGGTTCCCTTTCGTGAATGTAAATTTGAATTGAATTCATTCTGACCCATAGGATGTAGAACTGGAATTTGAATTTAAATAATATATTATATTATTTTATAGCTTAAAAATAACACATAACTTCTATATTATATTATATTATATTATATTATATTATATTATATTATATTATATTATATTATATTATAGCTTAAAATAACAAGCAACTTCTATATTATATTATATATTTCTTGATATTTTAAACTATATTGTAACTTCTATAGATACCCTGAGGTATTATATTGTTATATTATGTTATATTATATTATATTATATATTATGTTATATTATATTATATTATAGCTTAAAATGACAAATAACTTCTATATTATATTATGTATTATTATATTATATTATAGCTTAAAATAAATAACTTCTATATTATATTATATTATATTATATTATATTATATTATATGTTTCTTGACATTTTAAACTATATTGTAACTTCTGTAGACACCCTGAGGTATTATATTGGTATATTATGTTATGTTATGTTATGTTATGTTATGTTATGTTATGTTATGTTATGTTATGTTATGTTATGTTATGTTATATTATATTATATTATATTATATTATATTATGTTATATTATGTTATATTATATTATATTATATTATATTATATTATGTTTCTTGACATTTTAAACTATGTTGTAACTTCTGTAGATACCCTGAGGTATTATATTGGTATATTATATTATGTTATGTTATGTTATATTATATTATATTATATTATATTATATTATATTATATTATATTATATTATATATTATGTTATATTATATTATATTATATTATATTATATTATAGCTTAAAATGACAAATAACTTCTATATTATATTATGTATTATTATATTATAGCTTAAAATAACAAATAACTTCTATATTATATTATATTATATGTTTCTTGACATTTTAAACTATATTGTAACTTCTGTAGATACCCTGAGGCATTATATTGGTATATTATATTATGTTATGTTATGTTATATTATATTATATTATATTATATTATATTATATTATATTATATTATATTATATTATATTATATATTATGTTATATTATATTATATTATATTATATTATATTATATTATAGCTTAAAATATCAAATAACTTCTATATTATATTATATTATATTATATGTTTCTTGACATTTTAAACTATATTGTAACTTCTATAGATACCCTGAGGTATTATTATGTATTATCATGTTATTTTAAGCTATATTATAACATTATTTTATTTTATATTGCATAATATTATAATAAAGCTTAAAATAACAATGTCATGTTAAACTATGTTAAACTATATTATATTATATTATATTATCTCTAGATACCCTGGTATATTATATTATGTTGTGTTATTTATTATTAATATGTTATGTGTTTAATGTTTAAATGTAATTCATACTGACAAATTATTTTCAATGAATTTGGAATTTTATTTGATTGTAATTGTACTTTATTAAATTCAGACTGCAGTTCTGCATCTGGTTTTGTCTCAATTCAAATTCAGAAAATGAATGGGAATTCTGAATGGCGCACAACCTCGGTAAACATCTTTTATGGCATTTGAATAGTCTCCATGTGTGATCATGGACGGGCTGGACTTTGCCTCTTTCTTCTCTCAGCAGAGGGTGTGGTGTGTCATGCTGTCCTCAAATGCTCTCCTAAAGTCGCTGTCTCTGAGCCTCCCAACTTACAAAAACACTGCTATTCTTCTCATGAATATCAAGTCAAATTTAAAAGTGTCTTTGTTCAAACTGGTTTCAGTTCATGAACCCTGAGTATTGAATGGTACATCATATATTTGTCTTCATGTTTCTGAATGCGCTCTTATTTTAGAGTCTTCACTGAGTTTTGTTTACTAATCAGTCGTGCTCCTCTGGATTGATGTGGTGTCAGGTATGTGTGTGAGAGAGGAGGTAAATAAAGCTGTGTCTGTATCAGGTGATTAACTCGGAGGGTACCTGGGTTCAGCTGGATAAGAACAGTGTGGTGGAGTTCTGTGAGAGCGATGAGGGGGAGGCCTGGTCTCTGGCCCGAGACCGAGGAGGAAACCAGTACCTACGTCACGAAGAAGGTAATGTGAACACACTCCTCTCACTTACAGCCTTGAGAGAAAAAGTGCACTGAATTGTATTGTAGATATTATAACATTAATGCAATAAAAGGCCACTTAAGTGCACTTAAAGAGACTGTTCCTTTAAATTGGACACCAGTGATGTGAAAACCATGCATAAATCAGCTTTGTGTTAATTATTTATGTTTTTTTATTAATGCTTTTTGTTTCTCTCTGGAACAGAGCAAGCGAATTTGGAGCATGGAGCCCAGACCCCTCCTCCCAGCCCATTCTCAGTCCAGGCGTTTAACAGGGGCATGGGCGGCTCGGGAGCTCAGGGCTTCGACTATGGCATCAACAACAAAGGTGAGAGTAAAGATCCTGGAGAGATGTGAAAAAAGTGATTTATTATTGAGTGACAGTTACACCTTTGTTTATATGGTTAAAGTTCATCTCCCTGTTAAGCTTTTTTTTCCATACAGTGCTCTAGGGGTGGGCGATATACTAGACAACGATTAACCAGTAGAAATTTGTCAACCTTTAGACAAGAGAAAAATGGCCATGTAAACTATGGAACATAAAAGAAGATCGTTTGAGAAACATCTCAGTATTTTTTGTTCATACAATGAAACTTATGGTAACCAAAACCGCTTTGTTACCAACAGTCTTCAAAATATTTTAATTTATGTTTCACAATAGAAAGGTTTGAAACGACATGAGGGTGAGTAAATGATGATATAATTTAATTTTTTTGGGTGAGCTATCCCTTTAATGTTTTTATTTTTATATATTTATTTTTTGTTTAATGAAATGACACTCTAAGAACTAAACTAAATCTGGCAGCAGGTGGCGGTAAATTTCTTTATGAGTCACTGACTGACTCATTCAGGAATAAAGAAAATGGCTCTCTTTATGAATGGGCCTTTGAATCATTGATTCACACGATTCTTTCAAAATGCACATTCATTCAGAAACTAAACATTGCTGTGTTGGTCGGCAACAATTCTACTGGCTTCTAAGGTAATATGTTCTCTGCAAAACTGAGCAAAAACACATAATGCTTAAAATATAACACAATATCAACTTCTTATTTACTGAACTGTTGTATAAAATAGAGCCCTGCATTTCAGCCTGAGCCCGACGGGCCTGACTTTTTGATGCGCCTAGGGCCAATTTTCACGTCATAGTTCAGACATGGGCCAGGCTTCGAGCCTGTTTTAGGCTTTTCCTTATATTTATGTTTTAGACATCCACCAATTATAGTAATGAAAAAAAATCTGCGTTGGTGGAAACAACACACGACTTCACTTTTGCTGTCACTTTCGAGACCGGCTCGGAAGGCGTCTATTGTCGGCAGCGAGTGCACCTTTAGCACAGCTGTTTTCTTTATTTTATAAAAGCAAGTTTTGTTGATATTGTGAGTGCACACAAATAAAATTAGACACTTTACAGTTCCGAACGATGTGTTACTCTTACCTTTATGAGCAAAAGTGAAGGAATATTTTAAATTGTTTCCACTGAAAAAAATGCAAGTAATAGCGCTGACGCCTCCATGTCCTGCAAAGCGCGCTTCAGCTCCGCACAAACGATTGGATATGCACCCAATAGCACACATTTATCTAGGTTTGATGTTTAAACTAACATCGTTTTATACTTGAACTGTTTTATATCTATAGATTTTATTTTAAGTCGTGAGGCAAAATTGATCAAATAGACTATTATCAGCCTTCCGCTGGCCGCTTGGTTGTTACTTTGAAAAACAACAACTTATATTTAACGTTTTTCTAAATTATATTAATGAAAAAATGAAATTAAATCTAATCACTTTGCCATTATATACAAAACTGAACTATTTTAATAGCTGAAACATACGGTGACCGGGAGGGGACACCTTTGGTTCCCTTAAGTTTGTCTGTCGTGGAATGTGATATTATGTCGTGGCCACAAGATATTAATTCGTGGGAACGTCATATCAACTCGTGGGAACGCCATATTATGTCGTGGCCACGAGATGCTTTGATGAGGGAACGACATCCATTTCTCGTGGCCACGTCTTATTATGTTGAGGAAACGACATGCGCTTCTCATGGCCACGAGTTTAATGTGTAAACAAACCTGCGTGACCATAGTAACCCGGGATTATCAGAGATAGATTTATTAATATTTTATTTTGAATTAAGGAATTATTATATTAATTATAGAAATTAATACAATATTAAATGATAATATTATGCGATGCTGTCTACGCGAATGTTGTCTGTGCGCGATGTAGACGGCATTCAAAAGTTGATCATTAATAAATATTACATAAAGTATATCAAATAGTCCTACAAACATTTCATGCATCCCACAGTCTTGTAAGTCCATTAACTGATCCTCTTTTTTTCTGTAATATTTGTATCATTCCTTTGTATTCGTTATTTTTTTTATCTTAATTTCTATCTCTTTACTTAAAGTTTTGAATGTAAATGATACAGTAAAAATTTGAATCTGCTATATGACTGGGATTTTTACTGGAATGCAGTTTAAAGGTTGAATTTGACATATATTCTATTTTATTTCGTCTAATTAATAGACTAGCCTATATACTGACATAGATTCATTTGTAAATCATTTATCGTCACACACAGGCATAAATACAATCAAAACTTCTGTCAAAACTTTATTGGCATAATTGTCGTTTACAGTATTTGCAAAATATAGCAAATACTAGCATATAGGGCCTACAGAACGTTAGGCAAAGCGATACACAATAAATATAAAAATATAGCCACTTATAAGTCACTTATAATTTATTATTAGCCTATTAATATTATTAGGCTATTATTATTTTTATAACTGGTTAAGGCTATATTTTGTTAACGCCTGATATAGCATATTCAAATTTTTACTGTATCATTTACATTCAAAACTTTAAGTAAAGAGATCGAAATTAAGGTAAAAAAAAATAACAAATACAAAGGAATGATACAAATATTACAGAAAAAAAGAGGATCAGTTAATGGACTTACAAGACTGTGGGATGCCTGAAATGTTTGTAGGACTATTTGATATACTTTATGTAATATTTATTAATGATCAATTTCTCTTGAATGCCGTCTACATCGGGCACAGACAACATTCGCGTAGACAGCATCGCATAATATTATCATTTAGTATTGTATTAATTTCTATAATAATTAATATAATAATTCCTTAATTCAAAATAAAATGGTAATAAATCTATCTCTGATAATCCCGGGTTACTATGGTCACGCAGGGTTGTTTACGCATTAAACTCGTGGCCACGAGAGGCGCAAGTCGTTTCCTCAACATAATAAGACGTAAGGATAAGAGGACATAAGGATGTTGTTACCTCGACAAAATGATCTCGTGGCCACGACAAACTTAAGTGAACCGAAGGTGTCCCCTCCCGGTCACCATAGAAACAGTAGTATAAGCTGTTTTGGGAGAAGGGGAAAAAAAGATGGGCTAGGGTCTGAGCTTTTTGGGACAGAGCCGGGTTAGGGCCCATATTTGAGGCCCGTGAAGGGCTCTAATATAAAATCACATTTAAGTTTGTGATAGACCGGGACAAAATCAGCACTCGTGTCATATTGCTCTTGCTGCCTGTGTGATATTGTATGATACGTGATGTATATAAATATGAGACAAAACACATACTGGGGCATTTTTTTGCACCAATATCTTGAATTTTAGGGCATAAATGCATTTATGGAGTTGTTGCCCTGCATCATATTTGTCAACTGTATGAAATATAAGATTACGTACAGGTCTGGGGGTGGGGTCAGTGTGGCAGCTGCGTTAAAAATATTTTAGTTGTTTTATTTTTTCATAACTAATTAAGTTAATGCATTAAACTGACAAACCTAAAAAATAAGAAATACATATATTTAATTTACACAGTGAAGAATATGCAGTGTTTATACATTTAATTACTTTACACAATGTATGTAGGATTTCTTTTTTTTTCTTTTTTTTTTTTTTTACTTTTTTCTTGTCATCAGTAAGCTTGATTTATTTATTTATTTATTTATTTTTTATATAGGCTAGTATTAGCTATTTGTGATATTGACACTGGTGACGAGAATTGAAAGAATAAAATTTCTATGGTATCGAAAGTGTTGATATCATAAAGACCTTATGTATTGCAAAAATGACTATGATATCGTTACTGTGAAATAAAATGACTCATATTGTGATATAAGATTTTGGTCATATCGCCCACCCCTGCCATGCTCCTGCTAAATGTCATATTTGATGCCATAAAATTAATGCCAATCCAACAGTGGTAGAATAGCCAGTCATTCAGGATTTTCCGGTTTTATTCATGTTTTAGTAACTGTGATTCCTTTATGTTCCTTAAAACTGTCTTGTTCTTTAGGTAAAAGCCTTTTAGGTTAAAAGTGGAAATTAAATTAAAGGTACCATACAAAAGTTTGGGGTTGGTAACATTTTTAGTGTTTTTGAACGAAGTGTTATGCTAAAAAAAATACAGGAAAACAGGCATATTTTGAAATGTTATTACTTAAAATAATACTTATGATTATTACAATTTAAAATAACTTACTTTAAATTGTAATTAAAATGTCATTCTATTTAATACATTTTAAATGCAATTTATTCTTGTGATGACAAAGCTGAATTTTCAGCAGCCATCATTCTAATTAATGCTAAAAACAGTGCTGCTTATTATTTTTGTGGAAACCGTGATACATTCTTTTCAGGATTCATTGATGAATAGAGCCTTATAAGTGGCCTTAGTGTCACTTTAAATCAACTTAATGCATGCTTGCTGAATGAAAGTATTAAAGTATTTAAATAAAAATCTTACTGACCCCAAACGGTAGTGTATACTGCACATCCTTATCCACTAATGACAAACAACAGGAAAAGTCTTGGAAACATCATGGAGCCCTGGATATAGTGGACATCAAAACAGTGTCTTTTATTGATGTAAAGTGCTGTATGACCCCTGATTAATAAGCAAACACAATCATTTGTCTCAATTCAGCTCTGTGCAATCAGAGTAATTTCATTCTGCATGCTGTGATCTGTGTGTCCTGGCTGTCGTCTGTGGCGTGTGAAGGCATCATTGTGTGCATGGGCAAGACTCTTTGTGCTGCAGCTGGGTCTTACCCATTTATTGTCCACTGCCTCTCACCATACTGTTCTCATGCACCGCTGCTTAGTGGCGTTACCCATAGACCGCTGTCTGATGGGTCCTTCATCACCTCTTATACTTAAGTAGTCTGAATAAAAAGACCATTGACGTGACTATGGTGCTGAACTCAGTGCTTCTTGACTAAAAGTCAACATGAAGTCAGTATTAACCTATTAAATGTAATAAATTCCCACCCTACTTTTTCCTCCTCAATAAATATTTCAGACACACATTGCATTATGAAATCTTTTCATGTTGACTTTAACAAGTTGTAAGGTTAATATTAAAATATAAAAGGTTTAATACAGTTTTAAAAATCCCCAAGGAATTTCACTATAAAAGGGATGAAAGCATAGCATTGGCTTTGTCTGCCAATGCCTTACCTGTGACCTTGTAGGTGTTTCAGATATGAGGTTTCATGAAAACCTGACCTACGGCTTTCCCGCCCATTCCTTATTCCCCTCACGTTGGTTCAGCTGACCCACTCACACACCCCATTCCTTCTAGTGAGCGTGCTTGTGTGGGACGTTAAACTGACGAGCGTTTTGTATGGCTCCTTTTAAGGATCATATAAGCTACAGCACTCCCATTGTCTTCCGCATTGCAGGTGACCGGCTGAGTGCCATACTGAATTCCATTCAGTCTGGGCCTTTCCTCCCAACTCCTTCCATATTTGAGCAAGCTGCCAAACCTCCCTCTTCCCTTGTCCACAGCCCATTTGTGTTTGGACAATCCCTTTCCCAGCAGCCTCAACCGCATCCACAGCTTCCGAGTAAGTCTGTCCGTCTATAAGGTAGTGGCGGTGCTTGCTTGCACAGGTGCCCCTTGTTCTTGTCTTAAGCGCTTATTTGTCTAGTGTCCCGTAGGTTGTGTTGAGATCCGTTCAGGCTTATTTCCCCTGCTTTTCTGTCGGCGTCCACCCCGCTTGCTTGCTGTGTTTGAATTGGTGATTCTTTTCTTTCTCATCTCAGTGGGCAAATAACATTTAAGTTCTGTGTTTCTGTTGTAGCTACTAACAATGTGTGTTTCATGTCAGATGTTTCTGTTAACTTTTTTTGCTTGCTACATGTACAGTGTTTAATTTGATCATTCAGTAGCCTAACAATTACCAAGAGGTCCAGGAATCTGTCCACGCAATCAAAACCGTGCAGTGCTTGAGCATTGCATCCCCCAGTGTAATCCACAATGCATTTGTCTGCGTAATAAAATGAATTTGGGTTTTTGGGATATTAAAGGCGCAAGTGTCTCAATATTTTCCACAGCCAGAATACTCTGAATCTGCATTTCAGATTTATTACAGTTCTTCACACTCTTCTGCCACCCTCCTTGCACTGGTTGATGCCCAGTTTTGTTTTAGTCTTGTGCCTGCTTCTACTAGTCTCTGTCTCTCTTACAGTGTCTGTCCTTCTACTTGTTGCTTTTCTCTATTCATATATCTTTCCCAGTACATAGATGCTCCTCTGGCCCTGTTTACGCTTAGTGTTAACACCCATCGTGGGTGATCCAATCACCAATTACAGAGCTTTAATGGGGTTGCTAGAATTTTTAATGGGAATTGCGTAGAACCTCATCTCAGACAACATCATACACCTACTGACCTGCTAATACTTCACTGTTTTAAAGGGATAGTTCACCCAAAAATGAAAATTTTGTTATTAATTACTCACCCTCATGTCGTTTTGTTCATCTTTAGGACACAAATTAAAATGTTTTTTATAAAACCTGAGAGCTTTCTGACCCTCCATAGACAGCAGTGCAACTGATATGTTTAAGGCCCAGAAAGGTAGTTAGGACATCATTAAAATAGTCTATGTGACATCAGTAATTCAACCTTTAATTTACTGGATAATGACTTTATTCACCCATTTCTTTTCTTCCTTGTCAGTCTTTGATGCGCATTCACAACAGTACTAGTGACTGAGATGGTAGAGAAGAAATTGTAAAATAAAGTCATGGCTGAGCCACTAATGTCCCATGGACTGTTTTAACAATGTCCTTACTACCTTTCTGCGCCTTGAATGTGTCAGTTGCATTGCTGTCTATGCAGGGTCAGAAAGCTCTCGGATTTCATCAAAAATATCTTAATTTGTGTTCTGAAGATGAATGAAGGTCCTACGGGTTTGGAACGACACAAGGGTCAATAATTAATGACAGAATTTTCACTTTTGTATGAACTAACCCTTTAAATGTTACAATACCTGTGTAGTTTATACATGTGTAAAAGAAGTATTAAATTTGATTTAAAAAGAAAAACATACGTACACATGCACAAGACTTCACAGAACTTCTCCGCAGTAACACAGATAATCTAGAACGCTCAGTTAATGTGGGAGCTTGACTAAAATAACAAACATTCCACTTAAAACATCATATTTGGTGTATGTAAACACGGCAATCACGCTCGGATCTGCGCCAAAACAATCAGTCCGAGATCGCCTGAACGAAGTTGTCTCTGGAGAGGTTCTGTTGTAGTGAGAAAACAATTCCATCCAATGAACCAGGCCATTACACAGTGTATGATGGGTAATTACGTAAGTGGGTAATTACATAAGTAATGTCTGTGGGTGAGCACATCTTCGACATTCAAAATAAAAGCGCACCTTTTCATTTTGTAATGCCGTTTTATTGCTCTTTTCTTGTAGTTTTCCTGACGAATCCTGGACTCCTGCTCAAAATTCTAAATTAATATAACGACAGTTACAAAAAAACCTAACAATAACCCCACAAAGCTGTTGTCATTCCATTCTGATGGATGACAGCTATGAGCGGAATCTTGGAAAACAAACCGTGGAACTTTGATCAATGAGAGGACAGTTTACTCAACTTGTATTAACAGATTTGGTCCATTTAGAAGCGTTGCTGTGTGAAAGTGAACTGCACCAAGAATAAAAAGCAACATTGGACCTATTTATAATCCCTGTTTCGGAAAAAGCAATCGATCTACAGTTGTGAAAGCACCCTAAAACTTTAAAAATAGATTTGGAAGCAAATATAAGATGCATACTAAAATGACCTCATAAGCACATCTACATCTGTTTTGAACAGAGCAAGTGATATTGTAAGTTTACATGTAGTCTTGAAAACTAAGTGGTCACAGACCAATTTGGAACACATGTAAATACCAAGTGTACACTGCAATCTCTCAGTTGTCCACTTGTGATTAGATCACCCAAGATGATTGTTAATATCAAGTGTAAACAGGGCTAGAGTCCTTTTTCCCCTCATACACTCTATCTTCCACTCAACAGTTCCCCATTGTTCATTGGCTCTCACTTTCTTTCTCATTCTCTGATGGTTTTCCTTGGTTCAAGCCTTGTTGCTTACTTTCCTTGCCACTGTTTTCCGCTGTAGATGCTTCATCACGCAGCCTTGCTTCACGTGAGCGTGTGCACAAAAGCAGTGCGACCGGCCCTGGCACCGCTCTCTCATCTCTTGTTCTCAGACAAAAGGGTGGGTAATGCATGTCTTCTCCAGGGAGCACCCTGGAGATTCACTACAGGGAGGGGTTTCATGTCATCCTCTCTTCCACAGTCCATTTATTTCCCCTCTTAGGCATGGCAACAGAGTATGTAGTGCTTTGGAATATATATGGTGACAAACATTTCCAGTGACCTGGGTGCTTTCCATTCGCATCAGTATTGCTACCTTAAATACTTTAATGAATTCTTTAATTCTTATGTAAGTAAATGGTCAGTAAATTCAAATTTAAAGTCATTCTTGGATTTCAGTGGATTCTTGTAGATGTCATTTTAAAGTTTACTTTAAAATTTAGTTTTACATTTTGTTTCTTAAGTTATGTTGTCATTTTTTTATTATTATTTCTTCCTGCGTATGTAAAAAGGCCTAACAAATGTCTTTGTGGAGTGCCTCCTGCACATATGAGTTACACATCAGTAACTGTTGGTGTGTTACGATACGCAGGTGACAGGGATAACATGGCCAGTCGGTCTATGTCTCCAGGCAGCAAGCATCGTCAAGAGAGTCGATCCTCCAAAACAGACAGTCACTCTAGCCGATCTGTTGACCAGGTGAAGAGCAAGAACAACGACAGTCTGTCTGCCAGCGAAGCCCTCATTCTCAAATCAGACACGGGCAAACTGCGGTCTGACTCTCACAGCCGCTCCCATTCCCCTAACCACAACACTCTGCAAGCCCTCAAAGCTGATGGCCGAACCTCAGGCCTTAGGGCTGAGTCTCCAACCCCTGGCTCTCGTTCCTCCTCACCCAAACAAAAGACTTTCAGTTCGGGCAGGTCAAGCCCTTCCAGCAACAGTTCCCCACGTTCATCCTCTCCTCATGATAAGAACCTGCCCTCAAAAGTTAGTCCTTCTTCGAAAGCTCATCTAGACCCTCCTCGTGAGAGATCCAAATCGGACTCCTATACTCTAGACCCTGACACTCTCAGAAAGAAGAAGGTTCCTCTCATGGAACCTCTGAGAGGCAGGTCTACATCTCCTAAGCCAAAAATTTCACCCAAAGAGAGCAAAGGAGGAAGCAGCAATGCTGAGAACCGAGCCCCATCTCCTCATGTAGTTCAAGAAAACCTTCACAGTGAAGTGGTGGAGGTGTGTAGGTCCAGCGCCTTGCTGTCCAACGATGAAGCCAATGATGAAAACGCAGAGTTGCACAATGCTGAAGAGGGCTCCTCCAAGGTCCACTTTAGTATTGGGAAAGCCCCAGTCAAGGAGGAACTTGAAAGTCGTTCCTCACCCAAAGTCAGCCGTAAAACCTCCAGCAGACACGTGAGACCCAAAAAAGACAAATCAGGTCCGCTCTTCAAAGGCGAAAATGTGCGTCCCACTGAACCCGCCAAGCAAGCCATGTCGCCCTCTGTTGCAGAATGTGCCCGTGCTGTTTTCGCTGCCTTTCTGTGGCATGAAGGCATAGTACATGATGCCATGGCATGCTCTTCCTTCCTCAAGTTCAACCCAGAGCTGACCAAAGAACACGCACCCATTCGTAATTCTCTCAGCTGCCAGCAGGGCTTTGAAGAGAAGGAGAGCAAACTGAAGAACCGCCACTCTCTGGAGATCTCCTCGGCACTCAACATGTTCAACATATCACCACATGGACCAGATATTTCCAAGATGGGTAGCATCAACAAGAACAAGGTTCTGTCCATGCTCAAAGAACCACCCTTGCCTGAGAAGTGCGAGGATGGAAAAAGTGAGGCAGTCTCCTATGAGATGACCAGCCACTCCTCCATGAGGTCCAAGTCCATCTTGCCTCTCACTCTCCAGCATCTAGTAGCCTTCTGGGAGGACATATCCATGGCTACCATCAAAGCGGCTACACAGAACATGATCTTCCCGAGTCCGGGATCCAGTGCTATCCTTAAAAAGAAGGAGAATGAAAAAGACAGCAAGAAGACCAAGAAAGAGAAGAAGAAGAAGGAGAAAGCCGAGGTTCGCCCCAGGGGGAACCTCTTTGGGGAGATGGCGCAGTTAGCTATGGGAGGCCCAGAGAAGGACACCATCTGTGAGCTGTGTGGAGAGTCTCACCCATACCCTGTTACGTACCACATGAGACAGGCCCACCCAGGTATGGTGCTGTCAATTTTTGAGTTTTACTCCATTCTTTTTTTTTTTTTTTTCAGAGCAGCTATAAAGACCAATATGTGGAGATCAATCATTTCGTTTCTGTATTGTTTTCTTTCAGGTTGTGGCCGGTATGCAGGAGGTCAGGGCTATAACAGCATTGGCCACTTTTGTGGAGGCTGGGCTGGTAATTGTGGAGACGGTGGGATTGGAGGAAGCACCTGGTACTTGGTGTGTGATCGTTGTAGAGAGAAGTACCTCAGAGAAAAACAAACCGCTGCCAGAGAAAAGGTATATCTGTCATGACCAATGTAGGGAAATGCATAATTGTATACTTCTTACTTGGGTTCAACCTGTGTTTCTTGGTTCAGGTTAAGCAGTCAAGGAAGAAACCTCTCCAGGTGAAAACCCCACGGGCTCTGCCCACGATGGAGGCCCATCAGGTGATCCGTGCCAATGCACTGTTCCTGCTGTCTCTGAGCAGCGCCGCAGAGCCTAGCCTGCTTTGCCATCACCCACCTAAACCCTTCCACGCACATCTGCCCAGCCTCAAGGAGGGAGTGTCTGAGGAGCTACCCAACAAGATGGGCTGCCTCTATCTGCAAACCCTAGCCCGGTAAATTCCTTGTGTTGACCTTGATGACCATGGCCAGCATTTTTGTAGTATTTCAATGCGTTAAGTATCTCACTGACTCTTTTTCAATGTCCTTTCACAGCCAACACACTGAGAACTTTGGGGCCTATCAAGATGACAACTTGTTTCAGGATGAGATGCGTTACTTGCGTTCTACATCAGTCCCTGCCCCCTACATCTCAGTAACTCCAGATGCCTGCCCCAATGTTTTTGAAGAGCCAGGAAGTAACATGAAGTCAATGCCTCCAAGGTACTATAACAAAGCTTCCTGTTTCCCAACTGTGCTGTGTACTATGAACATTTTACTTTTTGGGTATGCCTTTTATGACTTCTTTATTTGACTTTGTTCCTTTAGTTTGGAGACAAGTCCAATCACAGACAGTGACACAGCCAAGCGGACAGTATTTCAGCGCTCATATTCAGTGGTGGCCTCTGAGTATGATAAGCAGCACTCGGCTTCCCCAGCAAGGGTCAAAGCAGTGCCAAGACGCAGGGTGCACAGTGGGGATGCAGGTAATGTTGTGTCACTCTGTACAGCACAGTTACAAATGTCTAATTAATTCAGCTAATTACCATTATTACCATAATGACAGTGACTGAGGTCCTGAGACTCTATTTACACCAGGTGTGCTTTCAGTCTTTTAATTATGCAATATATAATTTGCATTTGGCAGATGCATTTAACTTATTTTGCGTTGATTGTATACATTTTTAGTAGTTGTTGCAATCTCAAATTTGCCCATTTAAACCCATGAACTTACCGTTGTCACCTTTCAGTGTTTGAGTACTCGAATTGTCATAGAGTTTGGAATTGATTAATTTGAAACTTCAAGTTCACTTTTTAATTTAATTTATCAATATTCATGCTAAATTTTATTCAGTTATTTACTTTTTGTTGTTTTTGTTTTGTGTTAAAGGGGTCATGAGTTGCCTACTTTATTATTTTGCACCATCTCTGAGGTCTACTTATAATGTTATGATTTGTACATCAAAAAACATAATATAGAAGTAATAGGCTATTTTCTCTCCTGCTTTGACCCCTCATCTGTTTGAATAGGCGTGGCTGATTGAAAACTCAAAAGTAAATGCCCCCTGCTACGATTGGCTAACAGTTGTGTGTATTTGACACCCTACATCCTTCATAGATAGAAGCTGCTATGATTTAGGTTTTACTAAAAAAGCGCCCTTCTCTACTTTTTCTTGTCAAAAAAGACACCAAGTTCGAACATAGACTTATTACGTCATAGAGTGGCACATTTCACAGTCTGTTTTTTTGACAGATTGGCTTCAGTAAATCTGTTTTTAGACTAACAAGAAAGTTTTGAGTTCTGAAACTTACAGGATGCTTTTATGACAATGACCTTTTATATGTCTGAAGATCAAGGCAATTTTGATTTCTCAGTTCATGACCCCTTTAACTACTAAAATGTTACAATATTATGTAGTAGCTTACAGTTGTAAATGTGAGTTAATTTCTGCCTTCTGTACAGAAGTTGGGTCATCACTACTTCGTCACCCTTCTCCCGAATTGTCTCGACTGATCTCAGCCCACGGCTCTCTCAGCAAGGGTGAAAGGAACTTCCAGTGGCCTGTGTTGGCATTTGTTATCCAGCATCATGATCTAGAGGGTCTGGAGGTGGCTATGAAACATGCACTCCGCAAATCAGCCTGCAGGGTGTTTGCCATGGAGGTCAGCAATGTTCTCTCTTTCTGTCTACTTTCATTTGTGTCTCTTTGTCCTAAATTGTGCAGTCATAGTTGTTGAATATAAGCTATGAATTAATTATGGGTTCCCACAATCATGGAAATCCTGAAAAGGAATTTAAAAAATTTGATTATCTGGAAAAGTCATGCAAATTAAAAAAAAAAACACAGAATAAGGAAAATTCTATAGTGGATGTAAATACAGTAAAAAAAAAGCTATTTAGTAAATGTAATTTTTGTTTTTAGTTAGTCTAGCTATTTTTAAATCCTTTTTTTTATTTAATGCCTTTTGTGAGTGCAGTTGCTGTTAAGTGATGTATTACAATCATTCAAGTAATGGAACTGTATTGGTCAGAAGTTCTTGGAACTCTTAACAAACCTTTTGTTGTGCATTTCCTTCTCAGGCTTTTAATTGGCTGCTGTGCAACGTTACTCAGACCACCTCCCTCCACGACATCCTGTGGCACTTTGTGGCGTCTCTAACTCCGTCTCCCTTTGAGACGGAAGAAGAGGAGGATGAAGAGAACAAAGGAAACAAGGAGAACCTCGAGCAGGTTTGGCCTTATGACAACACTAATGGTTTATTAGTAAGTTCCTATTCAGGATTTTTCTGACACAGGTTTTTTTTTTTTTTTTTTGCAGGAGAAGGATTTAGGTGTCTGTGAGCACCCCCTGTCTGACATTCTCATCGCAGGAGAGGCGGCTCACCCATTGCCCCACACTTTCCACCGTCTGCTGCAGACCATCTCTGACCTCATGATGTCACTTCCCAGTGGAAGCTCACTTCAGCAGATGGCCCTGAGGTATCTTCTGCCTGTTCATAGAAACATATTTAAAAAAAAGTGATGCAAATTTTGCACATGCAAGCACAACTAACGTCTTCGAAAGTTTAATAATCTAGTGTTTGGCTGTTTTACCAGGTGTTGGAGTCTTAAATTCAAACAGTCAGATCATCAGTTCCTGCACCAGAGTAACGTATTTCACCACATCAACAACATCCTGTCCAAATCAGATGATGGGGACAGCGAGGAGAGTTTTAACATCAGTGTACAGTCAGGATATGAAGCGATTAGTCAGGTGGGAAAGACTTTATTTCCTGTTGCTTTTACATAGATGCATTTGGCGGAAGCTTTTAGCTAAATAGGCTTTCACTGCAATCAAGGTATACATTTTACATGTATTGCAGGAACTTTGTGTGGTGACCTGCCTGAAAGATCTGACCAGCGTGGTGGACATTAAAACGTCCAGCCGACCAGCCATGATCGGCAGCCTGACTGATGGCTCCACTGAGACGTTCTGGGAGTCTGGAGATGAAGATAAGAACAAAACAAAGAGCATCACTATCAGCTGTGTGAAAGGCATCAATGCGTCATATGTCTCTGTCCATGTTGACAACTCTCGTGACATTGGAGTGAGTTTGTTTCTTTGTTGGCCAACTGTTAATTCTGTATAGATTTTAGGAAGTATTCAAAGTGCATAAGGCCTATATAACCAGACCTTCGGATATGACATTTTCTCTGACAATTTTCTAGTTTGCATTAATTGTTTTGTAATATTTATACATGTATCTGTAAACAGCTAGTGATTTATATAACTTTGTGTTCTGTCAGAATAAAGTCACGTCAATGATATTCCTTTGTGGGAAGGCTGTGGAAGATCTCTGCAGAATCAAACAGGTGGGATTTAAATGACAGACCAACAACCAAAATGCTTATCAAAGCATGTCTGCATGAAAATGTAGATCACCAGAGCAGTAGTCTCTTCAGGATTGTTTCACTGAATTAACTTTTTGTTGTCTCAGATTGACTTGGACTCAAGACACATGGGTTGGGTGACTAGCGAGCTGCCTGGAGGAGACCACCATGTGATTAAGATCGAGCTTAAGGGTCCTGAGAACACGCTTAGGGTGCGGCAGGTCAAAGTGCTTGGCTGGAAGGAGGGCGAGAGCATCAAGATTGCTGGGCAGATATCAGCCAGTGTAGCTCAGCAGAAGAACTGTGAGGCTGAGACGCTGCGTGTCTTCCGCCTCATTACGTCACAGGTGAGCCCAAAACCATCTCAAACAGGTCGCAAAAGCACAAACCGCAGTATTGTTGAATTATCAGTGTCAGTATCATTGTATGTAAGTGCTGCAGTGTAAAACACTCGTTCACAGGTATTGTTTATGAAATTCAAAAGTCATTTTTATGTGTTTTTGTAGGTGTTTGGAAAACTCATTTGTGGGGATGCAGAACCAACACCAGAACAAGAAGAGAAAAACCTGCTCTCCTCACCTGAGGGTGAAGACAAGGTCAGTACCAGCATCTGTTGTGTTTGGTGGCTCGTTATAATCACTGCTCAATTTTATGTCAAGTGCTGAAGCTTAAGATGAATTGTAAAATGATGTTACAAATGTTTTGTCTTTAGGCTCCATCTGATGCAGACTTGAAGGAGCACATGGTTGGCATTATTTTCAGCAGGAGCAAACTGACCAACCTTCAGAAACAGGTAACGCCATCAAAAACCAAGCTTCCATCTAAGATAAATTGATTGAAGAGTTGATTATAAATGTACTAAAAATATCCAAAAAATCAGCAAAAATAGTTTGTGCAATATTTGTGCTTTATAAGAGTGTTATTTACCATGGTAAAATGAATAAATAATGGCTGTATGAATAGACAAAATAACTGGCCACGAGTATTTTTGGAAAAAAAGCATAGTAAGTTTTCTAGGGCTAATTATATAATATTTTATAACCGTTATAAAAAAAAAATGTTTAGGACGTAAACATTGGTAACCAGACATTTTACAAAAACAGTGTTTCAAGGTTAACATTTTGGTAATTCTTACCTCACTCTTGTATTTTTGTTTATAGCACATCATATCTGAACTGACAGTCACATATGGTCTAGTCACAAAAATTTCCATGCAATCTCAAATTTGATTTAAAAATATGCATACGCATATGGTCGGAACTCTACAGTGTCATTTGTTGTTTTTTGAGATAAGACAAACACCAAACTCTTTTAAAATCAATCTGCTTATCAAATGACATGTCTAGGGGTCTATGAAATCTATTTTATTTTTTTCCAAATTCAGTTTTTTTTTTTTTGTTTGTTTGTTTGTTTTTTTGCATTCCATTTGTTTCTCTTTTAATTTCTTTACACTTTGCTTTAATGGTTTAATAAAAAAAAATTGTCTAATTAACTGAAATCATGAAACTTACACAATTTAACAACAGTTTATTAAAAGGCCTATGAAATGTTTTTTTCTCCCTCAAATTCTCAAAAATCTCAAAAATAGAAAACTCTTAATTTTCTGGATTCCATTTTAATAATCAAAAACATCTCTAATTATTTATTTAAAAAATGTATTATTTAATGTATGCATGTATGTATTTCTTTATTTTTTTATTTATACATTTTTATCATTCAAAAATAGTTTATGTAATTACATTTTTTTTCTGGTTAATACATTCTGGTAAGTAATTTTTCTAATAAATATTCCTTAAAAAAAACAATGTTTTAGTAATAATTTTATTAGTAGTAGTAGTAATATTATCATTACACTTAGTAATAGTCAAATCAAACTTTCATTTTGAAGGCTTCTCATGAAGACCTTTAGGTTTTGGTTTCTATATGATATATGAATGTTTTTCTCAAAAGAAACAGTAAAATGCTCATAAAGTGACTCTCAGAACAGTTCTAGAGAATGTTTATGTGTTTATCTACTCATATTGAGGCGGCAGAGACTGAAAATACCGTGAGCATCACACGTGCTTCAGTATGTGCAGTAAATGAAACCACGTGTCTGTGGCATTCATTCACACGGACACACAGAACATGCAGGTTTCAAATTTAAACAGTTTTTTTTGCGGCTTAATATTCACAGACACGAGTCCATATAGTTTTTTGATTTAAGTGTACTGACCTACTTTTAATTTATTCATCCAAAATTTGGCAAATTCCTTGATATTCCGTGTTATACAGTAAATTCCATTTTTATGACTAGATTCCACAATTCCGTCCAATCATAGGGCCCTACGTATAAAATACTGTTTCTGTGTCCAAGCCACTGTGGGAATACTCAGTTCAGAATCTCAACAACCATTAATGAGCATTTTTTATTTATAGCACATATTTAGGCTAAGATTTATAAAAAAAGTGAACACTACAGTCTGTGGGCTCACAGCATCCCAGACACTGATTCATACAGTGGTGTGTGACATCAGACTTAAGCAAATTGTGAGTCCAGTCTCCTGTGCTTTTCGTAGAGTGTACTGCATCCATTACTAATGAGGTTTCATTTTAGGCAGTAGACAGCAAGCCAATTCCTGTCTCTACAAATTGCCTCTCTTAAAATGCCAGTTACTCAACTCCTAACCGTTTGTCTCCTCAGGTTTGTGCTCATATTGTCCAGGCCATCCGTATGGAGGCCACGCGAGTGCGGGAGGAATGGGAGCATGCCATTTCCAGCAAGGAGAACGCAAACTCTCAGCCCAGTGATGACGACGCCTCCTCTGACGCTTACTGCTTTGAGCTGTTGTCTATGGTGCTGGCCTTGAGTGGATCTAACGTCGGCCGGCAGTACCTAGCCCAGCAGCTCACCCTACTGCAAGACCTCTTCTCCCTACTTCACACTGCCTCACCACGCGTTCAGAGACAGGTTTGTGAATGCATTATGAAGATTATTCTTGATCTTGACTTTCTAGAATCTGGATCTTGAAAGCAACACTGTTCTTGTCACGCAGGTGACGTCACTGCTCAGACGTGTTCTTCCTGAGGTCACTCCCATGCGCCTGGCCAGCGTCATCGGCGTAAAGGCGCTTCCACCAGCAGACATCAGTGACATCATCCACTCCACCGAGAAGAGCGACTGGACCAAGCTGGGCATTTTAGATATGTTTCTGGGCTGCATAGCTAAGGCCCTCACTGTGCAGCTTAAGGCGAAGGGCACCACTATAGTTGGCACAGCTGGCATGGCTGCAGGCAAAGGAGTCACAACAGTCACCCTACCCATGATCTTCAACTCAAGGTCAGCTTGCTTGCATGTGCCAATACTTATTTCTTACTCATTTTGGGCAGTTGATTTAGAAATAGTGTTTTTTTTTAAATGCTGTCAAAATTAGCATGTGAACACAGGCGATTAATTTTTCAAGTTTAACGGCATTAAAAATATTTAAAGGAAAGGTACAGGTGACGAGGAGCTTTAGTAGAACATTATATGTCAAATCCTGATTTTCACCTTTTCCACTCTTGTAGATTTTGTTAAATGATACGTTTTGAATACTTCTTTTTGTCATTCAAAACATTTGACATTTTACTGCCAATTTTGATAAGTGCAGTAAAGCTGATTCATAAATTTATGGGTCAGAAAAGAAATGGGGGTTTTCAAGCAACAAAACATAAGTTTAATACAGCTTAAATTTATTTCTGTACATTAGAATGTGTCATGTTTAATTAATTTATTTTTTTTGGAACAAAAAATTATGACTATCATACTTTTTTGCAATGATTTATAGAAGACATGTAGAAAGTAAAGACAGTAAATCACAGACTGAAAAAAATGTTGTCAAGCATGTTTAGAACAAAAATAATTAGTTGTCATTTAAGGGTCACTGTGCAGCCTCAGTACTAATTAATTGTCATTTTAAGGCTTTACCAATCTTGGCCAGTATTCTTCAAACCACCAGGTTTTACCTATTTGTCAGCAAGAACTTTTTAATCATTTAAAATGTGTAATTAATTTTTTTTGTTTTTGTTTTAATTTACCCTGAATGATGATGTAACATTATTTCATTTCGTTTTGATATTTTATTTATTTATTTATTTGACACAGTAAAGTAAACACTTTACTTGCATTTAATATGCTTTTGACATATATAAAATCACGTTTGTAAAATCATTATTTGTAGTTTTTTTTTTTTTTATATATATATCTTTTATATGAAAATCTTTGTTGAAATTCTTATTTTTGTACTCAGCATAATCAAATTAAGTAATATTAGACGTTTTTTCCAAAATCAGCAGACTGTTTTTTAAGGAAATATATATTTTAGAAATATATATTTAATATATTATATTTTTGTCTGTTTGTGCAGCTACATTCGGCGTGGAATTAGTCACTGGTGGATGAAGGGCTCGACTCCGCCTCAGATCGCTGAGATTATCATTAAACTTGTCAAAGACATGGCTGCTGTGAGTAATGATGGCCTTATCCTGAACACCATTACTGTCTTAACAATATGAAGCAGATTTGCTGTATTATGTATAATCTTGTACTGCGTAACTTTATCTCCTGCAGATATGTTTTAATGCGTTTAGAGAAATGCTCCTTCATCATTTAAGTGTCTTTTTACCCCAGGGCCACCTTTCTGATGCCTGGTCCAGGGTGACTAAGAACGCTATTGCTGAGACCATCATTGCGCTCACTAAGATGGAAGAGGAGCATCGCTGTCCAGTGCGCTGCATCGCCACCACTCGGGTATGACTCAGTGCACTCACTTCATCTGTCACAACTGAACATTTGCCAACTGGGTCAGTATTACTCAGAATCCTTCAGCTTGGGAATCAGAGATGATTGGTGGGTGGGGTTTACCAGTCATGTGATCTTATACAGGTCAGCAGCAGATTGAAATGGAATATCACTTAATTACTATTAGGGCTCCCACAGTCATGGATAAACTTGGAAACGTGTAAAAACTGGTTTAAAATCCACTTCCTCTCTTCAGCTGTGGCTCGCATTGGCCTCTCTATGCGTGCTGGATCAGGACCATGTGGACCGGCTGTCTTCAGGTCGCTGGATGGGCAAGGACGGGCAGCAGAAGCAGATGGTACGACACATTGGGTCTAATAGGCCTCTGGGGTGCAATAAAGCACAATCAGTGCAATAGTACATTAAGTCCTTCTGGTGAGAATGAGCTCTTTACCTCTTCACCCTGATGTTTCGTTCGCAGCCCATGTGTGATAACCATGACGACGGGGAGACGGCAGCCATCATTCTGTGTAATGCATGTGGAAACCTGTGCACCGACTGCGACCGCTTCCTCCATCTCCACCGCCGCACTCGGACCCACCAGAGACAGGTGAACGTGAATGCCCACACGTATCTAATCATCATGTGGATCAAATATAATCCATAACTAGGGTTACAATCACAAATTGTGTAATAACGGGCTGGATGTTCAAATGATGTCAAGTTGTGAAAAATACATACTGGAGACAGGTTTACTATAATAAATGGTACTTGGAAAAAAAATAGAATTGGTGCTTCTATACTTGTTGCTTTTATAAAAGTACTACAAGAATTATTAGTGAAATTATTATGGGGAATCATTATGTAAAGTTGAAATCAGAAATAGGGTTAATTTAAGTTTCTTCTAAAACATTTCATGGTGTGTGCAGGTCTTTAAGGAGGAGGAAGAGGCCATTAAAGTGGACCTACATGAAGGATGTGGTCGAACCAAACTCTTTTGGCTCATGGCATTGGCCGATTCTAAGACCATGAAGGCCATGGTGGAGTTCCGTGAGCACACAGGTGACTTCCTCATTCTGTAATAATGTTTAATAATGTAGTGAGAAAACGGATCATGCTGAGGAGAAGAAGGGGAAATGGAAATGTTCCAAATGGGACCATATAAACACTGCAGTTTTCCTTTTATTAAAGGGAACTCTGGATATGAAGACTTGTATGGCTTAATGTAATGTAAATGATGTTTCTTACTGAAATCTGTAGAAACCTAGAAAACCTATGAAAGATTTACCTTATTTAAAAAATCCACATTGTTTTATACACATTTTGGACTATGGAGGTGTCATTATTTTTGATGTAAAATGGTTGCAGTCAGTGGGCTACTGGTGCTACACGTTGTTATTTTTACCACAACACAACTCAGACAATAAAATACTGTAAAATACACACATAATACCACATTGTGCAGCTTTTGGTTGTAATTTTAGTCAAAGGGCAAAAGAAGCGATGGAAGTCTTCACTGCTTTACTAGCGATAAGAAGAGGCAGGGGCGTCACGAGTGGGGGGGGTGTCGTCATGTGACCCACAACAGCCACAACAGCACTTGTTTTATTTTATTTTTTTCCTTTTTATTCAAAAGATACCCAAACGCATGAACTATATCATGAAATATCTCTATTCTCACCTTTACAGATTATGTTAGTTGATCAATAGTGGGTGGTGGTCAAAGTAACCTAATAATGTAATCTGTTAACTATGCAGAAAAAACCTGTCTGTTTACTTACGTAACAGATATGGGTGTCATGCCATAACACATTTTTAATATGACTGACTTTATATTTAATGTGAGTTTGACATTGAAAGTTAATGTGAATAAAAACATTGTAAGTTAGGCTACTAATCATAACACTTTATTTGTGCAGAGAGAAAGCAAAGAACATTTACATTACTGACAGTCTAGAGTTCAAGCACTTTCAAAAACTCCAATTAAAACCACTTAAGCTGTTTACACTATGAAATGCCTTACTTGCAAATTCATACACAGTTGCACTTCGTTTCTGGTGAGAGAATTCGTCTGAAGGAGGTATTCAGTCAGTGAGCGAGTAAAGAAACACCAACATTTTAACGATGACTCATCTGAACACCTCTTATTGGTCATTGCCTTCGTAAGCTCAACAGCATTGTGTATAATTGGTTGTAATGCTCAGGGCTGTAAAAACGGGTCTGTATCTGCCACAGCACTAGCCAGCGAATGCAGATTTAAATTTAGCAGCTGATGATATGACACACTGAACGTTCTAATCACGACGGTGTGATTGTATCAAACATAGAAAATATTAATCGGCTATTTTTTCGTCTTTTGAAAGCTGCATTCAAAATCCACTTGGCTTAAAAAGGAGAAAAGAATGGGAAGATGGCTGTGGACGAATAAAACTTCCTAAAGGCTCGCGTCTTTGTTCTCTACTCTTTAGCCCTGTTGCTTTTGAGGCTTTTAGTCAATTACAGCTACTGAAAGAGCTTACAAATGGCAGAGACAAGAAACGCTAGATGTCATCCTGGCATGATGTAAACATGCAACACTTGTCTTGACGCCGCAGCCACTGAAAGAGTTTATCAGCGTGGATTTCAATCGATATCCGGGGTGTTTAGACTCCTTGAGGGGAAAAATTGATGCTTTAAGCCTACGCTTATATATCTATCACCACCTGTAAGCTGTGGTCATCATATCAGTATTTTATTTTCAGAGTTGTGTCACGGTAAAAATAGCACCAGTAGTGCCAGTAGTTCACCGAGTGCACCCATTTCAGTCATTGAAATAATGGTGCCCCCCATAGTCCAAAATATGTATAAAACAATGTGAGTTTTTTTTTTAAATAATGTAAATCTTTAATGGGTATTCTACTACATATTTCAGTAAGAGACATCATTTACGTTATATTGAGCCATAAATGTCTTAATACCTGGTGTTCCCTTTAAGAGACCGTATTTGCCCTCAAGATATTTTTAGAGCTTTATTTTTCAAACAGTAGAGCATGGCGCTAGTTACGCCAAATTCATGGGTTTGATTACCAGGAAGGGCAGGAACTAATGAAAAGTGTACATTAAATGCAATGCAAGTTGTCAGATAAATGTTAGGGATAGCGATATCAAAATCTCACAATACGATAATATTGTGATAAAGCTCACATGAAGTTCACAATACAATATTTATTGCGATATTGAGAAAAAAAAAAAAAAGACAATTGGAGGAAATTGAAAATTTTGTAAATTTTTAAAGTTAAAGGGAAATTACAATATTTCTTTCCTAATTTCTACACTTGAAAGAAATGTTTTGAATTTGGACTGCAGTAACGTTACCCATTTAAACCGCTAGTTGTCAGCAATTTATACTGCTCTTATAAACTTTTATTTTGAAGTAAAACTCCAGCTTCAGTGAAAACAGGCTTACAAAATTGTCTCACTACAAATCAAGTGAAATGCTGTAATCATCTGCCATGAAAATACAGCATAACAGGTGGCCGTTGTGTTCCTAGATGCGCACTAAACTCACAGCACATGCAATAAACGAGTTCACTGCATTCATTCACTGTGAACAGAGCCGTTCTGAGACGCAGAAAACACCAGATCACGAGCTGATCGTCTGAAGGGTCCTCTTCACTTTGAAACATGCAGCGAAAACAGACATGATGAAGGGATTAAGCCATACTGCGCACTTTCGGTTTTAGTTTGTTTGACAGATATTGTGTCGAAGCATAATGGTCCAAAACACAACTTCAAAGACATTTTATGTTAGAATAAGATGTTTAAATATATTTTAAAAATTGCTCTTGCCCGGAAAACGTATTGTTTCATATCATCATGTGATCGCGATGATATCAAGATATCGTTTTGATATTGCAATATCACAATATTGTTAATATCCTTACATCCCTAATAAATTTAAAAGTAAATTAAGTTCTCAAAGGAGTTATGCCTGTTGGATATAAAATCAAATATTATACAAAAGTAGTTGTAAGTAATGTACAAAGTCTTATTGTAGATTTTAATACAGACGCTGTTTAAATTTTTTGGAGTGTTTTCTTCACATTCAGTGTTTTTACTGTTTTTATTTAGTGGTTTATATATTATTAATCTTTCACAGTCAACTAAATTCACCTTTGAGACTGTAAATACAGGTACAGGTCACTACAGTGTCTACAGAAGCACTGAAGCCATCACTACACAAGCTTGGAACAGAATATTCAGAAATAATTGTTAAATGTTAGGTAACAGATAAAAAAACAGAGCAATTCACAACAGGGATGCTTTTGCCCAACAGTTTAAATATCTGTGGCATTTTTGTCACTTCTGGTGGTATTTGTGCCCTGAGGCCCTGCATAATTTGAGTGATAACCGCTAGGCCGCAGCTGTGACCTGTCCTATTTTCAGTATTCTTCTTTTTGACTAGTGGTTTTATTTATGTTATTGCTCGTTATAGCTTAAATGGCATTATTGTACTGTTCTTCAGGGAAACCAGCATCCAGCAGTTCAGATGTCTGCCGTTTCTGTGGCACCAGGAACGGCACAGAGCTGTCTGCAGTAGGAAGTGTATGTTCTGACCAAGACTGTCAGGTATTCACTCAAAATGTCGCTTCTTGGCAGAATTTTATACTTCTTTTTTTTTATACAGTTTAATACTGGAATTCATTCGTCTCATAAACACTGGTGTATTTTAAACACTGTATAGGAGTATGCAAAACTGGCCTGCAGTAAGACTCATCCGTGCGGTCACCCGTGTGGAGGGGTCAAAAATGAAGAGCTGTGTCTTCCCTGTTTACATGGCTGTGACAAAACCGCAGCCTGTCTGAAACAGGACGCTGACGATATGTGCATGATTTGCTTCACCGAGGCTTTGTCTGCCGCCCCAGCAATCCAGGTACGGCAGAAAACTGTCACTGCGTGAGATTGCATATAGAGGATATAGAATTTCATACATAAAAGAGATCAGCATGTAACTGTGTGTCCTGGTTTATTTGCAGCTGGACTGCAGTCACGTGTTCCATCTTCAGTGCACAAGAAGAGTTCTTGAGAACCGCTGGCTTGGGCCCAGGATAACCTTCGGCTTCATGTCTTGCCCTATTTGCAAGGTAAATAAGCTAGTTTGGACTCACTTTGAGTGAAAGGTCAGGATGAATAATTAATCAGGATAAAATCGAAATCACACTGTTGCGTAGTGTGATTGTCTAATTACAAAGATTGCAGTTAAATTAATTAGATGTGTGTTCTGCATCTACACTTGAGGACCTCATGATCCATGTTTTCAGAGTTTCAGGGTAGCCCGGTTTACAGAAAATAATCACATTTTTTTGGGAATGCAAGCTGCACCAACCATCTTCCCTGACTGAGAACTGGCTGTTGTCAACAAAAGAGAAGCTATAAAGGCTCCCTAAAGTTTTTCACCAAATAAAAGCTTGGTTTAACATTTGAAAATCAAGTAATTAAGACATAAATGTTGCTATTGTAATTTCACAGTTGTGCAGTAATTTAAAATAATAATTGTTTTTTCTTTAAGATACTGGATTTTTACTTGAAATAAATATAATAATATAAAAATGAAATAATAATATAAAAATAGCAGTTGTTTTTAGTTTTGTTTCATAGTATATTATTAGTAGTAGTAGTAGTAGTAGTATACTAATAATAGCAATTATAATAATTAATATTTTATAATTACAATAATTTGGTCAAAACTACAGCAAAAGCAGTAATATTGTAAAATATTTGTACTATTTAAAATAACTGTTTTCTATTTGAATATATTTTAAAATGTAATTTATTCCTGTGATCATATCTAAATTTTCTGAATCATTACTCCAGTTTTTAGTGTCACATGATCCTTTAGAAATCATTCTAATATGCTGATTTGCTGTTCAAAAAACATTATTATTATTATTATTATTATTATTATTATTATTATTATTATTATTATTATTATTTAAAACGGTTGAGTACTTTTTTTTCTTTTTCTGAAATTAAAAACTTTTGTAACATCATACACTATACCATTCAAAAGCTTGGAGTCAGTGTATATATATATTTTTTTATTGTAAATAGTAATATATATATATATATATATATATATATATATATATATATAAAATTTTAGCTGTAGGTCTTTTAAAAAAATATAAAAAATCTTACTTAAACTATTGACTTGTGTATATTGCATATACTCATAAAAGTTTTGGCAAAATTGTGGAGCCCTGCCAAAAAAAAAAAAAAAAAAAAAAAAAGGAAAAAAAAAGAAAAAAAACAGCAAACTTTTAAAAATCTCATTTTAAGTCACATTAAAAAAAATTTAAATTGCTAAAAAAAAAATCACAATTATTTTTGTCCCCCTAAATCCCCCTAAATCTAGAATGTGAAAATTCTGGCATTTATTCGCCATCTTTTTCTAAATCTATGTGACTGACTTTCTTCCATAAAAGTAGTTTTGAAGAATGTTAAAGTGAGTAAGATTTTATTTTATTTTGGTTTGATTTTGGTTTTGATTTGGTTTGTTTCTTTTTTTTTGTTTGTTTTCTTTTGCTCTGGTCAGACTTCTGCAGTCATTTAGTCCTCAGTAATTTATATTCTCTGTTCTTCACAAACCAAAGCCAGTCTAAACTCTTCCTTCATTCCTCTAACTAGATCCTGCTCGTGATATCTAACAGCTCATGAGCCAGCCTTTTGATGTATCCTTCCTGTTTTGCTTTTCTTTTTAGAACAAAATAAACCACTCTGTCCTGAAAGACTTGCTGGACCCCATCAAAGAGCTGTATGAGGATGTGAGGAGAAAGGCTTTAATGAGACTGGAGTACGAAGGACTACACAAAAGTGAAGCCATCACAATGTCCGGAGCTCGATTCTACAACAACCCAGCTGGATTTGCCATGAACAGATATGCTTATTACGTCTGCTTCAAGTGCAAAAAGGTTCGATCAAGTGTTTGTTTGTCTTTTGTTTTGTGCAGAGCACAGAAACAGTGGTTTCAACCAGTCTTCCTTTATGGCTGTGGAACCTTTCAGAAAAAGAACAACTGGATTTGATTGAACAGTCCTTTTATAGATATCTGTTTACTTTGAATAGAATAGAAAAACATGCATGACAAAAAACATTAAACGCAGCTCACTCCTTTAGTGGAAGAGCTATTTGCTTGGCATGTCGGCATGAAATGAGATTAAGAAGAACAAGCGTATCGTAATCTGTTTAGATGACATACTGCCATAATGAAGCCATTTCTCCAACTGTTGTGCTAACAATGTGACTTCTGACTCATCCAGGCCTATTTTGGGGGAGAAGCTCGCTGTGATGCCGAGGCAGGACAAGGCGACGATTATGATCCCCGTGAGCTCATCTGTGGCGCGTGCTCAGATGTGTCCAGAGCACAGGTCAGTGGGACCACAGGAACAAAGCGAGGCACATGTCATGTTTGCACCTTTGTTTATTATTCTGTTTTTAAAGGGACCAACGGATGCAAAATTCACTTTTACATGGTGTTTGCGTATAAATGCGTCATAGCAGTGTGTGAACACAACCACCCTACAATGACTAAAAACACATTCACTCCTTTTTTTAATTCCCAAAAAACCTAAAAGATCTCAATTATTAAGCCGATTTGATTTTCTGAGTAGTGTGATGTCATACTGCTCAGGCCCCGCCCACAACCGCTGACAGACCGTCCCGTTTTAGCATATATTAGCACTTTCTCCACGCTCAAGCAGCTGTAGTGACAACGTCTTGTAAACAGTGCTGGTGTTTTGTAGTTGCATGTAAAAGTGAACATAAGAGTCATTTTGCACAAAGAAAACAGAAGAGGTGGTGGGGTGAGCAGAGCTCATTATCATTTAAAGAGACATGCATCAAAACAGGTAGCTGTTTTTGACTGGATTTTCATGAAGACCCCAAAGAAACATACCAACTTGTGAAAAATGGGCATCTGATGACCCCTTTAATACTATAAATGGCTGCAGAAATGAGTCCAAATATCCAGAAACCCAGTTCCATTGTCCCCGGTCAATGAGCTTTTCGTTAAATGCCTAAAATAAGGGCTGTGGTTAAAAACAAGCTCAAGCTATTTTCAAGTTGTATTCGACACCGTAATATACATCAGTAATACTCAACACATGATTTAAGCTTTTATGCTTCTTGAAAATGTTAAATGTGAGTCCAGATGTTGTCAGGGGATGTTAAACATCATGTAAAACTCATCTATTCTACTGCCTCACTGAGTTCATACTTGTGCTTCTGTAAACTATAGTAACTAAAGACTGAAGGCTTATTATTTATAGCCTAACTTTAGCTTTTTTCTTCTGGTGATTGCCTTTAGAAGTTTATTTGTGAAGATTATTGTGTAAGAATCAGAGTTTTGTTTATTTGTTTAATGCAATAATCCAAAAGCCAATGGAAAAATCCTGTCGGCTTTTTGTTGAGAAAACCAGGGTGATGCAAACTACTGTGTTGGCATACCAAAAAGTGCTCTATATTTCAGCCAGTGAGGTCTGCACATCCTAATGATTTAGTTTTACTAATTTAAATATTTACTTGGGAGATGAGTGTGATACAATGGCTCAGGGATGGCTGCATTATCAGCAGGTCTGTTTTCAATCAGCTTAATGGTTTTTTAAGTTCATGGGTGAATCTCATGAAACCATTTATACACAAGTAAATACACAAGTATTTCACATATACACTACCAGTCAAAAGTTTTTGAACAGTAAGATTTTTAAGTTTAAGTAACTATTTAAAATAACTGCTTTCTATTTGAATATATTTTAAAAAGTAATTTATTCCTATGATTTCAAAGCTGAGTTTTGTCATCATTACTCCAGTCACATGATCCTTCACAAATAATTTTGATATTCTGAAGAGACTTCTTTTTTAATAAAAAAAAAAATAAAAACTTTACAAATCTTACTGCTCAATTTTTTGACCAGTAGTGTAAGTAAATAATTTCATAAAAAAATAAAATGTTTATTAAAATATAAATATATTTATTATTAAAAATATAATTTGAAAAATTATTTATTTAAAAATTAAAAACAAGTAATAATATAATTTAAATATACAAAAACAATTGTATTGTGAATTATAACATTTTCTAGTGCTGTCGATCCCACCTAATTAATGCAATAATTGCAATAATTTCACATTCAACCTTCAAATTAATATCGAAACAACATAGTGTATTTTTAATATTTGTTAAATATTTTTTATGACTGAAAGAGAGTATCACTGATACCAATATTACTGATGTCTCTAGGAAATTCTTTTTTTCCTAATATTTTTAATATTATTTTAATATAATATTTTTTCCATTGACTATAGCCATTCAGCATTACAGTATAATTAAGTGCTATCAATTGTAACATTTATTAGACTTAAAAAAAAAATGTAAAACAATGTTCACATAAACCCATTATTTATCCGTGCCCTTCACCAAGTAGGAAATATACAGAAATTTTAAAATAGTAATTGAACACTAAATACTAAATTAATTATAGATGAATCCTTAAAGCTATGAAAGTTACTGTTTTCTTCTTTGATTAACAGACTTTATAGCAGCTGGGTTATTAGCTTATTTAGCTGCTTTTACTTTAAGAGCTGCCGCTGCTGAACGAGACGCAGATATGAATATGCAATGATACACGTTTCAGCATGTGCCGCCGCAGTTGTGTGTACTGACATATGACATCTCATCTGACCCCAGTTCACTGTTGTTCTACTGAAACTCCTTGTCACCTGTACTGTGACTAAATTAATGCACTTCTTGTCAAGAAAAAAAAGAGACAAGCAGCAGTTGTGAGTGGGGTTGTCAACCCTAACTCTGCCCCTGCATTAACTGTGTTGAATATTTTTAACGCCGTTAAACTGGAAAAATTAATTGATCGAGTTAACACGCTAATTTTGACAGCACTGTTATTTTCATGACACATTTACCCATGAAATTTCTTCACTAATGCTTTTTGCATTATAGAAGTGATTCTTCAGTTTCTGATTTCATGCGATTGACTGTTGGTAATGGCAAGTCGCAGCAATACAGAGAAAAAGTGTAATGATTTCAGGGAATGTGCTCATTTGGAATGAGGTTGTTTGGATCTCTTTCTTTTGTTGCAGATGTGCTCCAAACACGGGACTGATTTCCTGGAGTATAAATGTCGTTACTGTTGCTCTGTGGCTGTGTTCTTCTGCTTTGGGACAACGCATTTTTGCAACGCCTGTCATGATGATTTCCAGAGGATGACCAGCGTCCCTAAAGAAGAGCTGCCTCATTGTCCTGCTGGTACAACACTTCATACAATTTAAAAAGTCCCTCTAAAACTCACGTATCATCCTTCTCCATTGAATTAGGCCTTTGTTCCATTACAAGCTTAAGTCTTAAGCCAACAACATTCTTTATTCTTCCCTCACAGGACCAAAAGGAAAACAGTTAGAAGGCAGCGAGTGTCCCCTGCATGTGGTGCATCCTCCCACCGGAGAGGAGTTCGCTCTGGGCTGCGGCGTGTGTAGAAATGCCCATACCTTCTAAACGCCAGGGTCCCGTAATGATCTCTGTCTATATATATTCACCCTCCTGTGGCGGCCGACTCCCTCTTCAGCACGGCCTGAGAGCAGATACACCGGACGTCCCATTCTGAGGGGGCTGTGACGGGCCGCTGTGCTCCAGGGTGCATCCTCCCCCCTCTCTTTAGACGCTGAAGAATGAAAAAAGAACAAAAAAAAATTACGTTGTGACGTGTTTGCATGCAGCCGTTGTAACCCTGCGGCTTGTATAAACGTTGCACACCTCCTGACCACTGAAGTGTAATAAAGTATGGAGGATTTTGGAATCGGAGACCACGCGGACGGGCCGTGATTTCAGCTTCTCGAATACAAATTTAAGATTCTATTGTTGTATGTAAACTGACTTTGTTTTCGTAATCCTGTACAGTATTCCTTCACTTTGGAGTGCATCATGGTGTGACGGCTAAAGATTCAAAAAGCTATAAGAGGACTTTAGAATGTGACGCTGGAGGAAAATAGTGTACGATTTATCTAATCTTGTATATAATGACAGTAACCCTTCATATGTGTATTCCGACGTTGCTACTCTCTACACTTCAGTTTCGTTTGATATTCTGGGTTATGTTTTGAGCCAGAACTTTTAATGAAGTGCAATACTGGGTGTGCCTCCTCGCAGATGTAAACTTATGGAATGTATGTCAATAAAGCCACTGTACATTTTTCTACAGTGATACACACGCTGTTGTGTTTTCCCCCGGCAAGTGCGATATCATTTCTGTAGTCGGAGCGTTATCGAGGGGCTTGTTGTCTGCGGTGTCTGCCCTGTTGTCTCACTGACGTGGTATAAGAACCCTTCTTTCTGTCATTAAAAAAAAAAAAAAAACGAAGGTGAGTATGTCCTGCTTTTGTATTGTAGGAACACGACTCCTTGGGGCCAGTCTTCACACCAAATCAAAGGAATGTGAGGCAAAACAAGAGATATATTAGAATTTGTGGCTATTTAGTGGTTGTTTTGGAGGCATATAGGAAGGAATGTTTGGGGTGGGGGTGTGATAAACAGCTGCTGTAAAAGAAAAAAATGCAACTTGTGAATCTGCTTTGTATTATTATTATTATCTGTGGATGGAGCTGAATGGTAATAATAAACCGGGTTCTCTGTTCAGCAAGGTACATTACAAAAGGAGTGTCTTGTGCTTTTCTTTCGTTTCTCATTCATTCCTGAAACATTACAGCTTGGAAATGAAAGTATTTAAAAGACAGGCGGCTAGCAAGACGCTTTAGGAGCCTCAGGTGGGCAGAGCTTGGCCACCCGAACGTCGTTTCTAATACGGTACGTGTAAACATGTTTACTTCCTGAAATACTAGTATTTGCAAGGCAACCTAAGGTTTATTTGGGCATATTTAAATTTTCGCTTTCGTTTATGCGTAAAAGACACGCCGAGTGCGTTTTTCGTCAGTTGTGTTTGTGTGTTTGAGCAGCCCAATCACTATCCAGAATGAAACCAGATGTGAGAAAGTCAGCCAATTGAAATTTATATGCAAATATACTTCGTCTTATCACAACGACCTTTGTTTTGAAAGGGTGTAGTGTAAACTGATTTCCAAACGTACTATGGCAAGCCATTTTAACATTGTTTATAAACCTTACTAGTATCTATTTTCATGTTATATATATATGTGTATATATATATATATATATATGTGTATATATATATATATGTATATATATATATATGTATATATATATATATATATATATATATATATATATATATATATATGTGTGTGTATATATATATATATATATTTAGTATCTTTTCCATTAAGTTCATTAGCTACTAGCTTATTCCTTGGGGTACTCATACCTTTTTAAAAGATACTAGTACTTATTCATTACATACTAGTTCCTATTTATTAGATACTAGTACTCATTCATTAGTAGGACCTATTAACCCTGCTGAAAAAAACACAGCTAAAACCAGCCCAAGCTGGTTGGCTGGTCTTAGCTGGTTTAAGCTGGAAGTAGCTGGTTTTTAGCTGGTCTCCCAGCCTGGCTAAGACCATCCTGGCCAGCCAAGGAAGTGGCCAAAACCCCTCTAAAACCAGCCAACCATCTGTTTTTTTTTTTTTTTTTTTTTGTTTGTTTTTTTTCCCAGCAGGGAAATAATAGACACTATATTTATTCATTAGAAAGTGGTACTTATAGATACTAGTACTTATTGTTAGACACTAGTACCAATTAAATAGATAGTAGTACTTATTCATTAGATACTTGTACTTGTTTTATTGTTACTAGTGACATTTAAATTTTTTGCAATTGACTTCTATGGTGATCTGTCATTGAGACTGACTATTCCATTTTAACTAGTATGTATTTCAGTTGTGACTAGTACATACTTTATATGTACTAGTAGTTATTCATTAGGTACTAGTACTTATTTTTAGATAACAGTACCTATTATTAGATACTAGAACTTATTTAATAGATACTTTCATTTATTAATTAGAAGTTCTTATTTATTACATACTAGTATTTATTCATTAAATACTAATTTTTATTAGATACTAGTACTTATTCATTAGGCACTGTAACCTATTAAATAGATACTAGTACTTATTCGTTACATACAAGTACTTCTTGATTAGCTAGTAGTGTTTATTCAAAAGATACTAGTACTTCTTCGAAATGTTACTATTAAACTTTACCTATAAAATGCTTACTAGTAATATTTAAAAGGATACTATTGGAAAAAGTAATAGTATCTAATAAATAAGAACAACTTTCTAATCAATAAGTACTAGCAGCTACTGAATAAGTACCAGTATCTCATAAATAAGAACTATTATCTAATAAATGCATACTCGTAATATTTAAGAAGATATTAACTACTACTGGAACAAGTACTACTATCTAACAAATAAGAACTTTATGAAAGACACTAGTAGCTAATGAATAAGTCAAGTCACCTTTAATTATATAGCGCTTTATACAATGCTTTACATTATTAAACAGGAAAATAGTGTGCTAGAATTACTAGATACTACTAGTACTAATAAAAATAAGTACTAGTAAATTTACAAAAGACACTAGTAGCTAATGAATAAGTACTAGTACTTAGTAGAAACTAGTATCTAAAAAGTACTAGTATCATGAAAATAGATACTAGTACGGTTTATCCACCTTTTTCCTGAGTAACTGATGAGCGCTGCCGTGATGGACTCTAAATTCAGTTTGGCCCTGTGTATTCTTGGTATTAATATGCATTTTAGTTGATCGGATCACAATTGGACAACGCTAAATACAGGTGTAAACGGGTGTGAAACGTTTTGAGCTTGTCCACTTTCGACCACTTCCAGAGGTAGTCGAAAAGGTGGATTGCTTTCGTGGTGTAGACACTCATGTGGTCAAATGCTTTCGAGCAGCCACAAAAGACCACCTCTCCGCCTACTGAACGAAATGTTGATCATTAAACGTACCGGGCACATTGTTTTTCCACCAGTCCCGACTTCTAAGGTGAATCCAGTGTTTGGCTTAAGGCTATCATTATTAAAACAAAAGTGGCTGCTCTCCGAATTGTTCTTATTTTGGCAATGTTTTTTGTGTGAGCTTATGTCTTCCATTGTTCTGAAATAGCCGAAAAGACCATACATATACATGAACAAAACTTCAAGCAGCATGTTTGCTAACAACACTAGCAGCAGTAAGTACAAGCAGACGTAATATTGGCGCGCAATAACTTTAGCCCCCCACTTGTGTTCTGATGCCAACAGAGTGATCCGTCCATTCACCCTCCTCTTTATGTAACCAGAACCATGGGGGGTAATCTGGTCAGAAATGGTCGAAAATTGCAAACAGTGCCTTTGGGTGCTCTCATATTTGGGTGCTCCATAGAAATCCATGTTACAATGGGGTAAAAAGATAGACTGAATCAATTACATTTAAATTTTATAAATATAACTAATTACAAAAATGTGCGCAGGGTTAAGCTGTGCATTAATTTGACCATAAACAACCAGAGACCGGAAATGTATATTTATAAGGCAGACGCCAATAGTATGTTCCTGCACACCCGGAGGCTGCACTTTCATGACCGCAGTTCCAGGACCCTATTTTTTGTGATATCGCCATCTAGACGAGATCTGATTCAAGCATTAAAAAAAAACTATTCGTTTTTAATCTTTCCATTTTATTTTTAATGAAAGAGCTGGTGTGAACTTGTGTTTGAGGCGTGTCAGCAATCTCCATTTAGCCTATTTAGCTGTGCAAAACAGATCATTATTCTGCTGAATGTTGTAAACTAACATTTGTATTCAAGTAAAATTACATTTATTAATGTACTAATAAACACAGTAATTTGTAGCGCAATTGTTTTACCGTTTATTGCACTATGTGTGTCACACATCAGACGTGAATCGCTGTGCTGCGTCTAATAAACTGAAGCCTTGCAAAAATACAAGTCTTTTTTTACAAGAAAATGGAATTTAACTCCAGAATATATATAGAATATATTGAAATAAATCAGGTTAAATATTTCAAATGGGTATGTTAAGGGTTAGGAATGGGTTAGGACAATAATTAAGTGTTTTTTACTGTTTCATTTGAGTAAAACAAACGTCAAATATACACACAGAAATTTACAGGTATTCACGGCAACCCGTCAAAGTAAAAGTTTGGTTTAACTTTATTAACCATTCAGTATAATGTACGTGCCTACTACTACGACTACTACTATTAATTAATAAAAAATTCTACAATTTTTTTCACACAATATTTCTTCCATGTTTTAAATTTGAATAGTAAATCCCCTTTATCTGTCAAAAATAAAATATCATTTTCACTAGAAGATCAGTTTATTTAATATTTTATACCTTCATTTGATAACCAGAAAAAATACACAGCACAGAATTCCATTTAAAATAAATATATAAATGTAAAAATTTTTATGCATTCAAATAAACAGACATGCTAAAACATATTTGGTAACAATAAAACATAAGATGAAAAAAAAAAAAATTAAAACATTTCATGGGGTCCTAAACATGTATTTTTTCTTAACTTTTGATAAATTCAAATTCAAATTTTAAAATTGACGGTAAATCGTATAAGATTCATGGTTTTAATTAATTACACCTGATTAATTACATTTTGATTAATCAAATTAAATTTAAACATTAAAAAGAAGTCCAGAAAAATGAAAACGAAAAGGAATTTAAAAAATTTCCCCATTTGGGGAAAAAGTAGGGCCCTGTTTTTTCATGCAACTATATTGGCTACAGTTATAAATACATCTTCAAATTTATTATTTTATTTGTCTAACATATTTTTGTAAATTTATAATTTTGTTATAATACTTTGGTATGTTTGCTATTTGCAGTGATTACTATTTACTATTGTTCATAGTGTGACATAGTCTTTAACCTTCAGTTTAATGCCCTGTACCCCATCCACGTTCAACCACCTGTGTCTAACAAAATCTTATGTGAGCATGATGTGAGCTCCCACCCAACACCACTAGCCCCTGATGTTTTAAAATCCTAGAAACACCCCTGGACGAGACGTCCACGTTCAAGAAAAAGGTGGATGGATTAAATATTAAAACGGCTTGCCATAATCGGTCTTCAAACGTATCACGTTTGCAAAATAAATAAATGAATACATACATAAATTAATAAATGAAAATAAAACCAAAAACAGACAGCGCGTCTAACTTAAGTAAAAAAAAAAAAAGTTTATGTAAACATATTTTGAAAGCACAACAACAATAACAGCGATGCATTAACGTTACTCAGAGTCAATTAAAATTATTATTGGTTATTTTCATGGGTTTCGTTAGCAAATAAACTGCGTTATGGTCACGTGGTACGCGTTGTCTTTCTCCTCGCTTTTAGGCTCAACCAAGCACACTCGTCTGACAGCATAGGGTTTGTTTTTAACGACTGCTTGGACGACTTTCTATTAGTATGCTCACTCATACTCACGTACTAATAATTTGAATCACATACTAATTATAAAAGCGTCTATTCTTCAGTGTTTAAACTGAACGCTTCTCTATGAAGGGCCGCCGTGCGCCCCCTGCAGGAAGAGTCCAGTCACAGCCCAGCAGGCGGCCGCCCAGTGCAACTCACGCTCATCTGACTCTCAACAACAACATCGCCATTTTCAGAGCAGGGAGGGAGGTGGGGACGCTGAAATCTCCCGCGGTACAGAGCGCAGCAAGAAGTAGGTCAACCAGCAATATCGCCGAGACGTACGCACTCAGACTCCCGAGAAAACAACATACAACGACACAAATTTACCCTCATCCGTCTCCAATGCGTGTGCTCTGCGCCGCTCTGATGTGTTCAGGTTCCGGTCCGGGTTGACATTCAGACGACTTAACAGGATTTTGCTTATTTTTCGCTGTTTGTGAGCGAGCTGAACGGAGATAACATGAGTAACACGCAAAACAGGTAATTTGGGGATTTGCAGAAGCGCAGTACGGTTGTTGTTGTTAGCTTCATCTAATCTATGTGACTAAATGCATGTGCACAATGTGTTTATTAGGTAACTAAAGTGTTTATTCATGTATAATATCTCATCTACGGCAGTTCAGTTGCTCATGTTAATTGAAATCTTTATTTAACGCAACTTAAAGTTGTTGCGAACACGCTTTGAGCCAAAAGGGAATTTATTTGCAATTGCATTAAAGCAGTTTAACTTGTTTCCTGGAAAGTTTAAAGCCATTCAAACCTGTTAAAGCTGTAAAATTAACTCGTGTTGTGTTCAAACATGCTGTGCATGTTTACTTCTGCCACTGTGCCTGTGTGTGTGTTTGCACTAGGCCTGTTTATGTTACACTTCTTATGCTTCACAGTTCTCTCAGGCCCCCAAGAATGAAAAGGAGGTTGAGCAGAGACCGTGAGGACAGCACCTCGTCCTGCGAGGGGCAGACGGACTCCTGCAAGAGAGTCAAACAGCCTGAAGACTCTGGGGATCTGCTGTCCAACTGGGCTCGATTACCACAGGAGATCCTGCTTCACATCTTTCAGTACCTGCCGCTCCTCGATCGCGCCTTCGCTTCGCAGGTTTGCCGTGGCTGGAATCAGGCCTTCCATATGCCCGAGCTGTGGAGGTGCTTTGAGTTCGAGCTCAACCAGCCCGCCAGCTCTTACCTGAAAGCCACTCATCCTGACCTAATAAAGCAAATCATAAAGAGGCACTCCAATCATTTGCAGTACGTCAGCTTCAAGGTGAGAGGCTCACGAGGAAGTTGACAATTAGCAGCTGGCTCCGCGTTACGGCTCACATATCGTGCTGACCTTAAAGAGATAGTGCACCCAAAAAATACATTTCTGGAATCAATTATTAACCCAAAGCATGTTGTTTAGAACCTGTATGATGTCCTGTTTTTCTGCAGTGTTGCACAATTTTGAAAAATGTTGGTAATACAGGGTTTGCACTTACCAAAGTAAGGGATTGCGGGTACATGGATTGCTTGGTTAATGTGCTACTGAATATGGTTTTCTGCTAATTTATGGTGTCTGAACCATGGAAAAATATGTGGAAGCTGCTAAATCATATAGAGAAGGACTTAGCAAGCAGGAAAGGATGCAGTATTTTGACAAAGTACAGTTAATAGGTGGTAAAGATGCGTACGAGCAGATATTAGCCTAATATTTCACCTACCTGACTGGAAATGATAAAAACAAACTTGAATGTTGTCAAGATTTTTGCCCTGGAAATCCTGGTTTAGTTTGGCCTTTTGTTCCTCAGACAGTTTTTTTGTACTCTTCTCCAGATTTGTTAACTTTTGGCAGTCTGTAGTACTCCAAGTGTTTTTCTTGGTCCAACTGATTAGTAACAGCCCAAAACATGACAATAACTGAACATTTTCAGCAGCAGAGTAATCAGCAAAATATGCTAGTTTTGTTACGCTCGGTGCCACCAATATGGCTGATTGATGACGCTTCGGGAAAACGTTCTATCGAACGGTTTTGGTTCCCATTGACTTTCATTGTAATTTTTGTCCATGTAATGGAAATCAGTGGAAAACGGAATGAAACTATTTGTTTACCAACATTCTTGAAAATATCTTCTTTTATGTTCAACAGAAAAATGAAAGTTGTAAAGGCCTAAAACAACATGATTTGGTGAATAAATCTTCATTTTTGGGTAAAATATCCCTTCCCAAAATTAAAAATTCTGGCTTCATTTACTTGTCCAAATCATGTTGTTCCAAACCTATAAGGTGTTCGTTCATCTTCATTGTAATGAAACCTGAGACATTTCTGTCCCTCCATTGAAAGTCCACACAAACAAATCTTTGAAGCTTCAAAAAGTTCATAAAGACGTTGTAAACATTCCATATGAATGTTGCGATTGAAACCAAGTTTCCTCCAAGTTTTCTCCAAGAGGAGACATGATCACTTTATATGTACATGCAGTATATAGAGCTCATCAAGCATGATAAACTGAATATGATATGATATACTTGTTAGATACGGTGAACATGACTTAAATTAAACCACTCCATAGTTTAGTGTGGTTTACTTTTACAGTGTATTAATGAACGTTTTGAAGCCTTTGAATGAACTTTCAATGGAGGGACAGAAATCTTCATCAGAAATGTATTTGTTTCAAAGATGAATGAAAATCTTGTGGGTTTGTCGTGAGAGTGAGTAAATGATGACAGAATTTTCTTTGCATGAAAATTGCATTTCTTTGCATTATAAGTGCACCTAAAGAAAAAATTATATAGATATATTGTAGATATAGACTTGCATAAAGAGAAAGTTTGCCCAAAAATGAAAGTTGTCATTATTTACTCACCCTTGTGTCGTTCCAAACCCGTAAGACCTTCGTTCATATTCAGAACACAAATTAAGATATTTTAGATGAAATACAAGAGCTTTCTGACCCTGCATAGACATCAGGACACGTTCAAAACAGAAAAGTAGTAAGGGCATTGTTTAAATTGTCCATGTGACATCAGTGGTTCAACTGTGATGTTATGAAGCTACATAAATACTTTTTTGTGCAAAGAAAACAAAAATAATGATTTAGTCCCTACTACTCTTCTGGGCCTTGAACATTTCAGTTCAAGTAATTTGTGTTCTGAAGATAAACAAAGCTACAGGTTTGACAATTAATGACAGAATGTTTATTTTTGGGTGAACTAACCTTTTAATATAAACAAGTAACAGTAACTCTGAACTTGGCTCATCTGATCAAAACCTAAAATGCAGTAGTTCTGTTGCCTTAATTGATGCCAAAGGCGTGTGATCTGTGTGCACAGGTGGACAGCAGTACAGAGTCAGCGGAGGCTGCGTGTGACATCCTGTCTCAGCTGGTCAACTGCTCACTGAAGACTCTCGGGCTGATCTCCACTGCACGGCCGAGCTTCATGGAGCTACCGAAGGTATCGGGACGTATTTTATGGCTGAGCTGTGTGTTGGAATGATGGTTTGACTTGTTTTCTCATGTCTGATTGTTTTCTCTTTTCAGTCCCACTTTATCTCTGCACTAACCGTGGTGTTTGTCAACTCAAAGTCTCTTTCGTCTCTGAAAATTGACGACACGCCAGTGGACGATCCTTCGCTTAAGGTCCTGGTGGCCAACAACAGTGACACGCTCAAGCTGTTAAAGATGAGCAGCTGCCCTCACGTTTCTCCTGCAGGTATGAATTACTCATCCGCCGCTGGAATATGATGTTATTTGAGGAATTGTGATTCTAGGATGTTGGCCAGTCCAGGAAATACACTCAATACCAAATTCAATTGCTTAAGCACACTTTTATTTGAGAAGTTTAATATTAATACCAGTATTAATCATTTTAATTAGAATATAGTATTTAGTACATATTTTAAATAATTTCTAAGTAAATGTATGTTTTAGATTCAAATGAACATAAACATACACAAACTATAAAAAAAGAAAAAAATATATTGTGTTCACAAAAATATGAAGCAGAACAACTGTTAATACAAAATGTTTCTTGAGCAGCATATTAGAAAGATTTCTGAAGAATCATGTGACACTGAAGACTGGAGTAATGATGCTAAAAATTCAGCTTTGCGTCACAGAAATAAATTATATTTTACAATATATTCAAATAGAAAATGGTTATTTAATATTATTACAGTTTAACTGATTTATTTTAGCCTGGTGAGCAAAAGACTTTCAAAACATTTTTAAAGAAAATTAACAACTGCAACTTTGAACGGCAGTGCAAATTATTGTATTGTAATAGAAAAAGTACTGGAACAATGAACGCAAAATATTGGCATTCACCCATAAGGATATAACAGATTATAGTTATGACCTGTAAAAAGACTCACAATGTCATTTGACTGTGACTGTTGTTGTTCAAACTCATGCTACTAGTTCTTAGTCACATGGTGCTAATAAACAAGGTTGTGTACAGAATATGACAACTTGTGTTTACAGCGCATTGACAAGACTGACTGGCCAACTCAATGGGGAATAAACAAAGCACCGCCTTGCTGCTTCTCATAGAGACTACTGGAATAGGCGCAGATCAATATTTTCACCCCTTTCTGATTTGCCTGATGGTATCACAGATACAGGGAAATGAAGCCTGGATTAGCTCCTACTGAATGATGTATGGAAAATAGTCAGTATGACAAAAAATAGAAAGTAACAACACAGACTAATCTTTCCATGATTTTTCCAACCTTTCTCATTATTCCCTGTGGTTTTAAATGGGTAATTCACCCAAAATGGCAATTCTGTGATAATTTACTCTCCCTCACTTCATTGCAAATCTGCACCACTTTCACTCTCCCATGGAAGCTAAAAGTTAAAGTTGAAACCGTGTCCTGACTGCCTTTTTCCATATGGTGAAAGTAAATGGGGATGGGTGCTATCACGTTTCAAATCGACAAAACAGTACATGGAAAGTAATTCATATCACTCGTGCAAAACAGAGAGAACAAAGCTGTTTAATATTAAAGCGGTACAAGTCCTTATTGACTGAAAATCTCCACCCTTCCAGAATCTGAAATGGTAGGGATGTAACAATTTACTCAACTCTCACTGGGATAGAGTCGCAATACTGGTTTCTTACTTTTTGTTTTTGTTTTTTTGACTAAAATTAGATTGAAAACAAATGATAAATGGAAAAAGTGTCCTTTTATTATTTCTCAGACAAAATGGTGCACTTTTTTTTTTGTTTTTGGTGAAATTAAAATGTCAAATAACAAAAATATATACATTTTTAAAACGAATTAATAAATAATACAAAAAAAAAAATATGTTTGTATTAACAGACTAAGACTTTGCCTGTGCTCTTTCCTGGTTTGGAATTTTTATTTTTATTTTTTTTCAACATTAGCTTTAGCTGTTTTTAGCTTTGTGAGATTATGCTGCAAAATACTATAAAAGCAGGCTGGCCGAATGAGAATGCAAATTCACTCTCTGCCAGCAGGTGGCACTTATGGAACAGCAGCGATACAGCATTTGGTTACCGCTGTAAATAAAGCGGCGCTGCCCTTAAACGTTACTTCAATGTGCTTTATATGAAAGCAAGATGAAAAGAAAATATCATCTCAACTTAGGAATGCAGCAAAACTTTGGTTGCCGAAAATGTTTTTTTTTTTTTTGGTTTTTGGCCAAAAGAGAAAAACAGCCAAAAATATGAGCCTAAAATCTATGGTCTCACTATCTCTCTAGCCATCGTCACTGTACAGTGTGATGCTCCGCTTAATATTCCACGATACTCCAAGTCCACTCAAATAACGCGCTGGCAGGAAATTTCTATGTAGTGTACTTGTTCCTGTTTGCAATAGCGCTACTATGCTGTAACATTAGGGTGGCCATACATGCCATTTTTACGAGACACATCCTAGCCAGAATTTCTATTTCTTTCTGAAGGAAATGATCAAGTAGTTTGACCGATAACATGCAGGCATTGTAGATAGTCAACCAATTGTGGTGTGTGAGAAGGTGGGATCTATAGAGAATGGTCAAGGTGATGCAAATACGCATACATATTAGATGTGTTTGTAAATTCATTCATTCATTTGACTGGAAGCTAACTGCGCAGACTGATCGTTGTATGACTGTGAGAGTGATTTGAAAGCACAAGGAACAGTCTGCTCTCTATAGCTCTCACAGATGTCATAAAACAATCTGTTTGTGCAGCACACACAGCCAAATTCTGGATATTTAGCAATATAGAAATCCTGGCCAGGACGGGTCCTGTAAAAACAATAATAATAGCTTTGTAGGACTGCCTACACGAATATGTGCGAGACTTTCACTTTATTAGCTGCTATTGGGAAATAATGAGAGGAATAACGTGTAGTACACAGTAAAACTGTTTGCACAACAAACCAGTGTGTTCATAATTAAGGTAATACATTAAAATAACATGGGCAGACACACCAATGTGGAATATCAAGCAGCAAAATGAGCTGTTTTGTACAGCTAAAAATAACTGGGTGTGGATGAGACTGGACGCCACACCCATCAAATTTACAAATGGCTGCGCCCACTCTTACGGCAAAAATAAACACTTTACAAAACAATAATGGTGGATATGTTATCTGTTAACGTGACTGACTGATGAAACAATACAGTTTGTAAACCAAAATATGTCTACATTCTTTATTAAACAAAGTAATTAGAACAATGACAGTCAACATTAAGGCAACATTCTTAGGAAATAAGGGTTTCGCAGCGAAAACTATTTCAATAAGACTCTTTCTAACTATTTTCTAAGACTCTTTGGATTCAGTATTAATTGAGTTTAATTAAAGTCTTGCAAAATTATTTTGTATTATTTAATAAAATGTGACCCTGGACCACAAAACCAGTCTTCAGTAGCATGAGTATATTTGTAGCAATAGCTAAAAATACACTGTATAGGTAAAAAATATTGATTTTTCTTTCATGCCAGAAATCATTAGGATATTAAAGATAATTTTCCATGAGGATATTTTGTAAATTGATTACCGTAAATATATCAAAACCACATTTTTTGTTAGTAATATGCATTTCTACTTCATTTGGACAACTTTAAAGGCGATTTTCTCAATATTTAGATTTTTTTTTTTTTTGCACTAGATTCCAGATTTTCATATAGTTGTATCTTGGCCAAATATTGTCCTATCCTTAAAAAAAAAGCCCCTTATGACTGGTTTTGTGGTCCAGGGTCACAGATAATGATTATTAAACAGCATTTCGGTGCCTTCCTAAACTCCCACCTCTAACTGTATCAGTTGACTTAAATCATCTGACTTGACTTCTTTCTTAATGATGCAAGAATAATCTGAACGTAAACAGAACACACACAATACAGTTTAATGTAACCAGAACAGGATAACTAATATCTAATATCCTGCTAAACAAGTTTATTAAGGCATTTTTCATAATGAATTACTTGCTGCATTGTGGTTTTGTCAGTTAATTTCTCAAATTACACATTCCTTTTGCTGTTAATAGTAATGCTATAGAAATGCATATCTGAGGTCTGAGTCTGAGGTTGATTAGCTTTGAGTTGAACGTCTGGGTTGTCATCTGGTAATTATGGTAAATATGACATACTGTGAAAGCAGCCATTCTCATATGTTGTCATGTGTTTTGTAATGCAGTCAACATTAATTTCAATGCTGCTGTACTTCTATTTGAATGCAAGTAAAGATTTTCAATGAATAACCACTTAAATCTAGGTCTGTTCCTCACACAACAACATGAGTCATATAAACAGGCTTTTTTATGCCATTTTGACTGCCAGTGCATATTCACTTGCATTGAATGGAAAAAAAGAGTGGGTCAGTATTGCATATGACTCATGAGTCATATTTGACCCTGGACCACAAAACCAGTCTTAAGTATCATGGGTATATTTGTAGCAATAGACAGCAATACATTATATGGGTCAAAATTATTTTTTCTTTTATGCCAAAAATCATTAGGATATTTAGTAAAGATCATGTTCCATGAAGGTATTTTGTAAATTTCCTACCGTAAATATATCAAAACTTAGTTTTTGATTTGTAATATGCATTAAGAACTTCACTTTAAAGGTGTTTTTTTTCAATATTTAGATTTTTTTTAGCACCCTCAGATTCCAGATTTTCAAATAGTACCTGCCAAATATTGTCCGACCCAAACAAACCATACATCAATGAAAAGCTTATTTGTTCAGCAGATAATGTATGAATCTCAATTTCAAAAAGTTGACCTGGGTGCTGTCAGAATGAGAGTCTAACAGCTGATAGAAGCATCACAATAATGACACTCCTCTCTGCTGAATTATATTGATGTTTCTTTTGTCAGATGTTGTCTCGTCATTAGATCAACCAACTGTGTTTGTTTTTTAGAGTGCATGGTCCTCGATGTCTAGTGCAGGTTTATCTCATCAGTTTGCTGTTGTTGCAGGTATTCTCTGCGTTGCTGATCAGTGTCACGGTCTGAGAGAGCTGGCTCTCAACTATCACTTACTGAGCGACGAGCTCCTGCTGGCGCTTTCCTCCGAGAAGCACGTGCACCTGGAGCATCTGCGCATAGACGTGGTGAGCGAAAACCCTGGCCAGCAGTTCCACACCATCAAGAAGAGCAGCTGGGATGCCATGGTGCGCCATTCACCCAAATTCAACCTGGTCATGTACTTCTTCCTGTACGAGGACGAGTTCGGGCCCTTTTTCCGTGACGAGATCCCCGTCACACACCTCTACTTCGGTCGCTCGGTCAGCAAAGAGGTCCTGGGCCGCGTCGGCATGAATTGCCCGCGTCTGGTGGAGCTGGTGGTGTGTGCCAACGGGCTGCGGCCGCTGGACGAGGAGCTGATTCGTATCGCAGAGCGCTGCCAGCACCTGTCGGCCATCGGACTGGGCGAGTGCGAGGTCTCCTGCAGCGCTTTCGTGGAGTTCGTGAAGATGTGTGGCCGCCGCCTTTCACAGCTGTCCATCATGGAGGAGGTGCTCATCCCAGATCACAAATACAGCCTGGATGAGATTCACTGGGAAGTTTCCAAGCATCTCGGGCGTGTTTGGTTTCCAGATATGATGCCCACCTGGTGAAATGTTCAGGAGACCATGAAAGTAATCAGACTGGGACACTTTTCAAGACTCAATGGCTTTTTGTGTGAGTTTCACAAGGTTTGTACATAGATTTGACTTGAGATGTATATTCCTACACGGCTATAACAAATGTTGACTGTTGTGAAGGGATAGTTCACAGAAATGAAAATATCTTCATCGTTTACTCATCCTTAAAGAGATAGTTCACCCAAAAATGAAAATTACCCCATGACTTATTCACCCTCAAGCCATCCTAGGTGTATATGACTTTCTTCTTTCAGACGAATACAATCAGGGTTATATTAAAAAATATTCTGGATCATCGAAGCTTTATAATGGCAGTGAATGGCTGTTGAGATTTTGAAGTCCAATAAAGTGTGTGCATCCATCATAAAAAGTACTCCACACATCTGCAGGAGGTTAATAAAGGCCTTCTGAAGTGAATCAATGCGTTTGTATGAGAAAAATATACTGCGTCGTTTTGCTTCAGAAGGTCTTTATTAACTCTCTGGAGCTGTGTGAAGTACTTTTTATGATGGATGGATGCACTTTATTGGACTTCAAAATCTCAACAGCCATTCACAGCCATTATAAAGCTTGGAAGAGCTAAGAATTTTTAATATAACTCAGATTTGTCTGAAAGAAGAAAGTCATGGCTTGAGGGTGAGTAAATCATGGGGTCATTTTAATTTTTGGGTGAACTGTCCCTTTAAGTCTTTTCATGTGAACTTTCTGTGGAACACAAAAAAAAAAAACAGATAAAAATATCTTATGTTTCCCAGAATAGTCACACAGGTTTGTAAAATGACATGAGGGTGAGTAAATAATGACAGCGTTTACATTTCTGGGTGGATCATTTCTTCATTTCTTTCATGGCATGCTGTGGCAAATCTTCATTTAATGAGTCTTATAAAAATCTCATAACATTTTACCTTATTTGACTACAAAAATTATAATTATATTAAATTAGATTTTACATCAAAAAAAGATTAAGCCCATTTTAGAGCCATTAACATTTTTGTCTTTGTGACATTGAAAAAAACAAAAAAATCTCAGTCATTCTCAGTATCATCTCTTGTTTGACTTATTGTTTGACTTATTAATTTCATTAGATTCTCATTACTGTAATAAAGTCATTGCTACAAAATTCACTAATACTGCCAGGAAGTTAGATCACAAAACAAAAGTGAAGGAAATTAAAAGTTTACATACACCTTACATACACCTTGCAAAATGTTAATTATTTTACCAAATAAGAAATATCATACAAAATGCATGTTGTTTTTTTTATTTAGTACTGACCTGAATAAGATATTTCACATAAAAGACGCTTATATAGTTCACACGAAAAAATAATAGTTGAATTTATAAAAATGACCCCATTCAAAAGTTTACATACACTTGGTTCCTAATACTGTGTTGTTACTTGAATGATCCACAGCTGTGTTTTTTGTTTAGTGATAGTTGTTCATGAGTCCCTTGTTTGTCCTGAACAGTTAAACTGCCTGCTGTTCTTCAGAAAAATCCTTCAGGTCCCACAAATCCTTTGTTTTTTTTAGCATTTTTGTGCATTTGAACCCTTTCTAACAATGACTCTATGATTTTGAGATCCATCTTTTGACACCTGAGGACAACTGAGGGACTCATATGCAACTATTACAGAAAGAAATTTTCTGAATTTTGAAGATCAGGGTAAATTTCACTTATTTTGTCTTCTGGGGAACATGTATCTTCTGAAGCTTCTGAAGGGCAGCACTAAATGTCAAAATAAGAAAAATGCACACATGCACAACACCTTTGGCTTTTAATGCATCATTATTTTCTCTTGTGGACTATATGTAAACATCTTTTATGTGAAATATCTTATTCAGGTCAGTACTAAATAAAAAATAACATGCATTTTGTATGATCCCTCTTACTTTGCAGATTTTGGAAGGTGTATGTAAACTTTTGACCTCAACTGTATTTTTGAAAAATAAGTTGGCGTTTTAGATTTTTGAGGTGTAACAACCTGGACATGTTGTAAGCTTTACTAATTTATCTTTTTGGATGCTTTCCTCTTAACACTTCCTTTATGAAACTAAATCGAGGATTGCTGTATATGCCATACCATGTATATACTGTATGTTATGTTTTTAGATTATTTTCAGACAAGAGTTTAATTTAGAAAAGAAACTGAAGGCTATTTTATGTAGATGTTCTGTCTCTGTCGTTTGTTTTTTTTTTTTTTTTTTTTTCCCCAGCAAATACTTCACTATTTCTCCACTGTCCTGCTGTCTGTCTGTCTAAATGCCTGTTTTCAGTGTCGGTACCATATTTCCAATCTCATGTGAAATCATTGTTCCATCAGAGCACAAACAGTGCTATTTAGTTAAAAGCGGTTAACCAAGTAACCATCCATTTTCCAGAATGCTTTCCTATGTTGGAGCCCATCCCAGCATCTCGGGCCGCAATTACGTTTTGATTATACTGACAGATCAGCTGTTTTTTTGAAGCACTCAGGCTTCTCGCTAGGAATCTTCAGCAGCTCCTCCTAGTGGCGTGAAAAGCCATAACACTAAGAGTGTTTTTCGCTTACTAACTGAGTGGCCTCTCACCGTGTTCACCAACACAAGGTTAAAAAGAAGTAGTGCACAGACATCAGGCTCAGGCTTTTAGTTTATGTAGATAATGAATTATATTTTGTATTATTATACATATGCTTTTGTACAAAGATGTATAGTGAATAATGCACCTTATACCAAATTGAAATATTCTGATTCTGAGGTGAGTAGAAAGCAGTTATGCTTATATTTTGGTGTAGTAGGGAAGAGGGTGCAGAATAATACAACAGCATATTTTTAAGGTCTTAGGTATGTCAGAGAGACAGGAAATGAATGGGTTAGTGTTTGGCTCACAGCACACTTGTGTCTTCAAATTTGAAAGAAAATGGTAATAGAATTTAAGGGATACAATGAAGCGTTGATTGGTTTCTATTAGATTGCATAAAGAATGTTCAAATTGAATAGGATACGACCATGTAATGAATTGGTCTGGATATGCATACGATGCATGATCTGGCTGCGTTCGCATGCGCCCCTTCGTTTCAGTTCAATATGATTCAGTATTGGAGTGAAGCAGTGAAAACATTTTCCTTAAGAAGGAAGCCCCACATGTGTGTATATAAAATGCTGTGTGTTTGATATAAATAGAAATACTTATTTCTCTTGCACCCTCTGTGGAGGTTTGAAGTGTATTCGTGCTGATCTCTTTCAGATGAGTGGGAATGACTCCTTGATGGATCTTTGTAACCTTGTAATTAGATTTGATCAGTGTAATTTATTGATATCCTTTTTATTATTATTATTATTAATCGCCTTGTATTGATAGTTTAGCTTCGAGTGAGATGCTCCTTGATTTATATGCATATTATATCATTTATAAAAAGCCAATAGCATGTAATTGTTGTCTTCACCCGTTATACAGAAGCTGTTTTAACTTTTGCAGCTAAACTAAACATCTGAAAGTGAAATATTCTTAAAAAGGTTCAGAAAAGGGAAGCCACAACCCAGTAGTTCACATGCAAATTAAAACGCATAAGCTCGGCTTCAGTCAGCGCATATCTTGCCCGTTTAAAACACAAAAAGCTTTTTGTTAGACTGACTTCTTGGAAGTGCATGCTGATAAGCATTACATGAACCTGATGTAAAACACAGCATAGGAAAATGTACAAGTAGCATCAAAACAAGTGCTTATTTGATTTTTCTGAAGCATATTGCTTGTATTGTGGATATGAAAGCATCACATTTGTTTTTGTGTGGTAAAAACATGAATACAACAGTCTTTTATTGAAATAAGGGTAAATAAACATTGTGTAAAAAATAGTGTGGATGTTTTACAGATCATTTACATAAAGGCAACAGCAACAATAAAACATTAAAAATGACTTGTGAATTAGTATAAATTCTGAACATGTAATTGTATTTAGTAGCAAAAATAATTTGAGTTTTTTTAACATTGTTCAAGACTAAACAATATGGTGATTACGGTAAAGGAATCTCCTCGTAGATTATTTTAATGTAAGGATATTTCATAGGCAGCTTCCAGTATTCAGAGTTGTAGTAAAAATAGAAGGTTTTCTCCAGGACCATTTTTTCAAAAGCCTCCAACAAGCTCTCGATCATTTCTATGACTGACTGGTGAGAGCGAAACGAGTGGTAAAACTTCTTGATGTCTGTGGCGAGATCTTTCATGGACGACTGTTGGAAAATAGAGTCGTTTCCTAAATGGACTGGCTCTCCACTGTACAGATAGATCTTTGTGTAATACGTTGGCGTTTGGCTGGACAGTTCAGCACCCATATCCAGTAATTTCTTATACGTGCGGTGCACGAACTGAGAACAGTCGTACGACTCAAACCAAGTAGTTGCGTTTGGACCAGCGTCGGACTTTACCGTCCAAGTCTCGTAATAAACACCCGTTGCATTGTCCTCCTGAACCCAGCGAGCCATCTCATTGAACATCTCACCTAATAAAACAAAACATATATAAGGCATAAACCCATAATGACACGGAAAACAAGAAAACATAAAAATCTGAAACAAAAAACAAAAACACTCGCCTCCCCAGACTCCACTGATATTTAACAAACCCCCTAAAGCATGCGGTGAGTTTGTTGGGGGGGGTAATTGAGAATAAATAATCGTGAAATGATTGGATATGACTGGTTATGATCAGCTGTGATTGGTTCATGCGATAAATCCCGCCTCTTGTGTTCATGCATGTTCCGCAATCGCAAATTAGTCTAAATAAACAGTGTTTTCACGACACATCATCAATCGGCCATATTGGCAGCACTGAATGTAAACAATGCCAATGAACCGAACAAAACTCTAATATTTTGCTGATTATTGCTGATGAAAATGGTCAATTGTCATGATGTTTTGGGCTGTACTAATCAGAAAAACATCTGGAGTACTACAGACTGCCAAAAGTTATAACAAAACAAGGAGAAGAGTGCAAAAAACTGAGGAACAAAAGGCGTTTGTGTTTGGCCAGACTGAACCAGGATTTCCAGGGCAAGAATCTTGACAACATTCATGTTTGTTCTTACTTCCACACAGGTAGGTGAAATATTAGGCTAATATCTAAATTAATACTGCTCGTACATATCTTTACCACTATAAACTTTAGTTAAAAATATTTAGTGTGCCTTTCCCAGAAGTCCCTCTCTTCTGTGGTTTAGACAGCATAAATTAGCAGAACAACATATTCAGTAGCAATCAATGCTGTTGTTTACATCTGAGTATTGCAAATATGGATTCGCATTCGGGTAACTGAACAAACAGTGATGGAAGACTTATTTAAAAAAACTCACACACTTAGATATAACTGCTTTGTTGCGTCCAAATTATTAGTTTCTAGTAAATTGAGTGTATGCTAGCCTTACCTGAAATCTCTCCTATTTTCTCCAGCGTGCCGTTCTGTTTCCAGTGAATGTCATCGATGCCCTCATAAAGACACGCGGCTCCCTGATTACACCAGAACGGCGCGCTCATGCCCGCTCTCTCGTGAGGAAAAGTGCAGTTCCCCAGCTGAAACAGCTCGTACCACTCCATGGTGAAGTTTGTTCCCGTTTTCACGCTTCCAAAGCCAATGGCATCGTGCATGATATGCTAAACAGTGCAGAACTCTCCATTAGACTCAGTTGAATAAACACTTACAGGAAAGCAGTCTATTAATCAATGCGTGCACTTACAAACTTTCCCATGACGTCTCCATATTTGAACTCCCACACTGGAGTCTGTAGTCTGAACACTGAGATGATATCGGAGTCTGTCATGACGGGTATTCGACCATCTCGATCTCCGGTCGGGCAGAAAGGGTACAAAGCCTGGCAGAAGGGATCAACATCTGGGCGTCTGTCAACTCGACTAGAAATTTAATACGATTTGGGTTAATATGGGTTGGTGGATGTCATATAACGTAAGTAATATTAGTTCACTTCAGGCCATTCGAGATATAACTGTATGCATGTAAGAAGTCAAATGAATGTATATTTTCATACTAATATTTGAACTGAATCATACAAAATGCATGTTATTTTTATTTAATACTAACCTCAATAAGATATTTCACATAGAAGACAATTGCAGATCCATCTTTTCACACTGAGGACAACTGAGGGACTCATATGCAACTGTTACAGAAGGTTCAAACGCTCACTTAAGAAGGAAACATGATGCATTAAGAACCAGGGGGTGAAAACTTTTTGAATTCGAAGATTAGGGTAAATTTAACTTATTTTGACTTCTGGGAAACATGCAAGTATCTTCTGTAGCTTCTGAAGGGCAGCACTAAATGAAAAAAATATATTATTTATGCAAAATAATAGAAATGTACACATCTTCATTCTATTCAAAAGTTTACACCTGGGTCTTAATAGATTGTGTTTCCTTCTGGAGCATCAGTGAGCGTTTGAATCTTCTGTAATAGTTGCATACGAGTCCCTCAGTTGTCCTCGGTGTGAAAAGATGGATCTCAAAATTATACAGTCATTGTTGGAAAGGGTTCAAATACACAAAATTGCTGAAAAACCAAAGAATTGGTGGGACCTGAAGGATTATTCTGAAAAATAGCATGCAGTTTAATTGTTCAGGACAAACAAGGGACTCATGAACAACTATCACTTAAAAAAAAAAGAATCAAGCGTATGCAAACTTTTGAACAAGGTTATTTTTATAAATTCCAACTATTATTTTCTGTTGTGGACTATATAAGAGTCTTTTATATGAAATATCTTATTCAGGTCAGTACTAAATAAAAAACAACAACATACATTTTGTATGATCCCTCTTATTTGGTACCTGAAGGATTATTCTGATAAACAACATGCAGTATAATTGCTCAGGACAAACAAGGGACTCACTAAAAAAAAAAAAAAAAAAAAAAAAAAAAAAAACAACCAAGAATCAAGCATATGTAAACTTGTGAACAGGATTATTTTTATAAATTCTAAAAACTATTATTTTCTACTGTGGACTATATGTAACATCCTTCACATGAAATATCTTATTCAGGTCAGTTCTAAATAATAAAAAAATAACACGCATTTTTTATGACCTCTCTTACTTTGGTAAAATATTAACATTTTGCAGATTCAGCAAAGGGTGTGTAAACTTTTGACCTCACCTGTATATACTAAATGAAGACATTATACAAATAAATCATATTGCAGAGTAATTTTAAAACTGTGAACTGAAAACGAAACAATATAAACACATTTAGTCCCTATCGCCAGTGTGAGTGTACACACATTTGATAGTGGTTTGTGTTGGTGCAACTTACTTGTAAGGCACTGGCCAGACCTGATTTCCACTGACGCTGGAAACGACCAGTCCCACAATCCAACAGTGCAGCACCGCCTGAATAAAGTAAACGAAATAGTTCATGTCAGCACAGGTTTGCAGAAACACTAATGTGCAGTTTGACTTGCAGCTGTCTATATTATTTTCTGTCTTACATCCTTATTTTAGAGAACACATCACGTGACTCGCTAAATCGAGTCATCTGGTGAGTCACGAGCTTTTTGTTACGGGCAACAACCCTGTCAAAATAAAAGTGTTTGTTATAAAAATCATATTACATAACAGTATGATTAAAAATGACATCTAAATAATAATAATAAAAAAATAAAAAATAAAAAAAACAATATAATAAGAATAATAATACGTATTATTATTATTATTTATTTATGAAGACATTTACAACACAAGTTAAAATAAAAACGTATACACTAAAATTAAACACAGACAACAGCCAGATTCATAAGGAACCAAAAACAAATTCAGAATGCTTTTTAAACGGCATTGAAAAAAAAACAACATTTTGGACATTTTGGATTTGTCTCCAAATTCAACTTCATGCATTAAGGCAAGCTTTTATAAAACGTTTTTAATCAGAAACATTCAGTGGTGAAGTGAATGCAAAAGCGTTTTTTTTTTCTAATTCAAAAAAACACTTTCACTTCGTTTTAACAAAAAAATGTATTAATGCATATATTCTATTTCTAAGATAGATAGATAGATCGTGTGTACGATAATTTCATCATTAAACGTAGTGGTTAATTTTGATAAAGCATTATTATTATTAAAGGAAGCGTGTCCTGCGCAGAAAGTCACTTTGCGCATGCGTGTTTCACACGCGGCGTTACTATGGTAACGGTAAACAGTCTCGAACTGAAGCTTTTCCTTTGGGACTGCAGCTGCTCCCTCGTCTCTGTTCGTTAATCTCTAGTTTATCATGTCAGACGTTGGCTCTGAAGAGTTTGACGACGAGCAAGGCTCTCTAGGGGTGAGTTATTGTCAGCAGTGACGCCGAATTGACAGTGATTTGACAGTCAGATGACAGTAGTCGTGTGTTGCAGGAGTATGAGGGAGACAGAAATGAAGCTGGAGAGAGACATGGACAGGGCAAAGCTGTTCTGCCGAATGGAGACACTTATCAAGGAGCTTATGAAAACGGCAAAAGATGTGGCCAGGTCATTTTGCCTATTAAACACACTCCTTAGCTTTGCTCATTTGACCATTTATGCAGTTTCTGTTCTCATAAACAATGTAAACATACGATAAACCTTATGTTGTCTGTATATCAGGGGACATATAAGTTCAAGAATGGGGCCAGATACATTGGAGAATGGTACATGAATTTAAAACATGGACAGGGTGTATTTTATTACCCAGATGGCTCCAAATATGAAGGTAAGTCTACATTATCTCAAGAATATGGGTAGATGTGATTCAGGTTCAGTTTGTTAACATTAGTTAATGCATTAAGTATAATTAACTAACAATGAACAATGTGCTTGACAACACAGTGTTGTTATTTTTAAGTAAAACTAAAACTATTTTAAAAGGTATTTGTTAATTTATAGCTAAAATAATACTCACTAATATCAGATTTAAAAAAGTATTGCTGCCTTAGTAACTAACTGAAATAAGTCACAAAGGGTAAATACTAAAGCTACTAATTGAAATAGAAATAAACTGAAATAAAAAATGAAACTATTTAGAAACATTAACACAAAAAAATAATAAAAACTTAATAAAAGATAATTAAAATAATACTAAAAAATATACATTTAAGTAACACTAACATAACTAACATTTACCAATCTATGCTAATGTTAATTTATATATATATATATATATATGTACTACCGTTCAAAAGTTTGGGGTCAGTACATTTTTATTGTTTTTTTTTTTTTTTTTAAGAAATTAATACTTTTATTCACCAAGGATGTATTAAGTTAATAATTAAAAGTTTATTAAAAGTTAATAATAAATAATTTACATTGTTATAAAATATTTATATTTTGAATAAACACTGTACTTTTTAAACTTGTTATTCATGAAAGAATCCTGAAAAAAAAAATTACAGGTTCCAAAAAATATTTGGCAGCACAACTGTTGATATTATCCAACATTGATCATTCTGATAATAAATCTGCATATTAGAATGATTTCTGAAGGATCATGTGACACTTAAGACTGGAGTAACAGCTGATAAAAATTCAGCTTTTCATCACAGGAATAAATTCTATTTTAAAGTATGTTAAAATAAAAAACATTATTTTATATTGTAAAAACATTTTGCAATATTACTGTTTTTTTTTTTTTTGTATATTTTTAATCAAATAAATGCAGCCTTGATGATCATAAGAGACTACTTTAAAGACTATTACAAGTCTTACTGACCCCAAACTTTTGAACGGTAGTGTATATATAAACACAACAAATTGTGTGAATGAACATTATAATTATTATTTATTATAATTTATATAGTTATCTATAAGTATTACACATGAACCAACATTGAACAATAATAATTTTATATATTTATAAATTCATTAAAACATTTTGAAATGTATGTAAATTTTTTATATCATCTTTTCACTTTGATTGTAATGCTGGTAATATAATTTATAGTTACAAAATAGTGTATTCAAGCAAAAATACATTTTTATAAATAGTGGTCTCTGACTTTCTGACCCAGACTTCTTTCAGCATAAAATGTGGCTTTAAAATGCAATCATATTTCTTCCGCAGGAAGCTGGGTGGATGACCAGCGACAGGGTCATGGTGTTTACACGTACCCCAATGGAGACACATATGATGGTGAATGGCTGCACCATCAACGGTAGTTTTTTTTAATTCTCTTTCTCACTGATCTAATGTAGCAATCCAATATGTCTACTCTATGGATATTATCTGTAACAGTATTCATAGCGTTTTCAGGTCAACTAAAAAGTTATGGCAAAACATGCTTATTAAGTATCTATCTCCCTGTTTCTCTCTTAGACATGGGCAGGGTACATATACACATCACGACACTGGCTCTCAGTACATGGGCACATGGATCATGGGAAAGATGGAGTCCGTCGGGGAGCTGATCCATCTGAACCACAGATATCAGGGCAACTTTGTCAATAATAATGTAAGTAACACTCTACATTTGTGGTTCTGAACTGGTGAGTCATAGCAAATGGTTTGTAGATCTGTTGAAACTGTTGCAGACAGCAGGGAAAAAAACAATACTATACAACTGTGTAGTCTAAATAGCAAATTAAATAGACCTAAAAAGGTCTGAGAAAATTTGTGCATCCTAAAGCAAAACCTCTCTATTAATATGTTCTATATTAACTATTTTTCCTTATAATTGTATTTATAGCCCTCTGGTCCAGGGAAATATGTGTTTGACATTGGGTGTGAGCAGCATGGAGAGTATCTCCAGATAGAGCAGGTATGTCTACATGTTTTACAAGATGTCCTTACATTTCATGTGAATGTATTTTAGGTGACATGATCATATAAAACTGCAGGAACTTTCTCTCTGTGTCCACAGTCTCACCAGTGTTTTGATGGTATATAGCTTGTTAAGAGAATTGTTTTATATACCCTTGTGAAAAAGATATGCCCTTAATTGCATAGAATGTGCACTTGTAGTGTAGTTGTGTAGTTCAAATCTTAAAAGTATATATATATATATATATATATATATGCAAACATGCAGATAATGTAATATTAATGAAATAAAAGGCAGCTTAAGTGTACTTAAAGAGAGCACACTTTCACGACCTTTAAAAACTGAAATTAAATCAAATTTTTACATTGAAAGTACATTTTAAATCTTTATGTTGTAGTCTTATTTCATGCTATAAAGAAATACACTTATTTTGATGTGTTGACTAACATACTAACGCACATGCAAACTGCAAAGTACTTCATTTTAACTGTCATGTGTTTTTTAATATTACATTTGACGTTTTTGTATTTAAAATGTAATAAATTGCAACTTCATTATTACAAGTGTAATTAAAAATAAATTTAAATACTTAACATATGAGTGTCAGTATACATGACATTAAAGTATATTTTAGTTTATCATAAATGCTGGTCAGTACAATCGGCAGTATTACATGTAAAGATGCCCTTAAGTCCAGCTTAAGCGGGTCAAAAAGCACTCTGAAGTTTAGTTAATTGCATTTCATATAAATTGAAACTATAATACATACATTTTCATTTAACTGCAATTAAGATGTTAAGTTTAAGTTCCTCTTTCAAGAAGTATGCTAAGTGGATTACTTTTTCACAAGGGTAATTTTCTTGTTTAAAATGAACTTCCTTTACTAAAACTCCAGCCGGCACTAGATGAAGCATCCAGTAAGGAAGAAAAGGCAGTGAAGTTGCGTTCTCCTCACCGTGATCAGGCCCTCTCTTTTGCCATTTCTGCCTTTGGAGATGAGGTTTTATGGCAACCTTCTGCCTCTCAATAGTGCAGTTTGCCTGTTGCCTGCTGCATGTCAACAGAGGCTCATGAAGACAGCAGTCTTATGCAGTGTTCTTTCCCTTATTAGACTGTAGTCAGTAGTGGAATGTCCTTAGAGCATCGAGTGGATGAAGCACTTCACTGGAGTGTCAGAAGTTTGACAGCTTGGTATGCTAGTAAACACTGCTAACTATTACCTACAGTAGACAGAAGTAAATAAATTCCTGTTCAATCCTGTTACAAGCAAATGAACTCTATGAAAACAGAATTTGATAAACCTCAATACATAAAAGCATACCAAGACACTGAAAACATTGTTTTGTGTCTTTTAGAGATGAATAGTCGGGTACAACAGGGCATAAGTATTTGATTAAAAGAAATACATTTTTGATCATAATGCATTTTGGGATGAATCATTTTAGCTTTGTTGTACCCAACCTATAGTAATAAGTAAAAAATAGATGCATAATGAATCAGTTTGAAGCAAAATCTTAATGACATTTTTGGACTGCAGGACAAAGGAGAAGCAGAGGAAGATGAGCCTGTCATATCCACTACCTTGAAGTGGAAACCCAAGGCAGTTACTGGGCTTTCTGTTTGGACCAGTGAGAAGGATTCTGTCACCTCGGGTACATCCATATCCAGTTCTGAAGATTAAACATACTGATGATGTTCTGCATTTATGCAGCAGTATGAGTGCATCCTCATTTAAAAAATATAGTACCCTCCACTAACTGACCATATGCACAGAGCGTTCTTTAGAACTTCCGCATTATGATAACAGTTCGGAAACTTTCATATTATTTAACAACACATAATTTTATATACGGAGCTTGGTAATCCCAGGAGAGTACCTAGACATATAATTGTACATTTAAAAGCTGACAATTAAAAACTAGCGATGCTATCTCTTAAAGGGGTCATCGGATGCTAAGTTCACTTTTTCATGTTGTTTGAACATTAATGTGTGTTGGCAGTGTATGTACAAATTTACCCTATAATGATAAGAATCCATGCAGTGGTTTTTAATTAATCTGTAAAAATAATATCCCCTTTTTCAAATCGAGTCATTCTCAGATGCCTGTCGTTGTGCCGTCACTCCGACAGAGGCCGCTCCTACAATAGTTGATTGACATGAGCGTTTTACCTCAGATCTGCTGTAACAGTCCGCCTTCTTTGTTTTGATGCTGGAGCAGGGATGTAAGTTAGACAAGAATATCTCCAGTTGAGCGATTGAGGTGTTGTGTTGCTGGATGTAATAATGAACATAGTGGTCGTCATTTACTCCCGACATCTGAGCCGCTGAAGATGCAGTGGATTACGTTTGTTTGTGAAGGGAATGCGCCTCCCGATCTACATATATCCATCTATGTATGCGTGAATCATTCATGATCCAGCTTCACTTACAGCAGAAGTGAGTATAAGGGTTTTTTTTATGAATCTTTGCGATCGCCTTGCCTAATAATGTGCTAGTTAGCAAGTTTAGCGACTAAACACGGCTAAATGCGGCTAAAGTAAACAGGCTGGTCACTCCACAGAGAGAAGAGAGGGCGGGGCGAGCAGAGCTCATTTGCATTTAAAGCAGCCTCGACCAGAATGAGATGATTTTTGCAGAGCTGATTTTGGCAAGGTAAAAAGGGTGTTGTTTTACACAGCCATTGAGAATTTTTAACCAAAGTATATTATAGACTTTTCATTAAGACCATAAAGAATCATATCAACTTGTGGAAAATGGGTATCCGATGACCCCTTTAAAAACAACGTTGTAATGGTATTCTTGATAATCAGTAACTTACCTTCATAGTCATGCACACATTTTTAAAATCTTATAACATTTTAAAGCCTTTATCATTTCTCAACTCTACAGCTGTGCAGTATAATTCACTTTAAAGATTCACTTTTCATGAAGACAACATGAAAAAAAAAATGCCAAAAATGTGTCTCTTCTCGAAAAACAATAAGAAAATAATAAACAATAATAAAATTACATGATAATGACAATTATGCAGAGGATCACCCATTAACTTCAGCTGCCATTTCAAGTCCCTATTTTTTCATGTCTTGCTTTTGGATTTATTATAAAATTTAAGTACCTTTACTGCAGTTTAAAATACAGCAAGTGTAGAAAGTTAAAAAAAGTAAAATAAAATAAGCCCAGACACTAACAGCCTATAAGGGTGAATTATTTAAATACGTATATAGTTAACTACAAATGAAATAGGTTTAATATGTATGGTTTAACAATTAAATAATGCATTTAATATTTTCAGATATTTTTAGATTTAATTTAATAACTACAGCTTGTAAGTGTTATCTTCAGCTGTAAAAGCTGCTAAATATATTCAACCAACACAAACCTGTTGCTGTTGTAGATGTGAATTTTCTGAATCACTTAATGCACAACTCCATTTTTGGCATCGGCTTGTCAGTCGTTATCAGTTATCACTGTCAATCATAGCAATCGCGGCATATTTAGGGAATATACTTGCATAATTTTTTTGAAACTGCATACGTGGATGTTTGGTCCTCTTAGACAAACAAAACTTTTCTTCAGATTGTGAATGGATTATATACAGTAAACAAGCAAAGGGCGCTTCTCATACAGCAGAGTACAGTTGACTGTAAATGACTGAGCTGGCTTAAAACCAGGAAGTAATCGTGCATATGGTCAATACTGGCACCCTTGGTAAATATGAGCAAAGGTGGCTGTGCAAATAAATCTGCATCGTTTATCCTTTTGATCTTTCATTCATTGCAAAATTCAAACCTTTGAAGTAAAATAATGGAAGGTGGAGGGAAATCTCATTATGAAATAAATGTTTTTCTTTAGCTCATACTGGCCACAATTATTGGCACCCAATTATTGCAACATTTCTTCCTAAGATAACAGCTTTTCTGCCCGATGAGTTTGGAGAACACCTGATAAGAGATCAAAGACCATTCCATCATCCAGAATCTCTCCAGATGCTTCAGATTCACAGCTCCATGTTGGCACTTCTTCTCTTCAGTTCACCCCACTCATTTTCTACAGGGTTCAGGTCAGAGACAGCCATGGCAGAAGCTTCATTTTGTGCTCAGTGACACATTTTTGTGTCGATTTTCTTTTGGATCATCCTGATGGAAGATCCGACCAAGATTTCTAACAGAGGCAGTCAGCTTTAGATTTTTGATCTGTTGCTATTTGATAGAATCCATGATGCCATGTACCTGAACAAGACATCTAGGACCTCCGGCAGAAAAATAGGCCCACAACATTAACGATTCAGCAGTATATTTAACCGTGGGCATGGAGTACTTTTTATTCCTGTTGCATCAAACCTGTCTGTATGTATGCTGCCCAAAAGCTCTTTTTGTAGTTTTATCTGACCATAGAAGCCAGTTCCATTTGAAGATACAGTTGTGTCTGACAACTGAAAATGCTGGAGTTTTTGCTGGAGTTAGTTTTTGGATTTCTGACCCCAAGACTTAACTAATCTCTGCAGTTCTCCAGCTGTGATCCTTGGAGAGTCTTTGGCCACTCAAACTCTCCTCCTCAGTGTGCATGAAGATGATACAGGCACATGTCCTCTTCCAGACAGATTTATAACATCTTTAGTTTTCAATGCTTTAGCTATTTTTTTACAGCCACTTTCTATTCTGTGAAGCTCAACAATCTTGTTCTGTACATCAGCACTATATTGTTTGGTTTTGCTCATTGTGATGATTGATGATTAAGGGAATTTGGCCTTTGTCCTCATATTTATAATCCTGTAGAACAGGAAATTATGGCTGGACAATTTCATGCTCTAATTGTGACCAACATGAATTCACGAAAAAACAGTTATTTCATAATGTGAGTTTCCCCCCACTTTCCATTGTTTTACTTCAGTGATAGGTTAGAATTTTGTGAATTTTTTAATGAAAGATCAAAAAGATAAAACAATGCAGATTTATTTTCACATCCACATTTGCACATATTTACCAAGGGTGCCAATATTAGTGGAGGGCACTGTATATCTGGAAGTGCATCAGTAATAAAACAACACAGATCCACCTTATTCTTCAATGCAGAAGTAAAGCCTATGGGCGAGACTTCTGGTTCATCAATCAAAAATACATTGTATAGGTCAAAATTAATGTTCATTAAGATATTTTGTAATTCTTCTACCTTAAAAATATCAATACCTCATTTTGATTAGTAATATGCATTGCACTTCATTTGGACAGCTTTAAAGGAACTTTTCTGAGTATTTAGATTTTTTTGCACCTCAGATTCCAGATTTCAAGTAGTTGTATCTCGGTCAAATATTGTCCTATCATAACAAACTATAACATCAATGGAAAGCTTATTTATTCAGATTTCAGATTATGTATAAATCTCAGTTTCAAAAAACTGACCCTTATGACTGGTTTTGTGGTCCAGGGTCACATATGGTAAGACACACCAATTTGCAATATCAAGCAGCAAAACGAGCTGTTTCAGACAGCTAAAAATAGCTGGACGCGAATGAGACCGGAAGCCAAACCCATAACATGTATGGCTGCACCAACTCTTACGGAAAAATAAGGTGGATATATTTATAGTTTACCATGTTAGATCATTTAGTCAATAAACATCTTTTCATTTACAGTACGTTGAACTGAAGTACTGTGGTGGCTGTGGTGGAAGAGTGAGAAAGACAGACCCCCAAAAGAAGAAAGAAGATCTCCGGTTAAATATAATTACACATATCTGACAGTCAGTTCTCATGTTTAGCGATAATGAGATCCTGTATCAGCCTAAAAGAATATATTTTACAACGATAATCTTCTGACTGTACATTATCATGATTATTACATGGCCTCTTAAATAAATAAATAAGCAAATAAATAAATAGACATGAAGTATTTGAGTTTTAATTATTTATTATTTATTATTTATTTTAATTATCATGTCAGAAGGAATGAGACATGAAACTATCACAGCAATGTATGAAATCATCTGTTTGTGACAGTAGTTGTAACAGTTTAGCATCATTACACAAACACATTTGACCACAAAGTGTTTCGATTGACCAATCAGAGTCAAGTATTCCAGAGTTTGCTTTTTGGAATACTTGGATTTATGTGGAGGTGCTGTAACTGAAAAGTGTTGTAATTTTAAAACCAGCAGAGGGCGCAATAAACCACACAAAAATGACCTGTAACTGAAAGGTTCTTTGGGAAACCCTAAATGTTTCTTCTATTGCATTGCTACAAAACCACCATTTATATTTTCTTATTTCTAATCAGTAAACATATTGAAACTAACGTATGGTGTTTAATGAAGTAAATGTGATCTGTGCTATTATATTTTAAAGACTCAGACACTTGGAAGCAGTCAATTAAAACTTTCCAACTTTTTTTGGTAAAAGCACCTAATTTTACCCATATTTCTAAGTAGATTTAATAATCATAGGCCATATTCAGTGTCTAAATAAATCAGAGAATATGTGTCAGAGATACATGGTTTTAATTCTACGTAATTTTGTGTTGTATTTGACCTGTCGTCAGTAACTTCATCATTAATATAACTGCAACATACTTTTATCATTCATCAAGTCATGGAGAATTGACTTGTATTTTGAACGGCTTTGTTTTAACATAATATTGTTGAATGCAGCAGCCTCTAATATTTCTTATGTCAGTGCTTGCCAAGTGTTTGTGGGAGGATTTTAAAATGGGTTGATATGTTGTGTCTGCAATTTTCCCCCTCACATCATTCAACCTGTTCCTGATGCTAAATCTGAAGAAAGGATTCATCCGAGAGGAAAGCTGCCAATTGTGTCTGTTTGGAGTTCAGAGAAGAGATAACAGATGATTTCTACCTGCCATCATTTTTCTATTGATATACAGAAACCAGAAAGTTTGCATTACAGATCAGCATTTATAATCTTAGAACAAGGCCACAGTTGGATTTGTGCAGCCATTTCAGCCTCTGATTAAAATACAGGAAACTGGAATATTTTTACAATTTTAAAATAACTGCTTTCTATTTTAATATATTTTAAATTGTGCTTTATTCCAGTGATCAAAGCTGAATTTTACAGTCTTTAGTGTCACATGATCCTTCAGAAATCATTCTAATATGCTGATTTGCAGCTCAAGAAACATTTCTGATTATACTCAATGTTGAAAACAGTTGTGCTGCTTCACATGTGGATTTTTGATGAAGAAAGAACAGCTTTTCTTATAAAAAATAAAATAAATAAAATAATTATTTGGTAACATTATAAATGTCTGTACTGTCTCTTTTGAGTAATTTATTGCGTCCTTGCTATATTAATATCCATAATACCTCAGGGTGTAATCTATTTTAAAATTCTCATTATTATTGTTACAGTGGGTTTTATTATGCTTTTCAAGTTTAAATGCATAAGTAGCTTTTGCATTACATCAAATTTGAAAACATAAATAAACGGAAATATCTGACAGTTCGCATTCTAACGTTATCCTTCAACACTTTCAGAACAGGTTTGTCAAACTGTCACACCTCCATATTTTAATACTCCCTCTTCTCCCATAATATGATGAAACAACAAAACCAGCCAGTGACATTCATCTTATTTTTACTAACCATGATTCAAATAAAAATGCTACAATAAGTGGAAATGACGAGGAAACAAAATATGGGTGCTGAGAATAGACAGATCTACGTAGGCCAGCTTTATCAATAATAATTGAAGTTTCCTGAGCTCATTGTTGTCTTATATACAATAGGGTGAGGGTGAGGTCAGCGCTTGGGTCACCGCATGTGCTCTTTCAATGCCTATTTGAATCACGTCACCCACACTTCTCCTGCTTATAAGCGTCACCCTCCGCTGGTCAAACAGACGTCTAACTGTGACTGGGGGTGTGGTTTTAAACTGGCTTGACCAGATTTCCCAGGAGTCTGTGTTGTGTTTCTTTAATACACATAACTGACACCAGTGGAGCGGAGGAAAAGCTCACACTAGCACATATTTGTTTCGCTGGGAGCTGAGGATATGCCAAGGACTTCCTGAATTCCTGAATGAACAGGTCCAGCTTAGAGCTTACAGATCCATCCAAGTGTTGACTGTAATTCTGGGAACCCTAAAATGAAGCAATATCCAACCTTCCTGGAATTTAAAGCATTAAGAGGTAATACTTTTTCTCCTATCATTATATATTGATATTAAAGATTTAGATATTTAAGAAATATTCAGTCCTCTCTAAGTCAATTGAAGATGTACAGTATAAGATAAATGATCATAATCATTGTGATCACGTAAAGAAAAAAATCTAAATACAATTTTGGAAACAAGGTGAATATTAAAGAGTTGTTATGTGTTAGTGTTATAACGTATATATTGATTGTTATGTGTTCTCTGGGTTGCAGCATCATTGATTATAATTACTTCAATTATCACAAAATAGGTGTGATAAATACAGATACATAGTTTAACATATCATAGAAAGACAAAGTAAAATACAAAAGATATATAAACAATTCAAATGCCAATACTTGCAGATTTACAAATATAAAATGTAATGTTACTTATTAATTAAATTGTATATTGAGGCAGTTGCAATTAAAACAATATATTTTATTTGTGAATTTATGATATACTTTTTAATAGTTAACTTTTAACTATTTTTGAATTTTTCGGGTTCATCAGTCATTAAAGCTTAAATACTCTACCTGATTTAATTATGAAAACATACCTGTGGGAACTGTTTCACAAGATGCAAAATACGTACTAGTAATAAGTACACTGTAAAAAACAATTTGTTGATTCAACTTAAAATAATGTGTAACCTGGCTGCCTTAAAATTTTAAGTTCAGTCAACTCAAAAAATGTTTATTCAACTTAAAATGTTAAATTATACTAAGTGACAACTTAGATATTTGAGTTCAATCAACTTAAAATTTTAAGACAGCTGGGTTACTTACCCATCTGTTAAGTTTAGCAAACACAAATATCTAAGTTGTTACTTAGTACAACTTAACATTTCAAGTTGACTAAACTTACTTTAGTTGACTGAACTTAAAATTTTAAGGCAGCAGGGTAACAAATTATTTTAAGCTGACTCAACAAATTGTTTTTTATTTTTTACAGTGTACATTTCACTGCAGTTTCCAACAGAAATGAACTGTGATCATTTGTAGTCGTTTTCATACACACACTCTTAAAAATAAAGGTGCTTTAAAAGATTCTTCACAGCGATGCCATAGAAGAACCATTTTTGGTTCCACAAAGAACCATTCAGTCAAAGATTCTTTAAAGAACCATCTCTTTCTTACCTTTTTATAATCTGAAGAACCCTCTTTTGCCACAAAGAACCTTTTGTGAAACAGAAAGGTTCTTCAGATGTTAAAGGTTCTTTATAGAACCATTTAAACTAAAAAGGTTCTTCTATGGCAGGGGTGGTGAACATCAGTCCTGGAGAGCCGCAGCACCGCATAGTTTTGCTTCAACCTTAATCAAACGCACCTGAACAAGCTAATCTAGGTCTGAAGGGTTGCTAGAAAGCAACAGGCAGGTGAGTTTTAGTTAGGGTTGGAGATGAACTCTGCAGGGCTGCGGCTCTCCAGGACCGGAGTTCGCCACCCCTGTTCTATGGCCTTGTGAAGCATCGTGAATAATTCCAGTTGTAACAACCTCGGCCGGCACAATTTTTTTTTAGGTTTTTCTAACAGTAACACAAAACAAAACAAAATGCCACAAACTGTAAAAAAAAATTTAAAAATCAGTGCAAGATACACACCTTAAACCAATGGTCTCAAACTCAGTTCCTGGAGGATTCAGAATTACTAAAAACTTCCAAGCAGGTGTGAGTTGGTGCTGGCTAGAGCTAAACTGTGCAGAGCTGTGGCCCTCCAGGAACTGAGTTTGAGACCACTGCCTTAAACAAAGCCATACACAATCAGACTTCAACAAAATATTAAACATGGAGTAAAATAATATATCAAAATGATCTATCTTAAGTACCCAAACGAATTTCAACTCTTAAAAAGATAAGTGAGGAAGGGGTCCCAAATTTTATCCATTTTTTTAATAAGCGTCAATCTTAAAGAAACAAATCCTTTCAAGCTTGAGGGCAGCAACCATTTCAGCCAGCCATTTATGAAAACTGGGTGGTAAAGTGGACTCCCAATCAATCAAAATCACCCTTTTAGTCAGCACCATACCAAACATAAGAGTGTTTCCCCTGCCATTATATTAGGGGGGGCGGGCGCCCCCCTTCAAGGTCAAGGTAAATTTTATTTTCTATATATGGCCAGATCACAACAAAAGTCATTTAAGGTCACCTTTCCTATAGAACAGGTCTATACCCTGTTCTTTTATTAAACAAACTAAATGGTCTTATGTTATTTATTTTATTTACACGACGGCATGTCAATTCTGTGTCTACATGAACGCGCATCTACAATTTCTCCGCGACAGCGCGGACGGGATCGCGGAGTCCTTTCATAAAAACGGAATTTACTCTATAGTGCGGAATGCCACGAATTCGTCAAATTTTGGATGAGTAAATCAAAATTGGGTGTGTCACTTAATTTGAATCGCGATATGGACTAATGTCTGTAAATATTAAAGCGGAAAAAGACGGTTTAGATATGAATCCTGTGTGTTCAGCTTGGCTCTGTATGTATAACGGTGGAAACACGGTTTTGTTTACTACACAAATACTGAAGCACACGTGATGCTCGCGGTGATTTTCGGCCTCTGCGTCTCATTATATGACGACATGAACACATGAACTTCATCTCCAGAGCTGCTGTGAGAGACATTTCATGTGAATTTTACCGTTTCATTTCACCTGTCAAAATAAAAGTAAGGATTAACGTGTAACATAAATATATTACTCTTGTATTACTTTTGTGCAGGATAATGTACATCTTTATGTTTATATTTCTGGCCAATTTAAATAAAACAAATGATAAAAAATAAATATTACAACCAGATTAACCACATAATTGTAGAAAAAAAACTACTACTATTATTATTAAAACCTTTTAAACAGAATATTCACATAAATTTTCTTCCATATATTAATTTTAACAGTAAACCTCTCTTTGTTTGAGCGAAAATTTTCATTCGATTAAAAAGAAATAAATGTTTAATGCCTTTATTTGATTATCAGAAAAATTAAAACACAAACATTTCTGGAAAAAAAAGAAAGAAAGAAAAAGATTGTAGTGAAATGTTGAAATTGAGAATTTTGGACTCTTTTTTTTTTCACTGAAATAAATGTTTTTGTTATTATACAGAGCAAAGTACCAAAAAAAAAAAGTACCGTTAGGTACCAGCACCCCTGCCTAATCCATCAATCCACTGAAAAATATTCTTCCAAAACTCAGAAATCTCACGGCAAAGCCAAGAAGTATGAGCATGCATCCCATCCGAGCTCCTACATCTATCACATATTGGAGAAACTGAAGGGTAAATTTTATTGAGTTTAGTTTTGGTATAGTGTAACCTATGTGGTATTAATTAATTCATTACATTTATACAGGTGCATCTCAATAAATTGGAATGTCGTGGAAAAGTTCATTTAATTCAGTAATTCAACTCAATTTGTGAAACTCTTGTATTAAATAAATTCAGTGCACACAGACTGAAGTAGTTTAAGTCTTTGGTTCTTTTAATTGTGATGAGATTTTGGCTCACATTTAACAAAAACCCACCAATTCACTATCTTAACAAATTAGAATACTTCATAAGACCAAAAAAAAAAAAAAAAAAAAAAACATTTTTAGTGAATTGTTGGTCTTCTGGAAAGTATGTTCATTTACTGTATATGTACTCAATACTTGGTAGGGGCTCCTTTTGCTTTAATTACTGCCTCAGTTCAGCATGGTATGGAGGTGATCAGTCTGTGACACTGCTGAGGTGCTATGGAAGCCCAGGTTTCTTTGAGAGTGGCCTTCAGCTCCTCTGCATTTTTTTGGTCTCTTGTTTGTCATTTTCCTTTTGACAATGCCTCATAGATTCTCTGTGGGGTTCAGGTCTGGTGAGTTTGCTGGCCAGTCAAGCACACCAACACCATGGTCATTTAACTAACGTGCTTTTGGCAGTGTGGGCAGGTGCCAAATCCTGCTGGAAAATGAAATCAGCATCTTTAAAAAGCTGGTCAGCAGAAGGAAGCATGAAGTGCTCTAAAATTTCTTGGTAAACAGGTGCAGTGACTTTTGTTTTCAAAAAACACAGTGGACCAACACCAGCAGATGACATTGCACCCCAAATCATCACAGACTGTGGAAACTTAACACTGGACTTCAAGCTACTTGGGCTATGAGCTTCTCCACCCTTCCTCCAGACTCTAGGACCTTGGTTTCCAAATGAAATACAAAGCTTGCTCTCATCTGAAAAGAGGACTTTGGACCACTGGCCAACAGTCCATTTCTTCTTCTCCTTAGCCCAGGAAAGACGCCTGATGGTTTGTGGTTTGTGAGTGGCTTGACAAGAGGAATATGACAACTGTAGCCAAATTCTTTGACACGTCTGTGTGTGGTGGCTCTTGATGCCTTGACCCCAGCCTCAGTCCATTCCTAGTGAAGTTCACCCAAATTCTTGAATCGATTTTGCTTGACAAGCCTCTCAAGGCTGTGGTTCTCTCGGTTGGTTGCCTCTTTTTCTTCCACACTTTTTCCTTCCACTCAAGTTTCTGTTAACATGCTTGGATACAGCACTCTGTGAACAGCCAGCTACTTTGGCAATAAATGTTTGTGACTTACCCTCCTTGTGAAGGGTGTCAGTGATTGTCTTCTGGACAACTGTCAGATCAGCAGTCTTCCCCATGATTGTGTAGCCTAGTGAACCAAACTGAGAGACCATTTTGAAGGCTCAGGAAACCTTTGCAGGTGTTTTGAGTTGATTAGCTGATTGGCTGAATTGGTGGGCTTTTGTTAAATGTGAGCCAAAATCATTACAATTAAAAGAACCAAAGACTTAAACTACGTCAGTGTGTGTGCACTGAATTTATTTAATACACGAGTTTCACAATTTGAGTTGAATTACTGAAATAAGTGAACTTTTCCATGACATTCTAATTTATTGAGATGCACCTGTATATTAATTTCCATGCTAAACTCTCAAACGGTGTTGTCATACTATTGGGTAAGATTAAAGGAGAATTTCACTTAAACTTAACAACAATTCACAAATAATTTACTCACTCCCTTGTCATCCAAGATGTTCATGTCTTTCTGTCTTCAGTCGTAAAGAAATTATGGTTTTTGAGGAAAGCATTTCAGGATTTTTCTACATATAATGGACTTCACTGATGCCCCGAATTTGACCTATCGACGTGATTCAATAGTACGTGAATGCGCATCCCAGAGCCTGTGCTACACAAGCTTTTGTGCTTGAAAAGTATACACATTTTTATTTTTCAAAAACAATGACCGATCGTTTCACTAGATAAGACCCTTCTTCCTCGGCTGGGATCGTTTAGAGCCCTTTGAAGCTGAAGATTTACTTTTAATTTCACCAAGCTGATTACTCACTAAAAACTCCCTATAATGTTTTCATGCCATTTTAAGTTTTATTTTGAAGTAACAAAGTGGTTATATCTATGTTCGCGGGCCGAGGCCCCTCAGATGAGTTACTGTGCCCTCTTTTCATGTTCTTCCTTCCTTGCTGAACATGATCTTTTTCGAAAGCAAAAGTGAAACCAAACAGCTTGCATAAGAAAGTGATTGACTATCCATTATGACATGTATGTACACAATAATAATCGTTTACATTGTAATCCTTTAATATAAAATTTGGCATGTTTGTGTGCTGCTGCGTGTCCCTGTGTGTGTGTGCACTGTGCACCTGCCTATAGGCGCATATTACTAATGCGCTCTTTAAATAGCAACAAAAAAAAAATTGCGCCATTGATTGACTTTAGACCAGGTTTCAGTTGGTCATTGGCGCAGTCTATTTAAGTTGCCTCAGAGTAGCAACGCACCAACAATGCGCCTAAACACACCTCGTTTTCAGACCAGTTCGCCCATGGGCGCACCAATGGGCAGCAAATGCATTTGCTATTTAAACAACATGGCACAGGACATGAAAATGATCCCTCAGGTAAGGTGAGAGAGACGTGGGCTTCTGCTGTAACTTTACCTGCTGGTGTCGCTGGACAGTATTTCTTTAGAAACACGAGTGATTTCTTCACTTTTAATGTTATATTTTGTAATATTTGCGTGAGTTATTTTTGTCAGATCAACATATAGCTAGCCTTTAACAAAACATAAACTCATGGCTCTTATGGAAAGCAGAGAGACTCTGATAGACTAAAGAGGCACCTAGTAACAGTTTGATATGACCTGGTTCAATCCGAAACCAGTAAACCAGCATAAACTGCAGACTGGATTAGAGAGTGTTGTGCAATGCATTGGTAGGTGTGTGTGACTTCCTGGATGTCCTGCAGAAAACAAAGGCCACTCTTATATTCATAAGCTTTCTCCCTAAGGAGCTTGGGTGGGCTGTTCTCACACATGCATGCAACTGCAGTCTTTCCTGTTTGAAATCCCTCTAGTAACCGGATAGCTGGTGATTTGGAGTGCTCTATTTTACTTTCCTCAGACAAGTTCAGTATACCCACCCTTTGGCGTTCTGCTCACTTTCCAAAACCACAGGCCAGGCAGCTAGGCTAAGGATAAAAACATCAGCAGTCATGCATCTTACTTTTCATAAGGCAAGCCAGTCAGTGAACTATTTTGAAGCGGATTCCAGCTAATACTAATATATCATGTTCTGTACAGTGTCAGAACAGACTTTATAAATTACAGTGATCATGATGAATGCGCAGCAGTGATATGTGGACTGGGAATACAGCACAGGTTTTGAATAAAAGGCTCGGTTTAATCCTTCCTTTGACACAAGAGCTGCAGCTGAAGGCGTAATGCATGGAAAAGCATCTGACAAAAATGTGACCTTTGCTTGCGGCAAATATAGTCTGTTTTCTGTAACTCACTACCAACTAGGATGTCTGTGATTTTACTAGAAAAACACATGATCACATTTGTTTTTTGTTAACTAAAATCAAAATGATTCAAAAATGTTTTTGCTCATAGAATTGAAGCTATCAAATAAAATATTAAACAAAAACTTTAAAAGCTAAAACAAAAAAACAGAAATGCACCAAAATAAACTAAGTTTAAATTGGAGAGCTAAGGCCCAGTTTCACGGACAGAGCATAGGTTAAGACATGACTATAGGTGTTTGTTAAACTAGGATATTTCAGCAGCTTATGCCTCAGAAATAAATATTACTGGTGTGCATTTTGAGACAAAATGCAAGTTATTTTTAGTTGAGATAACTAAAACATGCATTTTAGTCTGGGATTAGCCTTAAGCCTTGTTTGTGAAACTGGAGGACTAACAACTAAAAAATAAAACAGGAAAACAAAACAAAACAAACAAAAAAAGCTAAATAGATAAATACTATAATAGTAAATAAATAATACTGGTAGTACTAATAAAGTACCACTGTCAAATATATAATTTCTATATATTTTTTTAATGTGCATCTTAGAAATAGTTTCTTGTGAACGAAATCTGCAAATGCAGAATACAAAAATAGTAAACATTAACATAAGTTCGCCATTTCCTGTCATTATTTTCTCATTATTTTGTACATCCCTAAGGGGACATGGTCAAATTCATTTTTCAAAATGACATTTCTTTTTTTTGTGCTCGCTTGCAAAATTCTTGGATTCCTCCAAGAAACTTTAGATTCTATGTTAGCAAATTCATGAAAGTATCTTAGTCTCTATGACTCTTGCTCTACATTACAAGTCTTATGAAGTCATATGACAGTGGTGTGTGAGGAACAGACTCAAATTTTAAATGTTATTATTGAAAATTGCTGTATGTTCAGATTCAAAATGGCTCAACATTGCTCACAGGTTTGACATCACCAATGTCAAAATAGTACTGGTTCTTGCGTCTCACAATCCAGATTTTAGTTCACTTACAGAACAAAAGTTTACAGATTATGTACTCACCCAGTTGTCATCCAAGATGTTTATCACTTTCTTTCTTCAGTTGTAAAGAAATTATGTTTTTTGAGGAAAACATTTCACGATTTCTCTCCATAAAGTGGATTTCAATGGTGCCCCCAAATTTAAACTTCCAAAATGTAGTTTAAACACAGCTTCAAAGGGCTCTAAATGATCCCAGCCAAGGAAGAAGGGTCTTATCTAGCAAAATAATCGGTAATTTTCTAAAATTACAATTTGTATACTTTTTAACCTCAAATGCTTGTCTTGTCTAGCTCTGCGATGTGAGCTTACTCACAGAGTAATCCGGGTCAAGACAGTTAGAGTATGTCGAAAAACTCCCATCTCATTTTCTTCTCCGACTTCAACACGATTTTGAAGTTGGAGGAGCAAATGAGATGGGAGTTTTTCGATATACCCTGATTACACAAAGTACACATGCGCATTGAAGAGCTAGACAAGATGAGCATTTGCGGTTAAATTGTGTTTGTTTGGTTTTTTTTAACTGATCTTTTTGCTAGATAAGACCCTTCTTCCTCAGCTGGGATCATTTAGAGCCCTTTGAAGCTGCATTTAAACTGCATTTTGGAAGTTCAAACTCAAGTCCACTATATGGAGATAATTCTTGAAATGTTTTCCTCAAAAAACAATTTCTTTAGGATTGAAGAAAGAAAGACATAAACATCTTGGATGACAAGGGGGTGAGTAAATTATCTGTAAATTTTTGTTCTGGAAGTGGACTACTCCTTTAATATTTCATATGGACTGTGTATTTTTCTAACTTATTTATTTTTTTATGACAAACAAGCATGGTCACTATGAACTGTTGTTATGAAAAACAGGGTTATTGTTTATATAAATATTTAACTGTTTATATAAAATAAAATATGAAAAAGGAAATGTACAAGCTAAAACTAAATGAGCTAAAACTAAAAACTAAAACTTAAAGACTACATATTAAAAAACAGCAAAATCACTAAAATTTTAAATTAAAATGAATGTTTTAAAAAATAAAAATATTAACAAGCTATAATAGTATACATTAATCATTCTAAAATAACACTGGTTGTAAGAAGAAATTTCTAAAAATAAGAAGAAAATTCTAAAAAAGAATAACAGGATACAGGTTTGGAACATGTGGGTGAATTAATGATGGCATAACTTACATTTTAGGTGAACTATCCTTTCAGGAAATTAACAGATTAGTTCACTCCAGAATTAAAATTTACTCACCCCCTTGTCATCCAAGATGTTCATGTCTTTCTGTCTTCAGCCACAAAGAAATTGCGCGTCTGCGTGCATTTGTAGTTAAAAAGAATATACATTTTTTTTTCTTTAGAAAATGACCAATCGTTTTAGTAGATAAGACCCTTATTCCTCAGATGGAATCATGTAGAGCCCTTTGAAGCTGCATTAAAATGGCATTTTGGACCTTCAACCCACTGATCCCCACTGAAGTCCACTTTATAGAGAAAAATCCTGGAATGTTTTCCACAAAAACCTTAATTTCTTTTCGACTGAAGAATGAAATGAACATCATGGATGACATGGGCATGAGTACATTTTCAAGAAATTTTAATTCTGGAGTAAACTAATCCTTTAAATTTTCAGTGCAAAAGAACTGACGCACTGAAAATGAGGACAAAAAAGATAAAAATGCAACAATACTAACAAGTGTGTTAACTCAATATCCCTTGGTTCTTTACAGGGCATGAAAAGCAAAGGAACATTTTCCACACAGGCAACAATCAAATCTAAGAGAAAATCTGACCTGTTCTCCATCAAGGTCTTCTTCCTCTGCAGTCATGAGGGACCGCATGGAGGAGTTGCGTCAGCGGATGAAGGCTAGCGATAAGCCGGTGGACAACAACCCCTTCGATGAGGAAGAGGACGAAGACACAGATCCGTCCTCAGTGATAGGCCTACAGGCCGTGATCTTCGAGGCAGAGCCTGTTCTGGAGATCTTCCTGAAGGAGGCTCAGAGCATTCGTGACAGCATTGAGGAGCTGAGCTCTGAAGTCAGTAAGTTCAGCCAGCAGCAGAGAAACTTTGTGGCCACCATCAGGCGCCTCAGCATCATGAAAAAGGAGAGCAGCATGACGCGAGACATCAAGTTGCTGGCCGAGAGCCTGCATAAAAGGTTGGACGCTCTTTCCAAGCAGGCTAAGCAAACCGAGGCCGAGCTAGGCCCGGACGCCGCCACATCCCGAATCCAGAAGACCCAGCACGCGGCCCTCTTTCGCCAGTTCCAGCAAGTAATGCGTCAACACAATGACGCCATCCTGAGCAAGCAGGACAAATGCAAACAGTTCATCATCCGGCAGCTGGAGGTATCGGGTCGCGAGGTGTCCGAAGATGAGGTGGACAACATGATAGAGCAGGGCAAGTGGGAGATCTTCAATGAGAACATTATAGTGGATGCAAAGATCACCCGTACACAGCTCTCAGAGATCGAACAACGCCACAAAGAGCTCCTGAGCCTGGAAAGCAACATGAAGGACCTGCGAGATCTCTTTCTAGATGTGTTCATGCTAGTGGAAGAGCAAGGGCACCAGATCGAGAGCATACAAGCCAATGTGGAGAAGACGCAAGACTATGTAGCGGTCACAAAGGAGAAGTTCAAAACCGCTGCGAGATACAAGAGGCAGAATCCTCTCAGAAGACTGTGCTGTTGTTGCTGTCCTTGGTTCAGATAGCAGGGCAAGGCTAGGAGATAAACTATGGGAATGTTTCTCATTTACTTTGCTCTCATGGGCCAAAAACACTAACTGCAGACATTGACCTCTGTCTGATGAAGATAAAAAACAAGGGCACGAAGCACTTTTAGACTTTTATTGAAACAGAAAGGCTCCATAGCATAGAAGACTAAGTTGGGTGTTGACATGGTATACAAATGGTTATATAAAGATTTCACAAAAGGTTATTATGTTTTGTTACATCACATAAGTTATATAAGAGGTAATCAAAGGTAAACTTATTTTGTGCTTTATTATTGTGGAAAGGCACACTATTTTGGAAGGTGGCCATTTATATAACTGACTTCTGTTTTTTCCTTTCAGTATTATTTGAAATGTAGCTTGTTGTCTGCTTTAGATTAATCAAATATCTGAGCTAAAAAAATCAAACATTCTGTCTAAAGATAAGACTAAGCAAGTAAGTCCTATATTTTCAAGCAAAAGGCCTACTGCAGGGGTCAGTCAACTCAGTCCTGGAGTTTAGCTCCAACTGGCTGCAACGCATTTGCGTGGAAGTTCCTATGCCTATAAGAAGCTTGATTAGCTGGTTCAGGTGTGTTTAATCGGAGTTAAAGCTAAACTCCTAGGGACAGTGGCCCTTCAGGACCGAGTGTGGACACCCTTGGCCTACTGCAAGATTTCCACAATCCACATCTAAAGCTCAAAGTATACTTCACTTTTTATGAGAACCAATGATGACCAATGAAAAATGTCTTTGTACTCTTAAATTAAGGTTGCAGCTCTCTCATAACCCCCTCACACAAGCGCTTGTCAATGCAGGTGTCTGTTGTTGTTTTAGCATACTGTGCGCTTGAAATGAATTTCGTTTTTAGAGTTGTATTTGCGTACTGTAGCCTACATACACTAACAATTCATATATATATATATATATATATATATATTTCTGGGCTTTTGTTACTTTATTATTCAGATGGAGAGTTGACAAGAAAAGCATAAGGATTGGGATCGCCAAATGACCTCAGAGGGGAATCGAACTCAGGTCGCCATGAGCACAGTTGCGCTGTATATGTGGGCACATGAACCACAATGCTATCGGCACCGACGCACACATTTTTGTAACCACACTTAATTTTTACGCGTAGGTCCCATATGCGCATTGACTTGGTTCTGCACTAATCAGTTGTTTCACAAGGTGGCAACACGGACCGTTGTTTTACAGTAGAAAATGATACTAAAGAGACAGAACAACAACAAAGTAGCGGAGACTGAAACAGCAACAGATGCCAGCATTGAGAAACGTTTGGATGAGGGGGTTTGGATCCTTTTCTGGTTCATGCTGGTCCTTGACCAGCAACATGACCAGCAAAAACCAGCAAAGGACCAGCTTAAACCAGCATCAAAACATACCTACCAGCATATGCTGTTTTTTTCACCAGGGTTATGAGAGAGCTGCAACTATAATTTAAAAGAGTAGAAAGACATTGTTTATCGGTCAGAACATCTGGAGAAAAATACAGCAGATACTTGACATGGTGACATTTCTGGAGCATACTGAATGTGTGAATGTGTGAATCAAATTGAGTATACTTTGAAAGGCTATGCGTTTGACTGTACGCATACACTAGCGTACGTGTACAAAAATGAAGTATACTTTGGTCTTACTACACAACACCGTACATTTTTATGCATTTTGGACGTTCATTTACAAAACAACGGCATTTTGGGGAATTGAAAATGCAAACTTCTGAAAACGGGTTTTAAAGTGCAAGTTTTTTTTTAAGTTACACTCTTTTCTGTGTGAATTACAAAAAAAAAAAAAATGTGAATCTGTAAAAAAAAAAATATATGTATGCTTATGGGTGTTATGTGTTCGGTCTAGGAATGCGTACATGTGCATGTGCGTAGGTGCATAGTGACAACTCTTCCATTTTTAGTACATCACGGTTGTGCAAATGTACCTGACTGTAGTAAAAATTAAAAGTTTCACACATAGCTGCCAGTGCTGCCAGAACCTTTACATGGATCCATGAAAATGACTAAAAACGCTGTATTATGCATGCCAGGGTAGTAGATAGCAATATAAGAAACGCTTTTGCACACATACGCATTCCTACAAATTCACATTTTTGTAGTTTACACCGAGATGATAATGGCATCGTTTTCCAAAACTTGCACTTTGAAACCAGTTTTCAAAACAAAAACTGTGTCGTGTAAATGCCCCCAAAAAGGTGCAGTCACGTTTACCATTTTTCGTAGTCAGGTTAGACGCAATGTTGAATTTAACGTGGATGGAAATGAGGGCTAGCCTTAAAATCTTTACAATAACATGCACTGCATAAAGATACTTCACTGTAAAAAATAAAAAACTCAATTTGTTGAGTCAGCTTACAATAATTTGTTTCCCTGCTGTCGTACAATTTTAAGTTCAGTCAACTAAAATAAGTTTATTCAACTTCAAATGTTAAGTTGTACTAATTAACAACTTAGATGCTTGTGTTTGCTAAACTTAACAGATGGGTAAGTAACCCAGCTGCCTTAAAATTTTAAGTTGATTTAAATCAAATATCTAAGTTGTCACTTAGTATAATTTAACATTTTTGAGTTGACTGAACTTAAAATTTTAAGGCAACCAGGTTACAAATTATTTTAAGTTGACTCAACAAATTGTTTTTTACAGTGTAGAACACATAATTTAGAGTTAATAGAAGTTTTTTTTCTATGGAAGTTTATTACAGCCAAACAATTGGTAATCTACTGTGCAATTAAACAATAGTATCCACTGAACGTGCATACTCTATTCCTTCATTCCAGTCAAAAAATTAAACATTGCGCTAGTATCCACCTTATTTTTCCTGTAAGAGTGGGAGCGCCCTTTTGTAAATGCAATGGGTCTGGCTTCCGTTGTCATTTGCTTCCAGCTATTTTAGCTGAACAAAACAGCTTGTTTTGCTGCTTTTTAAACGGGTATGTCTTACTTTATTATTTTAATGTATTATCTTAATTATAAGCACACTGGTTTGTAGTGCAAACAGTTTCAGCCTTTACGCCACTTGGTAATTCTTCTGGTTATTTCCCTACAGTGACTAATGAACCGGAAGTCTCGTACATTCACAGAAAATGACTTACTTCTTCATTGAATAATAAGGTGGATACAGATGAGCAAACACTCTAAAAAATGCATCTTCAAGATGAAAACACACAGCAAATAGACATCTCCAATATGTGTGTGCTATCAGAGATGTATCACTACACTAATGAACAATTTCGCTAATGTGACCGCACCTTAATTCAGATTAGGTAGTCAGTCCCACATGAATGATATTTTTAGCTAGTTATTTTAAAACAAGAATACAGTATGAGTAACCATTATAAAATCTGTCAAATGTAATCTACCACAGGCAGTCTAACATTTGCTCATAGTTGATAATCTGTAACTATGGAGCTAATTAGAATGAAACTGGTTGTTCTTGTGATGAGGTGAATATTGAAGATGAGTCAACAGAGCAGGTATCAGGTGTTAACACAGTTTCTAGGATCTGGGTGTGTCTGTGTATTTTCAGAGGAAAACGTGTTGCCCAGAAATTGAAGGGGAAGAATATTATTACTAAATGCAATATAGGCAAAGCAATGTCATTGTGTTATCATATAATTGAGAGAAATTTTTATTTGACCACTGAATTTGCATGACTCTTGCTAAACTTTTTTTTTTTTAACTAATTCTGTAGAATTTCAATTCAATTTGTATTTAATGTACAGAGCAATTTCTGGCTAATGAAATATTACAGAATTAAACATAACTAGAAATATTTATTGTGACTACAGAATTCAGCTGTTGTTGATTTTTTAAAGATAGAACAGCCTACGGTGTTTCCATGACATTTCAAGGCCCTTCCCAATCCCAATGATCTATTTTTTCAAAATAAGCAAAATATACACATGCCAGTGTTCCAAAAATATATTTGAATGTTTTTAAAACTTGAAATGTACTTCCTTTGAATAAATAAAATATTATTTTTTAAAAAACTAATTATTTGTTTTATTTCAAGCTGCATATAAAGTTAAATGGGCACTGTCAAAGCTGGAAGTCCTCATAGGAAAATAAGCAGCAAGTTTAAACATACTGGACAACATTGCCATCTGTTGACAAATAATTGAAGTTCAAGTCAATGTCTGGATATTGGCCTTGATTTTTGAAGGAGAAAGAAAGCACTATTATTAGGCCTGTGAACACACACACACATTTGTTTCACTGCTTAGTGAGGAAGCTATCTTACAGACACAAAATGGAGGTTATTGTATAGGCCTATTTATTGTTTATTAAGCTGTTTTCCTTGTGGGCACTGTGTTGACTCTTAAAAGGAATCCCCAAAATGTATGTGATTTCGGTTAACTGTCTATGTGGGGAACTTTGGTCCCTGTAATGTAGGCAAAACCTGACACACACCCACACACAGCCTTGAACAAACAACCTCCCATGTGATTCTATGTCATTGTAAAATGTCCCTGATTTTCATTTGACCTCAAAGTGAAGTCTATTTTAGAGAGGTCCATGTGGGACATCACTGAACAGGTAATGTCACAGAAGTGAAGTATCATTATGTTGACGACTACAAAGACTTTTAGAAGTATTTCCTTCTGAAGTTAGCAGACAGAGCACCCTCGTCGTATTCACAAGAGACCTCTAGACCTTCACATTTTCAATCATCATCTGAGTCAAAGGTAAACTGTCTAGTTATGCCAATCACAGCACTTATATAAAATGATATATCAGTCTGTTCAAGGAGCAGGTCATCCAAAAAGGCAAAGTCTCATAATTTACTGACTATTGTCAGAACCCATGTGCTAGTATTTTTCCATGGAACACTAAATTAAAAATCTTCCCGGGTAAATAATACCTGAGTAAATATTGACAGAAATATTAATTTGGGTACACTCTACCGAGATAGCAGGCATTTTATCATATATACACACCATATATTGATGTTATATTGAAGGGTCATTCTATAATTAGGGGGACATTTAGAATTTGACAATGTGAAAAAAAAGTTTTCCTGTTTCCCACTGTTAAAACAATCTATATTGTATAAAGTGCTATATAAAAAAGATGACCTGTAGGAATATGTGTATAAAATACCATCTATACCTTACTGGGTAACACAGTTGACAGGTAACTTAGTTGACATTTTTAGTGTTTTGGGCCTATACTCAACATGAGCATATGTATAGAAATATATTTTTATAAACAAAACATAAGTTTTAGTTAAATTGTCTGAAAATGTGCAGCAATAATACTTGTGCAACACTGTTGACAGTTAATTAATCCACTCTTCACACAGATTGCTAGTTTAACCAATATTAGGGGAAAGAGAGGGAACATAACTTTTAGTGTTTCATCCATGTGCTTCTAGAGGAAATATCATACTGTGCAAATTATGCGAGAATGGGACAAACTATTCCTTTTCAAGGGGGGTTTTCTAGTGTGACTTGGGTGTGTTGACAATGGTTTTTGGGACACAAATAAAACTAGTTTTATTACAATAAACACTAATTATTTTTGAAGCACACACCCAAATGTCTTGATAACCTAATCTAACTGAAGGCAAAACTATGAAATTTATATTTGAGGTAACTTTAATGCTTAAATGCAGAGTAGAATGAGCAACTTTACAAATTCGGCAGCTGAATACCAGGGTTGTATGTGATATGAACATCATTTTTGAACAAAATATATGGCTTTTCAACATATAGTAGTGTGACTGGGAAAAATATAATTGTATACTAGAAAATTCAACATATTAAAAACATACTTGACACTGAGATAAGGAGTCTTCAGATTGTTCAGCAACTTCAGATTGTTAGCTGTGCTTGTAGCTACTATAGTTAAATAATGCAAAGGTACGTTTTGTTTTCATTGCACTTACTGTTTTAAACTTCTCATAAAAACGGTCTCAAGTCTATTTTCGCAGTCTGGTCTTGTACACTGTAAGATGGTGGACACTAGATGGCGCTACAACAGCAGAGTTTGAATAAACCATCCCATCACAACACCAAAGCAACTGTAAGACTATGAGTTTCATCAGAAAAAATCCTGAAAACGTCTACGTTTATGAAATATTCCTTAAGTTTAGGATTTGTGATTTTGTCAGTGTGTGTTTTTGTGTATCAAATAAGAGTAAGAACACCAATAAATAAATGCTTATAGTGATTCATTCAGCAACAACAACAACCCACCTACCTTAACAGATTTTTAAGTATATAGACATGTAGTTGATATGTCTATGTAGATTTCTTAAGATTTTGTTTACGATTTACATGAATGTGTTAGGAAAATAGAAGCCTATATTAAATGATACAATAAACAAAGTTAATGTTAATAGTTCAGTACAGTAAACTTTTAAGTACTGAAACATGAACATTCCGTTTTTTAAATCAATTGACATTTTTTTTTAAAAAAAAAAAAAAAAAACATTTTTATTTATTTATCTGTTCTTATAGTAATTTGAGTAATAGTAATACAATCATTTGCTAAAATGCTAAAGAACAGAACTGTTTTCAGGCTGTTTTTGCAAAAATAATAATTAAATATATATTATACTATATTATATTATATTATTAAAAAGAAAACCATGGAACTGCCATTTTTCTTAACATTCCTATTAAATGAACTGAAAAAAAAATTACATGGTTAAACATGTTAGTGAACTGTTCTGTGTAAAAAAAAAATTAAATGTTGAAAAGTGAAACTAAGTGCATTTCATTGGACGATGATTATATTGTATTATATTATATTATATTATATTATTTTTGGGTGAATACATGCCAGCCAGAATCTGCTGAATGATTTTATGGTTACAGCAGCATTTTTACCTGTATTGACATTTTCACTCAGGTTTAAAAAGTTAGGACTGACAGTGGCACAATATGATTAATACACCTACATAAAAAGATTAAGCTTCCCAATGGCTATATCAAGCTATTTGTCCAATTGAATAACTTGCTGTGATTTTGTTAGAGGCAGTGCGCGGAGAAAACTCAGCACTTTTTTTGCTTGCACAATCACAACTGAAATCTTCAGAGAGTTTGTGCTTTGTAAGGATGAAACTACATCCTATTAATTCTTTCAAGAGGACAATAAACACCACTGTTCAGAGGTTACTGTTAAACAAATGCATTAAAAACATGAAAAATGAAAACAGAAAGATTTGCGGGAAAAGATGAATGTGCACCGTTCTCAAAAAAACTGGTTGGTTGTTTTTTTTTTTTCTCAGGCCAATTATAACAATGAATTGACCCGTACTGTAATGTATAGTATACAGTACATACGTTGGCTAATACGTAATACCATTATCTTAATGCACTGATATAAAATTTATTGAACTTCCTACCAAGTAGGAAGCAGAAAAGGTCAAAAGTAAGTTTGCTCATCCTTAACAGCGAATTACATCAGTCATTCAGCTTTTAAAAGATCACATCAGTGGTCTAATAAACTTTCACAACCCGGCCGCTTCAGAACAGAGTGAATAGAGCTCTTTGTTCCCTGGTCCCGGTCTGTAATATTTTGGCTCGAACCGCCGGGTCCCGATGTGGTTCATCGGCTCGGCAGACTGCAGTGTACCTGGAAGAGTCTTTCACTGCCTCAGGAAACACTTGCACTCAATAGGATCCACCCCAGCCCCAGCTGGCCCATCTCATTTACCGCCACTGGTGACACTAATGCTTTGAACCGTGAATATTTGGAGGGCCGCACTTCCCAAATACTTCTTTATTTTGCTGCCTCATTAGATGAACGGGGCTCCAGGGATGAACTCACTCGCGGTAAAGAGTGAGTTTAGTGGTGGATCATTTAGTAAATGTCACTCAGGTGATAGTTTTCCCACAATACTCAAAAGAGTGTTTTCTAGAAATCACTTTTCAGGAAATAAAAAGGTCAGTTGTGAGATTTTAAACTTAAGTCAGGAAGACTAAAAGTTCAACCTTTTGGGAAGATGTCATTTTTATGCATGGTGTAACCCTTGTGAAAATGTGCACTTAAGTCATTTATAGTTGTAGTTTACAGTATACAATTCTTAAAATACACTTTAATGACAATATTTCTTTAACACACTTGATTACACTTTTAAAAAGTGTCAAATTAAAAGGTTTTTTTTTTTTAAATAAAGTACTTTTTATATAATTGTTTTAAATAATTGTTTGCCATGCTTATTTTTAATACAAGCTTGCAAAATCATATTTAAATACAAATATTTTTAAATACACTGCAATATTTACTACACGTTTGCCAGTACAAATTAACCACATTTCAAAGACAAAAGCTGTATGAAATTACATAGAGTTGCTAGAAATTACTAGAGTTCAGGTAATTGCACTTAATATAACTTTAAATTATAATGTATTTTTATTTAAAAGTGAGCAAAAATAAACTATTTTATTTCCTTATATTATTTCTATTTTCTTAAGTATGCCATTTTTCACAAGGGTACAGTAGCGCATCTAAAATATTTTATATATATATTCATGTAGTTTTAACACACAATCTTGATGTTAAAAGCCTGTGCACGTTATCTGCTAACAACCCTTATAATAAATACATTTTAAACTAGGTTTCTCAGGAGAATAAAAACTCCATTTCCATAGAAATTGCCCTATTTGTGCATTAAAAAGGATAAAAAATCAGAGAGTGACAGCGAGAGATGAGAAAGATCCGTGACATATTATCTTCAGTATGAGCTTGATTTGAAGGCACCAAAAATGTGACTGAAAAATGCTAATCAGGAAACAGACTCAACCTAAACCATGTGGTATAGACATTTTTATTTACAATGCATCATCTACGCTTTTGCTGGAGTTAATGAGATTTCAAATAATCCAAATTGAACAGCATTTAAACAGTTATTTGCTCTGGAAGAGAGAATTGCTGGATCTGGAGATTCAGGAAGGTGACAGATAGCCATTATGGCATGAAATGCCTGCATTGGATAGCAGGAGTTTTGGCAAAGCAATCAGGAGAAATGTTGTGGTGAAGAGTGCATTAGACATCTGGCCGCCTGGAGAAGAGTCCTTCATGAATCTGAAGCTTTGTGATTGGTGGTGGGGAGTGTGGCTTCAGTATTCGCTCTGTGAAAGGCCTCAGATCTCTGCCACACTGCCAAACCAGGAAGACAGTGGAAATCTTGAGCTGACGTTCTCTCTTAGGTACGAGAGGGCAGCAGGAATTTCAATGAGCATCTAGCAGCGTTTGATCGGATTGCCAGGGCTCATGGGACATTTGTCACATCACACTGAGATATGTTAAAAAGACCTTTGCACTTTCAGTCAGCGAGCACACTCAACATAACTGAGTTTCAGCGATGACTCATCAAACGCATCTGATTGGCCATTGTATTCCTAAGTTCAACAGACTCGTGTGTGATTGGTTATATTGCGCAACACTGTAAATCGCGTAGTAATATAGTGCAACATGAACAGATCTTAATTAAAATACACAATGGTCACTTTCTATCCATTTCCTCTTTGTTTGCAACAGACATAATAGATTTAATTTATTGTGCAGGGGCATTTTTGTCCAATTTAGTGGCATCTTTGCCCCAAGTCGCAGAGGTAAGAAATGTTAGTGCACAAAACAAAGTTTTCTTCTTTTTTTCTTTTCTTTTCTTTTCTTTTCTTTTCTTTTCTTTTCTTTTTTTCTTTTCTTTTCTTTTCTTTATCTTCTTTCATCTTCTTCTTTTGTTTTTGTTTTTGTTTTGTTTTTTCAAGTGTTTATCAAGCTTAAATATCCACCTATCCATTCTTCAAATCTCTTGTTCTATGTAGGGTCACGGATGGTTAACAATATAATTTAAAAGTAAACGATAAACTTAATAAAAAGCTTATTATATTACTAATGACAATTAATGTGATAAAGGTTTTTTTGTTTAATAAACATTTTTAAGAAGTCTGTGCATTATATGTCTTCATAGCCAGTTACAGAAATTTTAACACTAAAAATGAAAAACATAATATATCATATATAAATATAAATCATTATATATAATAAAAACATAATATAAGTATAATAACATGATATATAAAACTATATTAATTTTTCAAAAACTTTGTCATTATAATATCCTTTTTACCATGCATTTATGTCAAAATTATAATTATTATTTTAAATGATGAGGAAGTGACATTAGTTAAGTTTCAATAACACTTTACAATAAGGTTTGACTTGTTAAAATCAGCTAATATGGGTTAATAAATGCTGCAAAAAAAAATTACTGCTTAAGATCAGCAAATGAGACATTATTGTAAAGTGTTACAGAGTTACTGAGAAGAATCAGGTCAAAAAGCTGTGAATTTCTACACTCATTTCACATTATTAAGCTTTTTCATGCTTGACAAGATTCATCAAGCAAATCCGCCCTGTCACATTTTCTTTCAAGAAAATTTAGTTAACTCTTGAATGATGATCATACAGGCCATAACCCTGGTCAGAGAGAGAACCGTAGCCATTTTGTTAAAAAAACAAAACCAAAAAAATTATCAGTTTATAATTTACCACATTCTGCAATGCAATTCTTTAACCTTACAGACATTCTGTCTAATGGAATGTTTAAAATCGTAGAAAAATGTATTTATCCCAGTTCATAGTCTGAATTCTAAATGCGTCTGAAGGGGCGGTCGTTAATCTGATTTCCTGGAAACAGATGAAAAAATAATCCACTCGTTGAGAAAGCCTTGTTATCGGTGTTATAACAGGTCTAATGCACATAGATATTACTCTCACTCGACCCCGTGCTGTTCTTAGACCTGTTCCTTCGCTCACACTGCAGGACATCTCAGCACCTGCCCCGAGAAGTCAGGATCTGCTAAAGTGCCACATCTCTTTTCCCAAGCTGCCCGTCCCGTGGCAGTCTGAGGCCCTAGGCTGCTGTTCTGTCAGTCCAGGTTTGGGAGAGAGATGGGTCCTGGCTTCCAAAGTGAAAGCGATACTCGTGAATTCCAAGGTGCAGGCCGAAGAGGACCGTGGCTGTGACATTTTGATGTCACAGCTGCCACAGTTGTACTTCTTGAATTTCTTATTTGAGCAACACCCATAAATATTGCCAGACACTTTAACATACCGCCAGCTGTTTTCCTATATCAGCCACATTCTTCCACAAATGTTTTTAAACTTTGTATACAGACACGGCTTTCATGTGCTGATATTTACAGCGAAGATGTGAACGATTGAAACACACACACACACACACTGTATATCTATCATTATGGGTTCATTCCATAGGCATAATGGTTTTTACTGTACAAACTGTATTTTCTATCCCTTTACTCTAACGCTACACCTAAACCTACTCCTCACACAAAACTACAGGCATTTTTAGATTTTCAAAACATGTCATTCTGTATTATTTATAAGCTTGTTTCCTCATGGGGACCAAAAAATGTCCCACAAGGTTAAAATGTACTGGTATTACTGTACTTGTGGGAAGATTAGATCCTCATAACATAGTACACACACACACACACACACACACAAACACATCTTATTCGCCTAACATCTTACAAAGTACACCTTACATGTTATTGTACTTAGTGTTTAAAAAAAAAACTCAAATAATGTTAGCTCCTTTTCATTTAAAATAATAATTCACTGTTATTTTAAGGTACATTCATAGAGACAGTAAGTTTGCAAAATTTAGTAACATAGAAATACTAACAGAATGTTATTATGATTGAGATCCTGATGCAATTTTATTTTTAAGTGAACCTTTTTTATTATACATAATTTCTGAGCTCTGTCCTAATATGATTAAAGCACAGATTTTAAATTATTAAACATGTCTGGGTCATATTTCATCCCAATATTACAAGAAAAATAATAAAAGATAATAGCTTAAACATAATTAAATCTATTTATAGGATTTTTTTTTCATTGCTTCGTTGTGACATAATTTCTTGATAATTAAACACCCCCTCCTCTAAATTCCCAAATGCTCAAAACCCCACTCTCATTACTGTAATTTGATAATATAATTATTAAAATAATGATTTAAGCATTTCTGTAGCATGTAGATTTGCTGTACTGCCTTTAATTTAAACCTTTTGTACTACATTATTATTTTACTGTCCATACAGTGTTATGAAAAATATAATTATTTTAATTTTTTTATTTTTTAAATATGTAAAACTATATTTTTATTTTCGGGAATCACCACTGAGAGTAACAGAAATTACAAAACAAAAAAGATACATGCACATACACACTAGAATAATTGTTAAATATTTAGTGTTTAATAACAGAATAAATACAGTCAAACCAAAATTATTCAGACACCGTCAACATTTCTCATATTATCACAGTTTATTCACAATAGTTTCGAAAATGGTAATAAAATATGACAAGAACTCAGAGTTAAAGTATGTCAGAACAAATTCATCTCAATAATGTCAGATAGAAAAATATGTAATGGATTCAATGAACCAAAAATTATTCAAACAACTGTTAGTATTACAATATTTACCCAACTATCAATACTTTGTTCATCAATTACCAAGTAATGCTTCATTTTGTTAATCTGTGGTGTAAAAAGGTCACATTAGCAATTAAAGAAAAAAACACTTAAGCAAAACATGGTCAGGTCAAAGTGTCTGAATAATTTTTGGTCCCAAATTTTTATAAATGTTACTGCTAGTCCACTGTAAGAAGAACTTTTGGGTATAATATGCCACAGTTTACTTTATTTTGCTATCCTCACTTACATAAATGAACTAATGTCCTGCACCCATAGTAAAAAAATATCAAAAACTATATCTGGTGTCTGAATAATTTTTGGTTTTACTCTATGTAAATTAGGGCTGTCAGTCGATGAAAATTTTTTAATCTAATTAATTACATGATGTGTATATCCACAAAAGATTATTTAAAGCTATTTTTGTGTAAAATGAGAAAGTATCAAGTTTGTAACTTTAGAAAGAAATATTTTATTTGATTCAACATAAAATTTATTACACAAATTTTATAATGTAAAATCACAAATGTGATTTTACATTATAAAATCACATTTAAGCTGTGATAGATTGGGACAAAATCAGCACTCGTGTCATATTGCTCGTGTGATATTGTGTGATACCTAATATATATAAATATGAGACAACACACATACAAGGGCATTATTTTGCACCGATATCTTAATTTTTAGGGCATAACTGCATTTATGGAGTTGTTGCCCTGCATCATATTTGTCAACAGTCAACTGTATGAAATATAAGATGATGTACAGGTCTAGGGGCGGGGCCAGTGCATTAACTGCATTAAAATATTTTAAGTGCGTTTTTTTTTTTATAATTAATTAATTAATTAAGTTAACGCATTAAACTGACAGCCCTAATGTAAAAATAAATACATTACAACTATTATAGAATAATAGTTTGGTAGATAGTTTAAATAGAAAAAATAAAATAAAAAAATATATATTCTAGATACTATTTCACTTAGAATTTCACATTTAATTGCAAAAAAACAAGTAACACTGAATTAAATGTGAGTTTTTAAAGTAAAACAACTGAAATAATATTTTCTTGTAAAACATACACAAATAATCTTTTTATATAGTGTAGATAAAAGAATAATAAAGGAGTGAACAATGGAAGTGATGATAAATTATTTTTGGTCATATTTAATTACATTTCAGGATTTACGACTGCTTGGTTTTTCCCACAAGGCAGTTCCACAATTCATCATAAACTACACCTTACACTAGATCCCATTATGACTGTCCTGAGGGCCATAACTGCTAAATATATTTACACTGATGAGTTCAGCCTAGTTTTATTCATAGAACTGTGCTTATATATTGCTACTATAAACTGTAAAACATACCATTACACATTAAGATACTCAAATGAACTCAAAAGAAAAGATTTTGAAAGAAGATTAGAAACATGCAGGAAGGAAAGTGGGGGATCTATGGTCTTTTAATGAATGTGGGACAAAGTCTTTGGGGTTGAGAGATTTGAGAAGAAAAAACACAAAGAGAAGTACATGGAAAGCTGTGGGAATCATTTGGTGTTTAATGCGAAGGCCATGTTTTGGTCTGGCCTGATCCTCCGGCAGCCAGTATTCTGTACGCTTGAATCCTTCAGGTCCTGAAAAACCGTCCGGACATCCTTTACGCTGACCACCCTCACTGACATCTGTTTGCCAACAACGCCCAGCCAAACATCGATCTGCCACCAGCTCGTGTCCAAATATTTTACAATGTTGTATATCAAACTTGAATCATTCAAACTCGACACAATTACTTATTTATGACCCTATAAATTATTCTCCCTGATATGAGCCTCAGTCACGTAAAGCTAATTTGGAGATTGCGCTGTTTGGTCTGGCAGCGCGCGGCCTGCTTCTTTTCGTGACACTTACACGCTTTCCTTGAGTCTTAATGGCTAAATGCACAAGGGAATGTTTTACTGTTAATTTAGGTCACTATAGAGATGACTGTGCTCTTCATGGAGCATGGTCACATTCAGTCTGCGTTCATGTTTAAAGCGGTTCCCATGCCTATTAGCCGTCTGAAATGGGACCAAGGCTTTGAAAATGTTCGCGTGCTGCGTTTTCATTTTATTTTAGGGTTGATTTTATTTTGGGGTTTGAAGTAAACACAGGAATAAAAATCAAGAGAAACCATATGTCTTACTTAATGCGCTACTGTTTGATTCTGATTAAAGATAGCTTCCCACATAACGTTAAAAGTGCCGTCAATCATGTTTAGTGATTGCAATTCATGTTCACAATCAGAAAAAAAAAGCTATTTCAGCAGAACTTTTTAATGTTTTGCAATAATAAAACAACAAGCCATGCACTACGGGAAATTTTACCATGTGAGAAGGGTGTGAAAAAGGGATGTGAAGTCTATATACTCTGTATAAGAAGAAGTGCACTTAACTGTGTGAATGTGCACTTGTAGTGTTTTAAACTACATTTAAAATCATTTTTTAAATAATCATACACTTATTTTGATGAGTTGGCTAAAATAAAGTACTTGATTATAATTTTAACAGTTGTTCAATATTGCATTTATTTTATTTTATTTTATTTTATTTTAATCCATGACATGCAAGCTTCCATAAAAATAACATTAAGGTATATTTTATTTTACCATAAATGCTTGTCAGTATTTTTTGGCAGTACACTTTAAAACTATATATTAAAGACAATAGAAATAATTTTGAAATTATATAAAAAAGTGCTACTTAGGTAGGTTAAAAACATTAATCTATATAGATCAGGGCTAAAAAGCACTCTACAGTTCAGCAAACTGCATTTAATACAATTTTAAACTATAATGCATTTTCATTTAATTGCAATTTAATTGACAGCTAAATGTCTGGAAACGTTACAATCCGTTTGCACTTAAATAAATAAGTAAATAAATCAATAACTCAGAACTAAAAAGAACTCTAAAGTTCAGCTAATTGCATTTAATTAAATACTTTAAATACTCTAAATACTTGAAATAAATAAATATAATTATTTAATAAATACATAAAAATAAACAACAACCTAAAAAGTGTTATGTCATGTGTCAAGCTGTGTTAGGTTGCATTTTTGAACAGAATTTAAAGCTAGCTTAAGGTTTAAATTAAAGGTCTAACAATATGACATTATGCCTCCACCCATGTGAACAAGTGTGTGTGCATGTGTGTGTTTAACTGCTGATGACTAACTGCTTTAATCTGGTACAGACTCCTGCTCTTAATCCTGCACATTTTTAAAGCGTGAAATATCATTGTGTTTATTTACTGTGGCAGGAGAATAAGGAGTTACAAGTGAATAAAAGCATCCATAAAATCTTTAACATCCAGCGAGGCCTTTAAAACCTCTCTCGTCTCTCTCAGACTGTCTTTGAGATGGCGGCTCTTCTGAACTGTGGAAACTTAAATAATGATGAGAAAATTCTTGAGCATTGTAAAAAGGTTAAAATTCATCTGAAACTGCAGCATAACAAAGCTTTGAGATTATAGTTTTGGTTTATTTGATTTTACACTGTTATTTATGCATCAAGAACCATTATTATTTTCCATCAAGCAAGAACTCACCGAATATGATTTCCTGAAGACTGTCAGTCAGGTTTCTTGTGCGTACAGCTGCATTACTCTGAAAGGTTTTAGTTTTAAATCTTTCATCGCAAAAGCTGTACAACACATTTACTGCTATTCTGTGGTGGCTTTTTCAATCCAGTTACTGCATTACATTAAAACCTCTGACAACGCTTACCTGAATTCCATTTCATCCGTCTTCAAATTATAATATCATCTACATTTTTGGCAGGGGGTGATAAGCAATCATCTCCCAGATAACTTAGACTTTCCAAACCCTCATTGTGTGAGGAAATGACTGCACATTTCATTACTGTTTCATGCATTTCATCAGCATTAGTGACGTCGTTGTCAGTTTAAAATGTGAGTCTGCACTGCTACGTGTTACAGCCGACAAAATTAGTAATGTATTGGTTTCAGTGAGGGCTGTTTTTTCAACTATAGAAAAGAGTTGAAAAAGAAACAGGCTACACCTTTCACACTCTTACTAATTGTCTTATTCGCAGTGTCTTACGATCACATGACACAAACGGAAACAGCTCAGATCACGGCGTCGTCAATTCACCGGTTGTTGATGTTTGTCACCGTCACTGTTGGCCGCTTCAGAGTTCCTGCTGCCGGTGTGAACGCAACCGGGAAAACGGCCCGAGGGGGAAATTGGTTTTTTAGGAACCACCATGCTGGCTAGTTTCTAGAACAGTTAACGTTACGTGGTGCAAAAGCACCTTATTTACACAGCCTTGTTGCCAGAGGCTATTTATGTTAACTTTAACTCCTCCCATCAACGTGTGATTGAGCTAGACAACATTACAAAAGACGACAGTTATGCAGGAACTCAAGTGGTTTAGGCTGTAAAACGCGAAGCAGTATTGTTTTGACATGATTTGCAGAACTCCTTATTCTCCTTTTTCATGTCACATATCACATCGGAAAGGCATTTATTTTCAATAAAAATGAAGGAAATAAACAAAAAGTGGAAAATAACGTTAACCTTAACCTCACAGGTGTTTATCGGTTAAGGTTAAAGTTAGGTGTAGGGAGCACCATCCATTTAATAATTTAAAAAATAATTATAATTTACAGCACGTTATAATTTATATACGGTTTTATAATGTATTACAGATATCTGCCACTATTTGCACTAAGTAGTATAAACAGCATGTACTATTCCAAAGAAAATACTCTTTCATAGTGTAAATAGAATCTATCACTATTTGCACTTAGTGTAAATAGCATCTTGCTATATGCTATTTGCACTTATAAAGGCATTTCCAACACCAGGGTAATTCTATAATTGCAGGTACATTTGGTGTCCAAAGTAATTTTTTTCTGCTTTTAAGAATCAGTCTTTTAATCAAGATTTTATTAGTCCCATGTGCTCTTAGCATTTATGTTAGAAAGTGTTTTGGCAAAAAATAAATAAAATTGTCAATTCTGTTACTGTCAAACGCTGTCACCAAGGTAGAGTAACAATGCTGACAATGCGGTAACAGAATTGACAGTCCATTGGACAATTCTGTCAATTCTATTGAAAAAAAAAACAAACAATAAAATTGTTGTTTAAAATCTTATAAACATTATTGGTGTATTTTTGCACCCTTATAATATTTCAAAAACATTTCATTTCATTTTTTTTTTTGTACTGGATATTGTATATAATATATTTTTAGATGAAAAATAGTTGCTCCAAGTGGACGGTTCTCTGAAGACATAGGTATTTTTTAAGGTATGCATAGGTGAAATATTATCTCAGTTTTAAGCGTTGGAATATAGGGACTGTTTGTCTGATAAAACAGGAAGGATTTTTCCTGTTATGATTTATTATTATTTCATTGCCTAATTTGAGTTGTTATTTGATTAAAAGTAAAAAAAAAGGAAATAACTTGTGTTTGTCAAGCTCTGAATTATTAAAATTAAATATGTTTTCAATAAGATACTGAAAAAAAAAAAATTCTGTTGGTGAACTTTTTTTTTTTTAAACTTCTGAAATGCCAAATGTATCTCCAATTATAGAATCACCCACCAGGTTATTTCAGATTATCTGTTGTGCTTAATAGCATTCTTAGATGGAAATTTGACACATTTTTGAAATATAATGTCTTTTTGTCTTGCTAAGATTTTATGTATCCTATTATATTATATTGTCACCTTTTTACAATTTAACTAAATTACAGCTTGGTTATAAATTCTGAACAATGAATATATTACTTTGTTTTCATCTCACTTCATTTTTGTCTTGTGTAAAAATTAATGTAGATCATTTTTTGCTAAATAAACATGACAATGTTTTTTCTTTACACGTCTGTCACAGTTCTTAAAATGTAATCTGATTTGATTTTTATAATGGATTTTCCTTGTTGAAGACTAAAAGTCTGGGTCTGGGGTAAAACAACATTTATGCAAAAAAAGTAAAGTAAAATAAATGACAAAAGCATCATAAAAAGTTTTCGTGACAGTCTTAAATAAAAGGCAAATAAAAGTGCTTGAAGTGCACTGAGTTTAAACAATTTGCCATCTTTTTATAATGTTTTTTCTGTGAAGGCATTCCTTAATTTTAGCATTGCACTCAGCATTACATTATGTGTTGTGATCAATATATACCAACTGGATGTGCATCAAGCAGACTTGTCTGGGCTGAATTTGAACTGAGACTTGCGAGCATTTAAACTGCGTCTCTGAATCACGATTAGTCATTCTCTTGTCTGTTGTGGGCCCACTGGGCTGACTGGAGTGCTTTTATGTAGACCGTGATTGGGATCATGCTGGGTGAGCAACGGAATCAGTGAAACAGTGAGGAAAACGCCGCCAACACATAAGCAAACCATTTCTCAAAGCCACGACTGTCATCATCCGAATAGGGAGAGCTGAAAGAAAACCAGCATTTTAGAAATATCCAGGCTTTACAGCTAAATGTTTGTGTTCGTGTGGATACTCTGGATTTGGTTATGACCTCATTATGTCATATGAATGATGCATGTCTCGCAGCGACTCCTCTATTAACAGGAGAGGAACTACGGAGATCTCATGTGGAGCCGTTTTGCGCCAGTCATTTTCTTCCAGCGGTGTAAAAAGTATAACTCAGCATGCTCACTTCCTTGGTATGAGTGACTAAGCCAAACGGTGCAAACGTGGTAACAGATGCAGAGCTAAATTCATGCTCTCAACGGCGAAGCATTGATTACCAATAACACATTTGGATTTCATATGGAAAATGTGTCACATGAATTAGAGATATAGATCATGTGAATGTTGAAAGCTTAAAAACATGTTGATGGCTATTTGATTGTAAGTATTTTTCCAACAATCCGACAGTGATTGATATGAGGGAGGTCGAATACCTACAACCCTTAAAAATTTACAGCCAAACTCTGTCATTTAGCTTAATCTAAATATAAAATGAATTCAATTACCATTCCATAGCCTCTTTACTATAGCTGGGAATTCAGAGCTCATGGTGTGAGAAGAAAACCACATCTATGCTGAGGGTGGAAAACTCTTAGTACTAGTAAAACTAAACGGGGAAAAACCTCATAATGCCTTTCTTTTTAAATAATACATGGCTTGATGTTTATAAAGAAAGACTGTATTATTTTAGGTGCCCCCTTTTACCAGAAATTACAGTTTTGATAGAAAACAAGCCCTATTCGTAAATGCTTTGTGTTGTGTTGTGCCAAAATTTAACCATGAGTAAAATAACAGGACAGGATTTGCAATAACAGTCACAGAATGGTAATTCATAATGACTGCTGAAATAGATTTTAACAGCATTTCATTGATAAGAATGGAGTGCGATTAGTAGGGGTGTAACATAATATATTGCAACACAAAAATGGAACAACATATTGTGGATAGTGACAGTATAGTTCACTCAAAAATTAAAACTTAGACTGATTTAATTTAGGCTTTTAGTTACATATCAACTGTGATCAATGTGTATACAAGGAGAGCATCTGTGTTTATAAATTACTATTAAAATACATGATTTGATAAAATACTTTTTAAATGAATGTAATCAGGGACAGTGTTGTACCCAGTTCCTTCTCACCATCTTCACTCTGGTTACACTTATCAACTTTACCCTGCTCCCTATGGACTTCATTTCCCATAATTCCATCCACACACCTGTCAACTGTTACTAACACACACACTTGCAATGTAACTAAGCAGAATAATGGATATTTTTATTTTGGTTTCACCTTTGCATGCGGGAGAAGGACCAAGTCCAAACTTATTCAAGTCCATCCCTGACTGTACTAAATAAAAAACCTTACTATTTTAACTATATTTTGGCTTTGTTTTAAGTGCACGTATTATGCCCCTTCTTACAAGATGTAAGTCTCAGGTGTCCCTACAATGTGTCTGTTAAGTTTCAGATAAAAATAAATCACAGATCATTTATTATATTCTTTTGAAAATGCCTATTTTGAGTGGAAGCAGAAACACGCTGTTTTCGTGCATGTCTCTTTAAATGCAAATGAGCTGCTGCTCCCCGCCCCCTTTTCCAGAATAGATCTGTGCCTTTACCAGCTTGTAACTCAGATACTTTGCCAAAAATACATCTTTTTGGTTTTGATTATCATGCCTGTTGCACTGAAACCATGTGTTTTAAATCATATTAGTTTAAAGGGGTCTTCAGATGCAAAACTTTTACATGTTGTTTGAACATAAATGTGTGTTGGCAGTGTGTGTACACAACCACCCTATAATGATAAAAATCCACCCAGTGGTATTTTTTAATCTTTATAAGAAATATCCCCTATTTCAAATTGAGCCATTCTCAGCTTCTTGTTGGTGTGACGTCACACTGACCAAGGTCGCTCCCACAATAGTTGTTTGACACGACCCCGTTTTACCTTAGATCCACCCTGAATAAGCTGTAACAGTCCGACCACCATTGTTTCGATTGACCGATTGAGGTGTTCTGTTGTTGGATGTAATAATGATCATAGCAAGTCATTTACTCTCAAAATCTGAGCCGCTGATTAACGTTACTTTCGTTTTTGAAGGAAATGCGACCGGCGATCTACATAAATGCGTCTGTTTGCGTGGATCATTCGTGATCCAGCTACACTTACAGTGTACAGAGTATAAGGTTTTATTTTATGCATCTTTGCAAATTGCCTTTCTTAAAGGGGTCATCGGATGCCCATTTTCCACAAGTTGATATGATTCTTTAGGGTCTTAATGAAAAGTCTATAATATACTTTGGTTCTCAATGGTAGTGTAAAACAACACCCTTTTTACCTTGCCAAAATCAGCTTTGCAAAGATCATCCTATTCTGGTCGAGGCTGCTTTAAATGGAAATGAGCTCTGCTCGCCCCGCCCCTCTCTTCTCTCTGTGGAGGGATGAGCTTGTTTACTTTAGCCACATTTAGCCACGTTTAGCCGCTAAACTTGCTAACTAGCACATTATTAGCAAAGGCAATCCCAAAGATTCATAAAAAAACCTTTATACTCACTTCTGCTGTAAGTGAAGCTGGATCATGAATGATTCGCATGAACATAGACGGATATATGTAGATCGGGAGGCGCATTTCCCTTTCACAAACAAACTTAATCTACTGCATCTTCAGCTGCTCAGATGTCGGGAGTAAATGACGACCACTACGTTCATTATTACATCCAGCAACACAACACCTTAATCACTTAATCTGAGATATTCTTGTCTAACTTACATCCCTGCTCCGGCAACAAAACAATGGAGGTGGGACTGTTACAGCTGATCTGAGGTAAGAGCTCATGTCAATCAACTATTGTGGGAGCGGCCTCTGTCGGTGTGACGCCATAACGACAGGCATCTGAGAATGGCTCAATTTGAAAAAGGGGATATTATTTTTACAGATTAATTAAAAACCACTGCATGGGTTTTTATCATTATAGGGTAGATTTGTACATACACTGCCAACACACATTAATGTTCAAACAACATGTAAAAGTGAACTTAGCATCCGATGACCCCTTTGATAATGTGATAGTTAGCAAGTTTTGCGGCTAAATGCAGCTGAAGTAAACAGAACGGCTCGTCAGCCCACAGAAAAAAGGGGCGGGGTGAGCAGAGCTCATTAGCATTTAAAGGAACATACAACAAAACCGGTTGATGTCTGCAGAGCTGATTTTGACAAGGTAAAAAGGGTGTTTTTTACACTACCACTGAGAATTTTTAACTAAAGTGTGTTATAGACTTCTCATTAAGACCCTAACAAAATATATCAATTTGTGGAAAATGGGCATCCGATGACCCCTTTAAACTTCTGATAAACCTTTTACATGCCAGCAGCTGTCACGTAAGCTTGTCTTTCATGTCTTATTGCTCTTGAACTGTCAAATATACACAAGTTTGTGTTAAAAATACACAAGTTACAATAATACAGTCAGTTATGTGTGTGAAGGTTAACAGCTGGGAAAGAAATCAAATGTTTATATTAGATCTGTGTGTTAAGTGACAGCAGCGTAATATACAGTACCTATACCACAGTCTATACTGTTAATATGACCCAAACAATTAAATAAAAACAGAACATCACTCACTGCTCTTGACTGAATAACTTCTATAGCTTTAATAAGAAGACATTTCTAGCTTGAAAGCTGCTTTCAAATGCTCTGGCGTGAAGATAAACATGGCAGATTGTGTGTGGCTCGCTCGCTAATATGTCAGTGTCCGTCAACAGTTGTGGGCGGGGCCTGTAAAATGTGATGTCACATTTTACAGATTCTGCAAACGGCTTGTTCTGAGACACTGCTTATAATTTAGGGTTATAATTTATAAAATAGGGTGGTTGTGTATACGCTGCCAACACATTTACATTCAAACAACTTGTAAAAGTGAATATTGCATAATAGGTGCCTATTAAAGTATCATGAGAGTATCAGTTAAAGTATGAAAGATTAGTATATATATCAAATATATAACAAACTGAAGAGAGAAGAAGTTTAATTGTCTGCTACAAGCTACTATCAACAGGTGGTGCTGGGGAAGTGGAGGGCTAAGGAAAATTTGCATATGCACAGTACTGAGCTGGACTTGATGAGCTGGAATAAATAAGGTTCTGTAGATAGACAAGAGAGATCGATATGGCTGTGTTACATATTGAAAGAATCAATCAATTACTCGGAAGAGTTTGACGACAGAGTCTATATCGTGAGAGTTCCAAGCAAATTTCCTTATTGGAATGGCACAAATGTGCTATCCTCGATGAAAGGAAGCCATAAACCGAGAGTTTGAATTTAAATAGGTCATTGAGGATGAGGTGCCGGTGTGTGCCACTCAAGAATTATGAATTGTGTACTTTAGACCTTCAGTCAACAGCTGAGAATGTAATGAGATGCTCTGGACCACAGTCTGGCTCACTTTATCATATGCCACAACATGAAAATGACACTGAGGCCCCATACATCACCAGTCTATCCAAAATAATGCCCTCACACATAAAGTGAGACAATCTAATAGCAGGGGGTCAGGGAGGCTGGGCAAGCACTCGTTTGCAGTTTAAAATCCCATCGCTGCTGTTTACTAACCCACCTTAGCAAATTTATCATGCTTCAGAGTAACTTGTTTACTGACAGATGGTTTGCCACACAATTCGATTCTTTCCAATACCTTTCTAGCGGCCGAAAGCCCGCTCGCTCTCCGGGCTAGGGCAACATATTGGACATCTGAGGCTGATTCGTTTTATTTATCAGCCTGACAGTCAACATAAAACAGAGAAATCAGCTGCGTTCGGAGCTCAGCTCTAGAAAGAACAATAAAAATGCACAGAGACAATAAAAAAGTGTGTTTGACAGGAAGCATGCAGAAAGTGTCATGTTTTTGGCTTAAGCATCTTTTGACATTTCCAAAATCTTTATTGATGGATGACCCACAAACGGGACCCGTGACTTTCGAACGCAATGTTTGAGCGCCTTTGTATGCCATAAATTAAGCACGGTAGAATGTATTGAATAGCATGTCCCTCTCCTCATATTGCGACCAGATGTCACTGCATTTCAATTAAATTCAAAGACAGAACTACGTGTTTCATAAAAGTCGAGTTTCCCGAGCAGGTGCAGGATGATCAGAGTGTTGAACAATGCGCTGGAGATATGCGATCTGTGTGGATCATTGATGACTGCACACACAGCAGTCTCTGACTCAACATCTCCACCGCAGACACACAGACATTGTCCACCATTTGTCTCGAAACTTTTCGGGCATTGATTTATATGCGTTGTGAATCACTGTCACTCTGTGATGGACTGGCCATCCATTCAGGGTATTTTCCTGTCTTTGGCCAGAGACAGTGGGATAGACTCCAGCATCCCTGTGACCCTACGTAGGCGAAGCGGTTTGGATCAGTGTTACTGAGGAGGAAATGTATCTTTCACATGTGAAATTTCAGCTGACATTCTGTAAAGATATGAATGTAAAATTTCATCATAATCTTTATTTGGTGCTGCTAAAATACACCTTAGTAGAATTGCATTTTACGTTAGAATTTGCACTTATCGTTTACTTCAGATGTTAAAAACATATTCAGTTTATTAAAGACAAGTATGAATCTCATCAAGCTAGTGTTTTTAAGCATTTTACATTTATTTCAAAATATTAACTCCCGTTTTCCGAGGACAGTCCCAGTTTTTGGTGTCCTGTCCCTGACTGGAGCTGTTCCCGGAAATGTCCTCGTTTTACAGCACGCTCAAAACAACCCGCAAATACACCGTAAAAGCCTGAAATATCACTGAAATATCACATCCATTCAAAAACGCAGAAGTGCGCTGCACTCCCAATGAAATGGACAAGTTTATAATCTAATTCAGAAATCTTAAAACATTTTTAACATTATTAAAACTACATACTGAGTGACTGATACTATCTAAATTTATTGTCAAGATCTGACGTAAATTATCTGTTGTTGCTTTCAGTATGGTATAAACGTTATGCAATATGATATTCAAACTCACATTAAACACTTTTAACACTGAATAAAACACATAAGTAAACTTGCTCAATTACAATTGCAGAAAGCATACTTTGTGGTCAAATTAAGCCTAAAATGCAAAATAATAAGCTTGATTAGGGATAGAAAAAGCATAAAAACACAATTTTAAAAGTTATAATTATTTTACTCACAGTTGTGGAAATGTTAAATACATTTTGAAAATAACATATTTGGTAAATACAGTTTTATTTATCACATGTTCTCATATTTATTATTCTTCTAAAGCCATAATTTTATTATAATACTACTGTTTTGATTAGTATGCTATTTGCAATAGCTAATATTTACTGTTGTATTAAAAAAAGTACAGTAAGTTTGATCCTCAAACATCACCTCAAACACCCCCCCCCCATAGACCATGTTTGCATGCCATTTTAAGGCTTATTTGACGTAACAACATAGTTATCTAAGTGTGCGAGTTGTTTACTTACTTTTTATTATTTCCATATTAAGTCAAGACACTGCAGGTGAATTGGGTAAAAAAAAACAACAACTAAGAGTTGTTTCCTTACTGACCCAGTTGATTGATTACATTGATAATTGCAAACATTTTTTTGTATTACAAGTTTTCTAAAATGTTAGGTTTATATGCAAATGAGGCATTATTTAATGAAATATGTGCTAATTTGCATACATTCCTAGTACAAAAATCTAAAGACTGGATGAAGTCAGTTTCAAAATTCTCGTTTTTTTTTTTTTTGACATATTAGAGTCAAATGCATCTCATTTTGTCACTCCATAATTCAGAAAATACGTAGAACAGAGAGAAAACAATGTATTTTTCACAATTTTTGGGGAATAAAATGTATATAATCAAGCAAATTATATATAAACAAATCTCTCTGTAAAAACCTTCAGGATATAGACATTATTAAAAATTTAAAGTTTGGTGCGTGTAAGTATTACTGAAGTGGAGATTTTTGGCTCAGTGTAGGAGAAAAAGCTCATTTTGGGAAAACAGCTTTTAAAAATATGTATTGTAATTGAAATCTATTGACGCAAATAGACAAAGTGCTCTAAAAGAAACACTTAACAGTGTCTTTTGGATGTTTGCTTTCCACTAGTCTGATGCTTATGCCTGTGGTGTCTCCCCTTATGTAGAGGGTGTAAATAAAACAAGTGTAAATAAAAAAGATTATTGGAGTATATTTTACAATAAAGTAGCCTACTATTTTAGTTTTTCTGTTACTGATTCATTGAGTTCCTTGCCATTTGTGAAATTAGCAATTTCTTACTAAAAACATGTTCTCTACACCATTTTTTGTGTACTCTTTTTAAAAGTGTGCTAACGTTTACCAATTTTTCAAGGATAAGTAAAATAAAAAATAACAATTTTAGATGTGGACTGTTTTAAATATGTCGTTTGTTTATGGCCATGTCCATGCTGTCAACATATGCTCTTAAGTCAGCCTCTTCATTGGAGCCTGTATCTGTAGCTTGTTAGTGACTTTGTCCCATGACCCTCTTCTTCATGACAGATCATACCTGGAATAAATCAAGTCAATGAAAATTCCATTATGTTCTCACACCAATGCCCTATAACTCAATAAGCAAATGTGAGCCGTGCCCTTGCTGTTCTGGGGAAAGGCACGTGGGTGCAGCTTGTTGCAAGTGATGTCCTCTCACACATGGACGCATACAAATGGGTAATTGCGAGAGTGCTGTAGGCAATGTCACCAAGGACTCTCGACTGGCCACCTCCTTGCTGAAAATATTACACATATTCCATAAATGAAGAAAAAAAAAAAAAAAGACCATGCAGTTATTCTATCCCACACTCTTTCACACATGCACAAAACCTCCCACTGGTGAAGTGGAAATAAAGTGCACTTGTGTAACAAAAGGAAAGCATGATAAATTACCGGCATTATTTCAGAGTGAAGCTTTCAGTTGCTCATACATAATATGGGATTACCATTTCCAATCCATATATCATTCCAGTGGAGTCATTCAGGGTGCAAAACCCATCCAATCAGGCAAGGATCTCTGCCAAAAGCTGTAGATTAAAATCTGCGGCTGATAAACCATTCAAGAACACTTGAGTAAAAGTGCCACTGTACATTGATTGCTTGTGCATTCCTCATGTCATACCAGCCTTTACATGATAATCATGTTGGGAGCACATGCAGCTGTCTGAATCAAAAACTAAATGAAATTGATTGGATTTTTCTCTGCATTGAACATTAGCAAGTGCATTTTCTTTTGCCACCTCATTTTGACCTCCAGCCTGCTGTTGTCTTTGATCAGTGGTCTCAAATATGGGGCTTAGGAAGTCTTGTAAGGAGGTAATTATCAGGGCTACACAGGAGACTTCCCTTGATCTTAAATCTCTTTCAGTTTCTTACATTCAAATCACACTGACAATACATGCAAGAACCAATGAAGTTTATGTGTTTCCTTCTTTTACATCTTTCAAGTTCACTGCCATTTGTATCTGCCATAAGTATGTGGTCAGTACAATTTTTCTTTTTTTTTTTTTGAAAGAAATCAATTCCTTTATTCACTAAAGATGCACTAAACTGTTAACAAGTTAAAGACTTTTTTCTTTTAATTTCTAATTCTGAAAAAAAAAAAGTATCAGGGTTTACATAAAATTATTATGCGGCATGTTAGAATGATTTCTGAAAGAATATGTGACACTGAAGACTGGAGTAATGATGCTGAAAATTAAGCTTTGCATCACAGGAACAAATTATATTATACCCTCATCCCTTTTTTTGTATAGATTAAAAAGTTACACAGGTTTTAAACAGTATGAGAGCTAATGGCAAAATGCTCATTTTGAACACACCCCTTGCCTCCTTTCAAAGTGGCATCTCTTATTTTTGTATTTTTGAATATTTTAATGTACTTAATGTACTTTTGTTTTATTATTGCAACATAATAACAGAAGCCTACTGACAAAATTAAAAATAATGAAATTATTCAACAAAAGGCACTTGTCAGTCTGGGGGCACAAAAGTGTTTCTATTTTCAATGGAGGGCATGACAAATGTCAAAACAAAAAACACTCAAAACAAAAAAACTTAAAACCGCTTGATTAACAAAACACACAAAAGAGAGCCACTGTTCAGAAGAGAAAACAAACAAACCAAACCAAACCAAACCAAACCAAAACAAACCAAACCAAACCAAAACAAAACAAAACAAAACAAAACAAAACAAAACAAAACAAAACAAAACAAAACAAAACAAAACAAAAAACAAAACAAAACAAAAAACAAAACAGAGAACCACTGTTCAAAACACATGAACAAAACAAAACAAAAAAATTAAACTGGGAACCACTGTTCAAAACAAAACAGAAACAAAACTGAAAACCACACACACACATGTCTGGTTTATTATCCTTGTGGGGACTCTCTATAGGTGCAATGGTTTTTATACTCTCCACACTGTATTTTCTATCCCCTTACCCTAACCCTACCCCTAAACCTAACCCTTACAGAAAACTTTCTGCATTTTTACTTTCTCAAAAAAACTCATTCTGTATGATTTATAAGCTTTTGTACCCATGGGGACCTCAAGCCAGTCCCCACAATGTCAAAAATTTCAGGTTTTACTATCCTTGTGGGGACATTTGGTCCCCACAATGTAGCAAAAACAAGTACACACACACACACACACACACACACACAAAACAAACAAAAAAACTGAGGACCACTGTTCAAAACAAAACACACAAACAAAACAATACTGACAACCACTGTTCAAAACACAGCAACCAAACAAAAAATACAATTAAATTGAGAACCACTGTTCAAAAAAAGGAAACAAAACTGAGAACCACTGTTCAAAACAACACATAAACAAAACAAAACAAAAATGAGAACCACTGTTCAAAACACACCAACCAAACAAAAAATAAAATTAAACCAAGAACCACTGTTAAAAAAGGAAACAAAACAAAACTGAGAACCACTATTCATAATAACACATAAACAAAACAAAAAACAAAACAAAACTGAGAAACACTGTTCAAAATAACACATAAAACAAAAACAAAACAAAAATGAGAACCACTGTTCAAAACACATCAACAAAACAAAACAAAAAAATTAAACTGGGAACCACTGTTCAAAACAAAACAGAAACAAAACTGAAAACCACAGTTTCAAATAAAACACACACACACACACACACACAAAAAACAAACAAAAAAACTGAGGACCACTGTTCAAGACAAAACACACAAACAAAACAATACTGACAACCACTGTTCAAAACAACACATAAACAAAACAAAAAACAAAACAAAATTGAGAACCACTCTTCAAAATAACACATAAACAAAACAAAACAAAAATGAGAACCACTGTTCAAAACACTCCAACCAAACAAAAAATAAAATTAAACCGAGAACCACTGTTAAAAAAAGGAAACAAAACAAAACTGAGAACCACTGTTCATAACACATAAACAAAACACAAAACAAAACAAAACTGAGAACCACTGTTCAAAACAACACATAAACAAAACAAAACAATGAGAAACACTGTTCAAAACACACCAACCAAACAAAAAATACAATTAAACCGAGAACCACTGTTCAAAAAAAGGAATCAAAACAAAACTGAGAACCAATGTTCAAAACAACACATAAACAAAACAAAAAACTAAACAAAACTGAGAAACACTGTTTAAAAACAAAACAAAACACACAAACAAAACTAAAAACCACTGTTTAAAACAAAACAATAAATAAAACAAAACTGATATCAACTGTTCAAAATGAAACAAGACACAAAACAAAAAATAAAACAAAAGTGTGAACCACTGTTCAAAACAAAACACACAAACAAAACAATAAACAAAATGGAGAACCACTGTTTAAAAAAACAAAATCAAAACAAAACAAAAAAATAACCTGCGAACCTCAGTTCAAAACAAAACCAAGAAGCACTATGTTGAAGGAAGCAAGCAGTGTCCCCAACCTTGTATCATCAAAGTGTCAGGCGAAGGCAGATGACCTTCTCCTCCTGGGCAGGTCCAGTCTGCGATTAGCAGCATTAGATGGATGTTATTATGTCTGATTAATTGCAGGGGGCTGCGCTACATCCAGCACACAGCTCATTCTTAACTCTCCTCCAGCCACCTGCTCCCATGGTTTAGCTCACACCTCATGAGTCCAGCGCAGCCACGAGAGCTCCAGCAAGGTCAGCCAGATACATCTGCCCCAAAGCTGAATATCAGACTGCAAATAGGTAGGGTCCAGGCTGAAAAACGGAAAAACAAAAACGGGAAAACAATTATTTTCTTCTCGTGTAATACACAATGAGGTAAATTTCTGGCTTTCGATTATGGAAAACAAGAGCAGGATCAATCCTACTTCAGCAGGTTTAAGATGCAAGGAAGAGCTTTTCCATGATGAAACCTACGAAATTGGCAAGAATTGCCGCAGTGCTTTAAAACTCTCCACAGTTTGTCTGATTAAAAGATCAAATGGCTCATTAAAGCTTCCAGGCATGAATTCCTATTCAAGAGTCATACTTATTAGACAAACATTGTGCTTTAGCACACCTGGGTCAATGACGTGACACTCATTTTCTGTCCAAACTATTATTTAATTCATTAATTCATACATGCATAAAATCAGTCATGCAAAGAAATGTGACTCGAATACACCATCTGTGATGGACATGTTTTACATTTCTGAATTAGAGAAAGAAAAATGTGCTCCACATTTGGCATAGATATCATTTTGACCGGGGGAAAAAAAAAAATGTGGTAAAGAAATGATAAAATAATTATATTTTGACTTCTTATGGCATAAAATTTAGTTTATGTATTCACAGTATTCCCAAACTGTGTCATCAGAGTTCCATGCTGTGTGTGGGAATAATAATCTCGCAAAGCTGGGGGAAAGTCAGTGTGTTTGTCACATTGTCAGAAGAGTGGAGGACGTATCAGGCCAGTGGCAGTGCAAGGTCAGCGTCCCCTGGTATCACATGTGCACATGCACCAGTTTCCTCATGCAGGGGCCAGAACTGGGGGCCTCCAGAGGCAGGCCTGAGCACAGATGCTTTAGCTGATGTCACTGTTGGCCACGCATGAGTGGATGCAAGGTTAGGAGGTGGTGCTTTGCCTTTCCTGTTGCTGGGAGAGAAAGATGCAGAAGGGACAAAGCTGACAGTGATGGCAAATGGAGGAGCGGGCCAAGAGACAGATTGACGCTCACCAGAAAAAAGAAAAACCTTCCTCAATCATTTTTTTAGATGTATGTGTCATTTTAAAAAGTTTGAAGACAGAATCTTAAGTATTAAATATATATATATATATACTTCCCACAAGGCTATTGGCTCAAACAGTTCTTCCAATTGTTTGATAATCCCTGAATATGCAGTTTTGGTTTTGTGCTTACAGTATTGTTTTGAGAAAATGTATCACTGAGGAAGATATTAAACAAAAAAGCTAAAAGGTACATTTCGTACCTTATTTACCCCTAAATGGTATAGTACCTTAGAGGTATAGTTCATAACATTATGGTTGAACCACTGATGTCACACAGACTATTTTAACAATGTCCTTACTGCCTTGAATGTGTCAGTTGCATTGCTGTCTATGCAGGGTCAGAAAGCTCTCAGATTTCATCCAGAATATCTTAATTTGTGTTCTGAAGATAAATGAAGGTCTTACGGGTTTGAAACGACAAGAGGGTGAGTAATTAATGACAGAATTTTTAGTTTTGGGTGAACTAATCTTTTAAAGATACATTTTAGTACATTAAAAATATTTATTAGTACACTCTAAAAAAATGCTGGGTTTAAAACAACCCAACTTGGGTTATTAGGCAACCCAGAGCTGGGTAAATATTGGACAGAACACATGCTGGGTTATTTTGACCCAGCTGGTTGGGTTAAATGTTTTTACCAAACATGCTGGGTTATTTTACTATTGTTTAAAAATTATTATATTGCTAGCTTAAAATGGACTGGAACTTAAAATGGACTGGGACTGAAATACACAGAGAATTTCTAGGGGCAACAGCAATAATCAAAACATTATTTATGATCCATTACATTTATTATAAAGCAAAAACACATGTTTTTTTATAAGTATATATTTTCATTGCATCTATAGACAAAACACTTAAAAAGATACCAAAAACTATTAACCATGCAAAAAAAAAAAAAAAAAAAAAAAAAGAATAGAAAAAAGTAATTTTTAAAAACTTCTTTATAATTATAGAATATTTTTATTGCATTCATAGACAAAAGATTAAAAAAAAAACAACTATAAACAAACATGCAAAAACAACAACAAAAAAAAAAAAAAAACAGAATAGAAAAAATGTAATTCTTAAAAACTAATAAGTAATATAAGTAATTCTTATATATTTTCATTGCAGCCATACACAAAACACTAAAAACTATGAAAAAAACTATACATGTGGACACATGTATTACATACATTTAAACTTGTTTAACAAGCACTTTAGACATAAAAATAAGATCTTAATTTTAGTGTACTCTGTAATCGCTTTTTACCGAAATAACGCCAATTCTTGTGCCGGTGTGTCGCAGAAATCTGAGCTGGTGAAGGGCTGCTGTTTGCCAGGGGTACTGCAGACCGCGGCCTTGCGTTTCACTCGTAGCTGAAAGATGCCGTGACTGACTACAAAATCTGCCCATAAACAAACAGTACTGACATTAGAGAACACAGTTTAGCATCAAATTAAACTTAGTACTATACCGAATAAAATCAATTTATTTATGCAAGGCAAAAGGCGTTTCTATCCTACGAAACAACCGCTGCTAACGCAGCTGACTGGCATCTCGTCCATATATTGTGTTGTGTAAAATGATACAATTTAAAGCACAGTAAAGACTTTATAAATGAAATAAAATGTATACAAACCTTTATTTCGCTGAAGAAGTGCACCAAACCGGCGGTACTGAAAACTGCTCTCTCAGAGCCCGTGCTCTGACTGTAACTCAACAGCTGGGTTGTTTTGTCGGAGACAGGCTCAACTCAGTGGTAAGGTAGAAAACAATAACCCAGCGTTAAAAATGACCCAGCAACTTAGTTACAGAAAAACTATTAAAAACTATTAAAAATAACCCAATAAAATGAACCAACAAGTTGAACCCAGCATTTGGGTTAAAAAATAACCCAGCATTTTTTACAGTGTACCTTCTGAAAGTGTACACACTCAGAAAATGCTGTCACTGGGGTGGAAACTTTTGAAAAGGTACATACAAATTATGTACAACTCCCCAGTGACAGCTTTTGTACCTTTTTTCTGAGTGTTTTTGGGTTGTACTTCATTCAGTCAAGCTGTAAAACTTCATTCAGACTGTAAAAAAGAGACACAACAACAAATACGCAATAAAATTCATAAGAAAAAAAGAATAGTCTTTATAAAGAATGTGAAATACATTTATTCTAAATCAGCAGCATTGATTGGGAATATAAGTTTTGAAAAGGAGTCTTTCTTTTAGAAAATGGTGTTTTGGTTTAGTATATACAGTATAATGGATTTAAATAAAAAAGCCTGACAATGGAATCTTATATATAGAATGTGCAGTCACTGGTTTTTACAGCAGCTGGTGGCACATCCAATTAGAACCATGAGCTATGTGTTTTACACAACTTGCATAAAAACAACGTGGGTGAGGTGATAAAACTGACCGAATATAACTTTGATAAAACTAAGTGTTCAAAGCGCCCCACTGTGAGGATCTGTGCTGAGACTCCATGTGCTTGAAAATGTTAGTATGATTGTTCTTTATGTTCCCCTTATTTTTAGAGCTCTACCAGGAGACTATGTGTAAAAAAGGTTGTACTGCACTTGGCCAACAGAGGGTGATATAACAGCATGATTGCAACCAAAGATGTTCTGTCATTTAGAACAGTCATGTCAAAATACAAAGCAGATTGAGAGTGAGAGCAGTCATTGAGCTTGAGTTTCACTCATTTTACACAGTGTGTACACTAAGATGCATATGAAGCCACTAACCAGCACGCAAGCACGCAAACTCAAAAAACAAAAACAAAAAAACAAACAAAAAAAACATTAACTGCTGTATATGTATAGAACTATTTTATTGCATTTATAACCAAACAATAAGAAAAGAGACCAAGAAAAGAGACAAAAAGACTAAAAACCACAAGCAAGCAAACAAAAACAAAAAACAAATAAGTAGTATTTTAAAAAACAAAACACAAAAAAACCTACTTTATATGTGTAAAATATTTTCATTGCATTCGTAGACAAGAATAAAAAGAGACTTAAAGCCACGAACAAGCAAGCAAACAAACCCGCCCCCCCAAAAAACAAAACAAAACAACAAAGTAACATTAACTGTTGTATATGTATAGAACATATTTATTGCATTGACAAAAGTAAAAAAAAGAGACTAAGAAAAGAGACAAAAAAGACTAAAAACCACAACAAGCAAGCAAACAAAACAAAAACAAATATGTAACAATTTCTAAAAAACTGCTTTCATTGTATAAAATAAGTTAATTGCATCCATAAACAAAAGACTAAAAAGAGACCAAAAACCATAAGCATGCAAAAAAAGAAAACAACAACAAAAACAAAAAAAGAAAAAAAAAAGAAAAAAGTAATTTAAAAAATTGCTTTATAAGTATATATTTTCATTGCATCCATAGACAAAACACTAAAAAGATACCAAAAACTATTAACCATGCAAAAAACAAACAAACAAAAAAACATAATAGAAAAAGTAATTTTTAAAAACTGCTTTATAATTATAGAATATTTTCATTGCATCCATAGACAAAAGACTAAAAAAAAAAACAAAAACAATAAACAAACATGCAAAAACAACAAAAAACAGAATAGAAAAAAAAAACAATTTTTAAAACTGCTTTATAAGTATAGAATATTTTCATTACATCCAGACAAAAGACTAAAAAGATACTAAAAACTATGAACAAGCATGCAAAAAAAACTGTTTAAAAACTATATATTATAGAATATTTTCATTGCATCTATAGACAAAAGACCACAAAAAGAATAGAAATAAAAGTAATAAAAGTTTAGTACAGAATATTTTAATTGCACCCATAGACAACAGAATAAAAAAAAACACTAAAAAAGAAAACAACAGAAAAATAAACATGTTTTAAGCTGCTCGATATGTACAAACCAAAATATATAACACAGACATAAAAATGCACTACCCAGACTTACATTTTTATAATTCATGAATGAAAAGAGTTTATAATATGATTTTAATGTACATTTACCATGGTAACGCAATGTCTGATTTTAAAATGTCTTTCAAAGGATGAATTTTGAGATTTTACGTTTTGATCTGATATATAATTTCTCATTTTTAAAACGTGATAAAGAAAAAGCTGAGGAAGAAAGTCTTTTGTGACAAAGGTCAGAGCTCATGTTATGATGTAGATTTTTTAAGTTGCACTCTTGACATACATTAATCTATTACTCTTCCTACATAATTTTTGTAACACAAAAACTAGCCGTTTTGTACAGATAAAAATAGCTGGATGCGGATGACACCGGAAGCCATACGCATTACATTTACAAATGGCCACATGCACTATAACGGGAAAATAAGGTGGATATGCATAGAATATTTTCATAGCATTCACAGACAACAGACTAAAAGAAAAAAACTTTTTATTGCATTCATAGACAATCTTAGGGCATTTAGGGCATTGCTTGTATAGGGCAATTAGATTCTTCATGGCAGCTGTTTTAAAGATTCTCCATTGGTGTGAAGGAAAACTGTGTTGAAATTCCATGATAATTACTACCTTGACATCGTATCTCATTTATGCTTCATTTTTTCTCCTGTTCCAGGCTCTTGCATCGGGCCATATTTTCTGTTGAAAGGTCTGCATGTGAAATTAATAGTCTTGGGTGAGAAACAATGAGAATGATATGCATTTTTTCAATGAAATAGCCTTGAGCCTTGAGCTCACACCATATCTATTCATTACTGCATCAAAGAGAGCTCTCCTCCACCAGCAAAGGTAAATAGTTGACTGGCTCGCGCCTTTGAAAAGAAGAATTGAATAATTTCTGCACTCATCTCTTTGATTTTATTTTATTTTTTGCCTGCTCTAGAACCTCTTACCCTGCTCTTCTCTCACCGTAATAGTGTCATTTTGCGTTTCTGAAATAGAATTCGGCAGGGGTCATATGTCTAGACTGGATTTTGATGAGGAAATTAATAAGACTTAGGGAATGCATTCGGTGCTCACCGACCGTTCTGATTTTGTCAAATAGCCTCTCATTTTCTTTATGGAGATATAATTTTAGATTACCACTTTGAGTGAGGCTACATTAGCAGAGCTGAATAATTTGAATCCACTGGATAAAATATACGCTCGGATACTTTTGTTACAGGAAATACACTGCTGCCTCTATAACAACTTATTGTGTTAATCCACCCCAATTCATGCTTTGAACAGACATCCATTCTCATGATTGCTTTCATCTTTAATGCTCACTTTCTTTTTTCTCAAAAAAAAAAAAAAAAAAAAAAAAAAAATGGTTGAGCACAGAACACCTGTGAAAATAGCATTAATTTTGTTGTTTGTTCAGAGCGATTTAATCATTTCCATTTTTAAACACTGAAACTACAGAGAAATATGCGCAAATGTTGGGCATGTGTGACTGTGATAAGCAATAATATTGCACGGACAGTAAGGCCAACATGCATTTGCAGCCTGAAGAAAGTAAAATCTTGTTGTTTGAGATCTGTGGCTGTAGTCTGTTAACTAGGTCATCACTGCTGAGTGTATATAATGGAGCCTGCTGTCTCTCTGAGAGCAGACAGAAAGACGAGAGGACACCTGACCACAGCCGTCTCGCTCTCTAAGAGCACACACGACAAAATGAGACAAACAGAAAACATTTCACAGAGATATGATATATGAGCTCAGGAAACTTTATGGAGAATTTAATTTAAATACATTTAAGTATCAACTTTGTCCCAGATGGTTCGCCTAAGTCCTAGAGAGGAATATAATTGTCATGATTGAGATGGATGATAAAAATATACACTAGGATTTAAAAACTTGGGGTTTTTTTTTTTTTAATTCAGCATCAAAAGTAACAAAATAGTTATATTCCAAATAAATGCTGTTCTTTCTGTTCATCAAAGAATACTGAAAACATTTATCACATTTACACAAACATATTAAGAAGCACAGATGTTTTTAACATTGATTTAAAAAAAATGTACTTGTTAAAATGATTTCTGAAGGATCATGTGATACTGAAGACTGAAAATTCAGCTTTGTCATAACGGATAAATTACATTTTAAAATACAGTTTATTAAAATAGAAAACAGTTATTTTATTTTTCCATTTAATTTATTTACGCTACCAGTCAAAAGTTTTTTAAGATTTTTAATGTTTTTTAATGCTAGTCTTTTCTGCTCACCAAACCTGCATTTATTTGATCCAAAGTACAGCAAAAACAGTAAAATATTATATATTTTATCTAAAATATTTGAAATATTTTTACTATTTAAAATAACTGTTTTCTATTTGAATATATTTTAAAATGTAATTTATTTCTGTGATTTCAAAGCGGAATTTTTAGCATCATTACTCCAGTCACATGATGCTTCAGAAATCATTCTAATATTCTGATTTGCTGCTCAAGAAACATTTATTATTATGTAAAATATCAGAGTTTGATAAATAGAAAATACTTTGATAAATAGAAAGTTCAGAAAAACAACATTTATCTGAAATAGAAATCTTTTGTAACAACTGTTTGTACTCAACTGTTTTAAAAATTAATAATAATAATAATAATAATAATAATAATAATAATAATAATAAATGTTTCTTGGAACAGCAAATCATCATATTTGAATGATTTCTGAAGGATCATGTGACACTGAATAAATAATTGTTAAATAATTAATTAAAATAAATAAATACATACACAGAATGTTTAACACTAAAATCCCTATAAATGTTTACAATTTTTATTTGACAACAACTAACTTTTTTTTTGTGAGAAACCATAATTATTTATTTTTTTAAAAATTGTAATAATAGTTCACAATATTACCGATTACTCTTACTGATGTGAAACTTTTAAATGTTACTGTATAGTTATGAAAACAGTGTGGATGTAGCTCAGCAAATTTTGATTTAGTATTATCAAAATGTTTTGAGTCTGTAATCAGATTTTAGCAAATCTGAGAACAGTTGTGATGTTGTTGAGCTCTTCTGAAACGTTAGACATGAGATCACTGCAGCGCAGGGTCAGAAATTAAGGAAAATTAATAAAATTCCCCTAAAATTTTTGCACAATTATACAATGTATTATTCGAGATTAAAATAAAATGTGAAAAATAATGAAAAGTGTCAGTTTGCAGAATTACATTTAGATTTGCTCACACTGCATCAGATGCTTCAACTTTTACTTGCTGTTTTGTGCAGCGTTAAGCCTTATAACCAATCAAACGCGTTTCTGTTGAACTTAGGAATGCATCAGCCAATCAGAGGCACTTAGAATAGTCAGCGTTGGAAACGCTCCAATCAGAGCTGTTGATGAGTACGAATGATCGCGAATTACCTCATCATAAACAACAGTGCAGATACAAAGTAAATAAAAGATTAATTTTGTAGCTTCGGTGATTATAACGGGATTTTATGCATAACTTGCGCTAGACTAACATCATGGATAATAATAATAATACGTTTTATTTGAATAGCGCCTTTCCAAAGCTCAGGGACACTTTACAATAAACATGCAAAATGTGAGGATAACATCAAACAGAAATACAAAGGATAGCATCAAAAATAACACAGAAGGAAAATCTGACATCAAAAGAGTAATAAGGATGGACATGTTCGTCTGTGAAGCCACAATGTGACATGCCCAAAAGGAAACAAAAATGTTTTGTATTGTTTTCTATATTGATATAAATAATCATTATTACAGTATAAAGAGCAATAATCTACAGTAATGATTTTTGTCATAATATTGCAGCTCTATGAGCTCCTTTTTATACATGTATAATTTAGATACAATTATAAACAGTCTATTGTTATTGACAACAGTTTAAAATATTGATTAAAGTAATTAGGTAAATGTAAGTATTTGACATTAAAGACAACATATTATAGTGACTATACTAATAAGGTGATTGTAAAAATTGCCTTCATGAATGTAAAAAATGCCCCTGGAAATCAATTCCGGGGCACTAAGAAAGAAATGATGCACATTTGACCTATGAATTGTAAGAAAATGAGTTTTGTGTCTCCTATAAATCCCTTTTAGTGAAGAAAATGTCTGTCCATAATGTTAATCTCCTTGTATGTGATAATAGAGAAGGAACTACAGCGAGTTTTATTATCAGTGTAGTGCGTGAGCTTTGTCCTTTATCACATTTTGCGATTCCTACCAACAGCAGTGTGACATTCATGTGGGATTTCCAGCTCCGATATCTCATGTTTAAAGTGTAAAGGGACTTGTAGCCTGAACTCTCAGGAGGGGAATAGCAGTGACTTGTCTTGTACAATCTTAAGGAAGGTAAGCCTGCGTGACTTTCATTACTGGCCCCCCCGATTAAAGCTCTGCTCACATCGGGTGGAAGATTAGCCCTCAATCTGGATCCATTGTGACGTGTCAAAAAATAGACGTGAACGTGAACGTCAGGATTAAGCTGAATCAGGGGAGAGAAAAGGAGAGAAGGGAAAAGGAAGTGGGAGAAAGAAACACTGAGTCTCTGTTCTTTATATTTTTACGGGTGCAGAGCAGAGCTGCAACAGCCAAGAGTCAGAGGACTCTGTCATGAACAAAGATACCCATTTTAAACCTCCTGTCACATTCGGGTCAGTTTTGACTCAGAAGTTGTACATTTCTAAAAAAAAAATCCAGAGTTTGTAGTATGGGAAAACCTTGAAATTGATCAAGACTATTAAAATACACATTTGTTTTCTTTCGATTTTTACAAATAATTTTAAAAAGATATAACCACTAAACTAAATTGTTACACCTTTCACGTACGGGTCAGTTTAGACTTTACACATGACATGATGCTGATTATTTTTCTTTTACTTCTGTTAGTTAGACTTCTGTAAAATGCATTTAGCCACTTTTCTGTATCTCACACACACTTTTTAGAACTAAACTATGTTGGTAAATTTGTATATGCATGCACAAAGGCATTATAAATAGATAAAAGATGTAAGTGACATAACAGATAAACTATATCCAATGAACTTCAGCACAAAAGGGTTATACATATACACTACGTATACGTATATCAGTCAAAAGTTTTTGAACAGTAAGACTTTTAATGTTTTTTTTAAAGTCTCCTCTGCTCACCAAGCCTAAATTTATTTGATCCAAAAAACAGCAATAGTAATATTGTGAAATATTTGTATTTTTAAAATAACTGCTTTCTATTTGAATATATTTTAAAATGTAATTTATTCCTGTGATTTCAAAGTTGAAGTTTTGCATCATTACTCCAGTCACATGATCCTTCAGAAATCATTTTAATATTCTGATTTGCTGCTTAAAAAACATTTATTTTTATTATTATGTTGAAAACAGTTGAGTAGAATTTTTTTCAGGTTTCTTTGATGAATAGAAAGTTCAGAAGAACAGTATTTATCTGAAATAGAAATATTTTGTAACATTATAAATGTCTTTATCATCACTTTTGATCCATTTAAAGCATCCTTGCTAAACAGAAGTATTCATTTCTACAATTTCTTTCCAAAAAAAAAAAAAAAATTATACTGACTCCAAGCTTTTGAATGGTATAGTGTATAATGTTACAAAAGTTTTTTATTTCAGATATATGCTGATCTGTGGATCTTTCTATTCATCAAAGATTTACTCAACTGTTTAAATATTGACCGTAATAATAATAGTAATAATAATAATAATAATAATTATTATTATGTTTCTTGAACAGCACATCAGCATATTAGAATGATTTCTGAAGGTGTGACACTTAAAACTGGAGTAATGATGCTAAAAATTCAGCTTTGAAATCACAGGAATAGTAAAGTAAAGCATAGTAAAACATGATAACATTCAAAACTTTGACATTTTTGCATATTCACTCATTAATAAAAAGTTACTGATCAGATACAATACAGTTTTAGGTGAAAAATGTTATGACAGCTTTATAATTGAAAGGTGTATACAGGTTTTTTAATGTGATAAGAGGGTCAAAATAATAGTTAATCCAGAAATAAAAATTTGCTGAAAAATTTACTCACCCTCAGGCCATTCAAAAAGTTTCTTCATCTGAACAGATTTGGAGAAATGTAGCATTAAATCTCTTGCTCAGAAATGGATCCTCTGCAGTGAATGGGTGCTGACAAAATGAGGGTCCAAACAGCTGAAAAAACAAAAAAATAAATCACAACAATACATGATTCATCCAATATTATGGAAAAAAGGACTTCTTGTGATGCAGTATGAAAATTTTCAGCAATTTTTTTTTTCGCTCCTTTAATATATTTTACATGCACTAAATTGCATTCATCATTACAAATGTGTAATCAAAAATAGATTTAAATATGCAAAGTACAAATGTCAGTCATAAAGTATGTCTATTTTTTATAATGCTTATCAGTACATTCAACAGTACACTTTAAGCATATTTCAAAAACAACAGAAGTAATTATGAAATTATTTAGAAAGATAAGCACTTCAGTCCTACAACTATGAAGTTCAGCTAATTGCATAATTATTAAAATACACATTTTAAATATAAATTTAAACTATACTAAACAATATTAAGGGTCCAAAAACATTACATTAATTTAGCACTTCAGTACATATTTTTTTAGAGTATATTATTTTCTCTTTTAAAAGTGCACTTCTTTTTCACAAGGATATTCCTCTCTGTTTTTCTTAAAGCTAAAACAAAGATATTGCAATGTATGTCATAAGCAAGGTGTCGCAATCAAGCAGGTTTGACCATGTTCCAGTAAATTACCCCAACACTGTGGTATTTCTCTCACAACTGTGCTCTTCACCTCCTGTATTGTTTGGTGCAGCTGAGAGAGGGACATCGCTATGCCAGGCGTGATTATAACACCACACAGCTGCCTGTGTTCACAACAAATTTAATGGCCTCCTTCCCTGACTAATGAGCATAGCTGTCTTATGAGCATGGACATTAAGATGTTGTAATTTTTGGGATAATTAGTTTGCTTGTCAGTTTTATGTCCTGTACCTCTGTGGCATCTGAACACGGCCTCGGAGCTCTTCTTTGTTGTTAAGCACGGGGGGAATTTACAGTTTCATTTCATTAACAAAATCCATTCTTTTCATTTGATCAGCTCTCATTACTTTCCGTGACTGTGACTGATAGCGCTTTGGCAAAGTCTTTAGTTTGATTTGCAGAAAAAAAATAAAGATTATTCACGTTCCGAGTTAGACATGATCATACAGTTAATGTTTATTACAGGGCGCATGATGAATATTAAAAAAGAGAGGACAAACAAATGCCCTGAAAACAAAGCTAGCAATTTGGAAATACGGGAAATTCCTCGTCTTGTTATTTCTGCATCCAATAAGCGTTCACAGTGCATACCAGTCATAACATAAGAGACACATGGATAGTCACTGGGGCTGCATAATCTAACCCAACATGTCTCCTACCACTGCCAGCTGTCACAGTGGCAGTCCGCAAGTTTTTAGTTTCCGTTTCAAAACAATACTGTTCAATTACAGCAACTGCACTGACAGCACATAATGTTTTTGTGCCTCTTTCGCATGCAGTGCTTTAACATTAGACTCAGAGTCTTATACAAAACCAAACACAATCTAGCTTAACCAGGCAGCTGTTTTTCTTCACTTGACATGTTTCTTACAGTTTGCATGTGTCACATTGAAAAGCTTATTTCTTCTTTAAGCAATCATTAGTAGTGTTCATTTTGTCAGCTATTTTAATTGATCCGTAGTCCTGTGTCAAATGTACTTTTTAGTTATTATATTTAGACAACCTTGTGCTGTTTTTGTTTAGTCACCTTTTAGTCAACTAAATGTCTGAGCATTTTAGTCTAGTTTTAGTCCTCAAAATGTCACATTTTCATCATGCTGTATAATGGTTAAAATGATAAAAAAAATAGATTTTTTTTGCTCAAATATATAAATCGTAATGATTGTTGCGATGTACATTTCAGGTATGCACTTTCGCCAATAAGCACAAATCATGTGGACTCATACGCGTGGTTTATTTGATCTCATCTAGTGTACTGATATATTATAAGCTATTTAACCTTTAAAGGAGAAGTCCACTTCCAAAACAAAGACTCACATATAATTAGGGGTGGGCAATATGGCAAAAATATCATATCATATGATAATCATATTTTGCAAATTGTCTGAGCAGTACAGCCAAACTAAAAACAAAAGACTTTCAAGGTAACAAAGTATAAAATAAAAAAGAATAGCAGATATTCAGGCCAAAGTGAGCGAAGGTAAAAATCTTTGTCATTATTTTATCTGTGTTTTTAAAAAATAAAAACAAAGAATACCAACCATGCTTTATTTTTAAGGTACAGTAGGTGTATTTAGCAGTAGCATTCAAGAAATTAAATTAACAAATTTAAAAAGTGAAACACTATATACTTATAGACTATACCGTAGTCAACATTTGAAGTGGATCAAAACCTTTCAAAGTTGCCCTAAAACCAAAACGATACCCGTTTCTTGTCTTAGGACAACTTTGATGAACTTTTTTGATCCACTTCAAATGTTGACTACTGTATACATCAACTGTACATTGATTCTTATTAAAGCAACTGTATTAAAGTTCTTCAATCAAGAGCAGTGAGTGATTTTTCTCTTTGTGTTTTGTTTTAATAACAATTAAAAGAAGAGTTCACCCAAAAATAAAAATTCTGTCATCTGTCAATTCTGTCAGTGTTTTATTTTAATACCATCATTTATTCACTCTCAGGTTGTTTTAAACCTTTTTTCTGTTAAACGTTGTCTATTTCATCATTTCTATTATTAAATTTAATGAGGACCAGCTACTGTACAGCTACACATTCTTCAAAATATCTTATTTTGTGTTTAGCACAAAAAAAGAAAGTAATACAGGTTTGGGACAACATGTAAGTGAGTAAATAATGACAGAATTATAATTTTTGGGTGAACTATCCCTTTGATGACAAGCGGCAGCATGTTTAGTTTAGTCTGCTGCCCCTTTAAGAGCTGCACATCTAATATACAGGCAGGCATCTGTTTTTCTCTCAATTTTTTGCTTTCACTTTAGACATAAGCTTCTATAAACTGTTTTTATATGTAAACCTTGTATGTTTTGACAATATTAGCATAATCAGACACAATACATAACTTAGTTCAGTATTTAGCTATTTGACAGGATTTTAATGTGCATGAGTTTCAGGTGTACGCGCAGTGGAGAAGCACATGTCGGAACAGCACGCGAATGAAATATTTAACCGGCAAGACTTTAAAGCAAATAATGTACTTTGTGATTGTGAATAAGTGCCGTGTCCCGTGAGTGTAACTCTAAGGCTGAGTTAACACTGATGTGAATGTGTCGCGTTGTACAGTATAATGAGGCGCTAGAACTGCAGCTGATAGAACAGCACGATACTACGATATTTCTCAAAAAGCAGATCGGGGAGACATTTTTATCGTCTACGATCAAAAATCGTCATATCGCACACCCCTACATATAATGTACTCACCCCGTTGTCATCCAAGATGTCTATGACTTTCTTTCTTCAGTTGTAAAGAAATTATGTTTTTTTGAGGGAAACATTTCAGGATTTTTCTCCATATAATGGACTGATATGGTGCCCCGATTTTGAACTTCCAAAATGCAGTTTAAATGCAGCTTCAAACGATCCCAAATGCAATTGTAAATGATCCCAGCTGAGGAAGAAGGGTCTTATCTAGTGAAACGATCAGTTATTTTCATTAAAAAAAAATACAATTTAAATGCTTTTTATTCTCAAACGCTCGTCTTGCCCTGCTCTTGTGAACTCCAATTGTATTTTCTCCCTCAACTTAAAAAATCATTTCAGAATCATCCTACAAAGTGAACATGCAAAGAAGATCGAACAAAAAAGGTAAAACAGCGACATAGGACGATTTTGAAGTTGAGGGAGAACATGAGATGGGAGTTTTTCGACGTAGCCTAACTGTCATAAGTACCGGAAAAAAACAGTTTAGGCAAAGTGAGGCAAGACGAGCGTTTGACATTAGAAAGTACATAAATTGTATCATTTTTATGACCGATCGTTTCACTAGATAAGACCCTTCTTCCTCGGCTAGGATCGTTTACAACCGCATTTGGGATCGTTTGAAGCCGCATTTTAACTGCATTTTGGAAGTTCAAATATGGGGCACCATATCAATCCATTATATGGAGAAAAATGCTGAAATGTTTTCCTCAAAAAACAATTTCTTTACAACTGAAGACAGAAAGACATGAACATCTTGGATGACAAGGGGGTGAATACATTATCAGTAAATCTTTATTCTGGAAGTGGACTTCTCCTTTAAAATAAGAGAAAGACACAGTCATTTCGGCTTGCTGCAATAAATCGCTATTTTTCTGCACTAAATAAGTGAATTTCGCTAAGATATTTTTAGAGATGATAGAAATGATGTTAGAGAATAATTTAATGAAAACCTAATTTTGACAAAAAAACTGACATTCGACTTGTTTTCGAATTTCCTGAAAACGTCCCAGCACCACATCTGACGGGTTTTCCCAGATTGCATCATAAATGTATTTTAAATAAATTATGGCATAGGAATTTTTTAATAGGGGACCCATTTCAGACACAACAGTGTCTGTATTTTGTAAACAAAGCCACAACAGTGGCCACACAAGTGGTTCATTCCTGCATGAATCTGCATTTTCAACAAATTAGTTCAATGAATGACTCAATTAACCATTTATAAAGACAGTCACTTGCTTTGTTGTTTTATACAAATCAACTGAATAAATTATTTGATGTCTCAAAGCTAGATACTGATTTATTTGATTGGCAACAGCATATAGTATATTATTCCAATTAAATGTATTGCTACATATGCATTTCACAACAAAAAAGTAAGTGGGCAAATATCACCCCTTTAAGAGAAAAGTGAATTTCTGTCACTGCAGGGAAGGCATGTTTGCGTCATTACCTGATGTGCATTTCTCCAGTGAACTGGGTGCTAAAACCACACAATTCATTCTTAGTAAATTCCCCACTGAGTTTGCTCTCTGTGAGCAAAAGAGAAAAAGACTCTGTGAGAAAAACAAAATTAATTCAGTTAATCTATTATTTCTCAATGCCAGTGTAGCCTGTGAATGTCTTAAACACTGTTTACTGGAACTAATCCATTAACATGTTAAAGCTGCTATTATTCATTATGTCACAAAAGAAAACAAAGCTAATTGAATTACACTTCATAAGCACAGAAAAAAAGCGAAAGAGGATAGGACTTAAAGTCTCAGTAGAACATTGTTTCACTCACTTCAAACAGACAAATCCTAATGCAGTCCAGGCAGATATGCACAACTCCTCTCTTTTGTTTGTTTAAATTGCACGCAGGATGACGACACTTGTGAAAAAGAAATGCACTTTTAAAAACAATGCTTTATAGAAATAATATACTTACAACTTAGTATATTTATAATGTATTAATGTATTAATTTCAAATGACATATAAATATACATTTTTTTGGTTTTGTGGTCCAGGGTCACATATAGTGTTAAATTTAATTTAACACTATAATAAAGTGCACTTTTCAACATGTACCTAAGTGTGTTAAAAACATTTTGTCTTTAAGCACACTTCAAGCATTTCATTAATATATCTGCAAGTGCAGGTTTTGAAATATACTTTTAAGATTGTACGTGCACATTAAAAACAATCAATCAGACCTTTTTTCACAGAGGGACTCAAGAGTGTGATCCTAGACTTGTGTTTTGTCTGCAAAGTACATGTTCATTTGCAGTAGACGTGTTAACGGACAAATGTGCTTGTTGAGGAGCAATGCATTAGCACACACTTTTTATATCTATCATTGCTACATTTCTCTCCAAGAGGGTTGCCTCATTTTTGTTACCGGAAAAAGAGCTGTAAAACAGTTGAACTGTCTTTAAAATGTGCAAAAATATTTCTTTGTAATTTTTACCCTAATGTTTATGTATCACATCTGTGATGTGCTGCATATAAATAACTTTAATTCATAGTTTATATGAACCTAAAGAAAACAAGTATAGTAAATGCATTTTTTTATAACATAAAACTATTTTTTCCCATTTACATTTCTAAAGAAGCTGCTAAGATGGTGCCATCTTACTATGAAACTAAATTACACCATTTGAAAATAGTTGGTTATAGTGGTTTAAATAATGGTTACTGATGTAAAAAGAGCTTTCAGCACGCTGAACCAGCTACTGGACCCAAAAACTGGTCCCAAGAGGTTTCTTTGTCTCAAATCCACCAAGGTCTCACTGACCTGTATTGAGCCAAGGAAACAGCACTGATTAAGGTGCTCACCTTTCTGCAGACCCTCTGTCCTCTACAACATATGGCAAACCTTGGAGTTCAAGGACACCATGGTTTCACAGATAATGGCTGATTCATTACCAGCACTGACATCAATCTTTCAACACCCGCCATCATCACCCCCACCAGGAGCCGAGGGGACCTCCTCTCCACCATAATCCAGTCTTGCATTTTACTATCTGTGTGAAAAGTGTTTCTGTATGCTGCATGATGGCATTCCAATTATTCCTACAAATGTAATCAGTGTTATTCCTTGTAGGGAGATTTAAACATACAGATGTGTGTTTGAACCTGTGCCGATCTAAGATGTGTAAGAGTCATTTTTGTAAGGGTGTCTGGGATACGGTAACATGTTTTGCTTTGATGGAGACCAGCCCTCCCTCAATATTTCTCTTTTTAACTGTCCTGGGTCAAGACCACCCCACTAGACCAAGGGAGACAAAGATGCAGTTAGTAAATGCGACTGATAAGTGTGACATAATTGTTAAAGAGATAGTTCACACAAAAATGAAAACTAACCCTTGATTTACTCACTTTCAAGCCATTCTAGGTGTACAGTATATGACTTTCTTCTTTCAGACGAATACAATCAGAGTTGTACAATCAAAAAATGTCCTGGCTCTTCCATGCTTTTTAATGGCAGGGAATGGCTGTTGAGATTTTAATGTCCAATAAAGTGCATCCATCCATCATAAAAAGCACTCCACATGACTACAGGAGGTTATAATGGCCTTCTGAAGTGAATCGATGTGTTTGTGTAAAAAAAAAAAAAAATCCATATTTAAAACTTTATAAACTTTATAAGTACTGACCTGAGTAAGATATTTCACGTAAAAGATGTTTACATATAGTTCACAAGAAAAAATAGTTGAATTTCTAAAAATTCAAAAGGTCAAAGTTTACACACGCTTGATACTTAATACTGTGTTGTTACCTGAATGATCCACAGCGTTTTTTTTTTGTTTTTTTTTAGTGATAGTTGTTCATGAGTCCCTTGGACAACTGAGGCAACTATATGCAGCTATTACAGAAGGTTCAAACGCTCACTAATTCTCCAGAAGGAAACACAATGCATTAAGAGTTGGGGGGGCGAAAACTTTTTGAATTTGAAGATCAGGGTAAATTTAACTTATTTTGCCTTCTGGGAAACGTGCAAGTATCTAATGTACCTTCTAAAGGGCAGTACTAATTGAAAAAATATTCTATTTAGGCAAAATAAGAAAAATGCACACATCTTCATACTGTATAAAAGTTTACACCCCCAGCTCTTAATGCATAATTTTTCCTTCTGGAGCATCAGTGAGCATTAGAACCTTCTGTAATAGTTGCATATGAGTCCCTCAGTTGTTGAACAACTATCAACTTAAAAAACAAACAAACAAACAAACAAACAAAACACAGCTGTGGATCAATTAGGCAACAACACAGTATTAAGAATCAAGTGTAAAATTTTGAACAGGGTCATTTTTATAGATTAAACTGTTATTTTCTCTTGTGGACTATATGTAAATGTCTTTTATGTCAAATATTTTATTCAGGTCAGTACTAAATAAGAAATAACATTTTGTATGCATTTTGTATGCTCCCTCTCATTTTGGTAAAATAATTAACATTTTGCAGATTCTGCAAGGTGTATGTAAACTTTTGAATTCAACTGTAAGTCACTGAATAACTCACTCAATGCATTTGTTTAAATACTCTGATATAATTTAGTATATAACACCACTACAAAGTGAAAATGCACATTCTGCTTTGTTTTTGAGATAACAATTATTTATTTTTTCAATTATTTTACAAATTATTTGTAGAAATGAGCTAAAGGAATGAAAATCGGGGGTTAAACTGATGGTGTTGCATTAGAGCTCACTCTGTTACATTCTCCCCGACATGCCTCTGGAATAATACAAAAACCGCGTAAGTGATGGTTGCTTTGGGATTTGGGTCACTACATTATGAACTGCTACTGAGATGACTTCAAATTCAAATCCTTCTCAGCCATTATGATATTTTATACTCATGCTTTCCCAAAAACAACTTCCTCCCTTGAGAAATATAATTAACATATTTGTCTATTTGTTTGCCTCAAGACATACCAGACGGGCAGTGAGGGACGCACAAGACGGCGGTGATTTGGGGGAGGGGGTGGATCTCCACCATAATACCGAACTCTGAAGGAATTTGCTTATTTTGAAAACAGTCTGTTCGCTCCAGGCAGCTGATACAACCTTATTAAGCCTGGTCAACCGGTGGAGGTCATCAAACAATCAGCTGAGAGCCTTTCTTTTCTTGTCCCACGCACTGTGAGGTGAACGAACCATTTAACCTCATCAAATTGCATGCTATTTATGTAATACCACTCTATAATGCAGTGACTGTGATGGTTATGGGATGTTGTTAAATGGTCCTGTAGATTTTTACTTCATCTTGGTTAAACAAATCAGAGCTCTGCGACGTAGAAGCCTTTTTGGTTTCCGTTATTTGTCAAAGGACACTGTGTCCCCAGTCTAGGATGTTTGTAGAAGAAGATACACTCACCCTATCAGTATGCCATTTACATGAAGGATCATGTGAACCGGCGGACTATCCGTTTAGTAGAATAATACATTCAAAGTAACATCAACAATGGGCCTGTGAGTGATGAGCTGTACATGGATGGCTGAAAGGTGAATGGGATGTCAAATTTGTATTTTTTCTTTTTCTCTCTTTCTCTCTCTCTCTCTCGCTCTCATCTCTGTCTTTGTCTTCTTCACACTCTGTCTGAGGCCATCTGGACGCTGGCAGTGTCTGCTCACTCAAGGTGAAAGTAAACTACGGCCTGCTCTGTCAGGACACTTTTACCACCAAGGCCGCTGCCTCAGATAGGATGCTGTAGTACGCATGAATGCTATGAAACAACAGAAAAAAGTGGAGTAAATGAAGTATGTGTATCTACCTATCTAGTTAAATAGATTTTGCCCTCAATATATTTTGATCAAAGAAAATACATTCATTATGTCACATCTGAAGAAAACAAATGTGATCATATAACATATATTATTTTTATTTTTTAAATAAAAATAATACTTTATAATACTTTAATAATACTAATAATACTTTAACAATACTGTAATACTTTTAAGGACCAATTCTCACTGTTAACTAGTATATGGGCTATTTATTAGTACTTATGAAGCACATATTAATGCCTTATTCTGGATGACTATATTTTAGATCCTCTGATTCGACCTAAACTTCAACATTGTCTATCACTTTGACAGACAGGGTCGTAAAAATTCTGTCAAAATTTATCATTGCCCGTCATTTTAAATTTCTAATTTTATTTAGAATAACACATTTAATTGCTTTTATTTTTGTTCACATTTTCGTTTTTAATCACGAAGGTACAGGACGACAGCGCAGTGTTTAAAAACAACAAAATACGCTAGGGCTGGGTTAAAAAAAAAAAAAAAACAACAAAACAAAAATCCTTTTCTCGATTTTAATAGATTCTGATTTGAATGAACCATTGTTGATTCTTAAATCACAATCGATCTCTTGGTCAATGCTGTTTTCAGTTGATGAACGGACAGTACATAATGCGTCTTCCTTCCAATAAATAGCAATAGGCTAGGCTCTGTGTTTCTTTTGATATGAAACAAAGTCTCAGATTTCAAATTCTGTCAATTCAAGCAATAATACCGTTTTGGCACTCCTTAATGTGGCGTGACAGATCGTTGTAGCTTCTGTGTACTCGCCTGTGCGTAATCAAAAGCATGGGAAATCATTCTTGATAGTTTTGTTTTTGTTCTGTATCCCGTGCTCAGCTGCCACACTGGAGCGCAGTCGCCACCAACTAGACAGGGATGGGAATTACAACTAAAATTTACAATAGATCACCCTTAGAGTAATCTGTCAAAATGACGGACGACCTTCAGATTTTTCCGTCACTGATAAAAAATTTCTGTCAATAACTGAGAATTTTTGGTTAACGCAACCTCTGCTACTACCTTACTAACTATTAATAAAGAGCCAATTATGAGTTTCTTGAGTCAAAAGTAGCAGTTAATAGTTAGTTAATAGTGAGAACTGGACCTTAAAATAAAGGTGTTGTTTTTTTTTAAATTAAAAATGTAAAATTACGAGAATAAAGTCAACATTTTTAAAGAATAAAGTAGAAATATTGACAATAAAGTTGAAATTACGATAAGTCGAAATGTTTTGGGAATAAGGTTGAAATGATGAGAATAAAGTCGAAATGTTTAGAGAATTAAATCGTAGAAATTTAAGTTATAATGTTTTGAGAGTAGAGCCTATATTGCGCATGCAAATGGCCCAGATTTGGAGCACCGGGAGAAGTTGTCAGGCCACTGGAATTTTCAATATATGTGTGATTTTTAGCAGAAATAATACACACATACTCACGGGGTTGGAAATAATATTTCACCTTTTCCATTGCATTCGTTATTTGTGGGGGGCTGGCGCACTAATAATAGCAATAAGCTTTGTGCTTTTGGTACTTTTTTTGGACTTTTAATAAAAAGTCTCAGCTTTCAAAGTCAGTTTTATAGCGAAATACAAACAATGTGTTTTTCAAGCTCTTTAGTGTGTCGTGACAGAGCGCTGTATTCATGTGAATCAATTCATTCAATTATACTGTTTTCTTGGTGAAAATTCCAGCATCTACTCCTCAAAAACGTCTGTGGCATCCAAGCTTTCATTCCTCACATGCATTTAATTAAAAACAACAATAAAACGTTCTAAAGGTGGAAGTGGGCTCCAACTCGTTAACATTATATTGTTGTCTTTTCTGAGATATATTACGTTTGGCCATAATATTTGAGGTCTTGCATTCATTATTTGTAGTGTGCCAGCCACCCAGTAATCACAGTAATTGTGTGCTTTGTTGTTTTTAATATAACATAGCTCAGCTTTCAAATTCTGTCATTTTTTTCACAAAATACAAATTATTAATCAAAAATGAGTTTTTTTATCTTTATTTCAAGTTTATAGCAAGATATTAAAGTTAAGGGACATCAGAAGGCATGAAAACAACAACAACAATATAGCCTAATTTAATTAAATGAATCTCATTATTCTCATTATTGTAACTGGAAAGAAGACTGATTCACATGCCGCTTAAACTGAAACTAATACAGTGATCTGTCACTTCACATTAAAGAGCGTGAAAAACACATTAATGTAATAGACATATTGTTTGTATTTCACTATAAAACTGAAACTGAAAGCTGAGATTTTTGGAATTTCTCCCGGTGCTCCCAATCCGGGCCATTTGCATACGCAACAGGCTAATATACTATATAAATATTATAACTTAATATCGTTGCTACGAAATAATTCTCGGAATTTTGACTTCATTCTCAAAATGTTTTGCCTTCATTTTCAAAACATTTTGACTTTAAAGTTATGAGAATAAAGCTGAAATGTTGAGAATATTCTAGAAATATTTCAACTTTATTCTCAAAATATTTTGAGTTTATTCTCGTAGTATTCCAACTTTGTTCTCATAATTTTGACTTTTTTCTCATAACCTTAGATTTAAAAAAAAATATATAAAAATAACTACATGGCACTAAAACACCTAAATATAAACTAAATATACTTCCAATTCAAATAAAAAATGATAACACTTTACATTAAGGTTCATTAGTTAACTACAGTAGTTAACATGAAGTAAGAAAGAACAATACTTCTACAGCATTTATTAATCTAAGTTAATGTAGCATTTACTAATGCATTATTAAAATCACAAGCTGTGTTTGTTAACATTAGTTAATGAACTGTGAATGAACATGAACAACTATATTTTTTTACTAACATTAACAAAGATTAATAAGTAGTGTAATGTACTGTATTCTTTTCGTTGTTCGTTCATGTTAGTTAAAGGAGTCCACTTCCAAAACAAAGATTCACATGTACTCACTCCCTTGTCATCCAAGATGTTCATGTCTTTCTTTCTTTAGTCATAAAGAAATTGTGTTTTTTGAAGAAAATATTTCAAGATTTTTCTCCATATATTGGACTCTCCCGATTCTGAACTTCCAAAATGCAGTTTAAATGCGGTTTCAAACGATCCCAAATGCAGTTGTAAACGATCCCAGCCAAAAAAGAAGGGTCTTATCTAGCGAAACGACCGGTTATTTTCAATAAAACAATACAATTTAAATACTTTTTAATCTCAAATGCTCGTCTTGTCTTACTCTGCCTGAACTCTGTGTATTCTGGCTCAAGACAGTTAGGGTATGTCAAAAAACTCTGACCGTATTTTCTCCTTCAACTTCAAAAATCATTTCAAAATCATCCTACATCGCTGCAGAAGTTCTGACCCAGTCTTTGCAAAGTGAACATGCAAAGAAGATCAAACACCCTTAAAAAAAAAAAAAAGAAGGTAAAACAGCGATATATTTTTCGACATACCCTAACTGTCTTGAGGCAGAATACACAGAGTTCAGGCAGAGTAAGACAAGACAAGCATTTGACATTAAAAAGTATATCATCCATCTATCTATCTATCTATCTATCTATCTATCTATCTATCTATCTATCTATCCATCTATCCATCCGTTTATCCATATATCTATCCATCCATCATCTATCCATCTATCTATGTATCTATCTATGTATCTATGTATCTATCTATGTATCTATGTATCTATCTATGTATCTATCCCTCTATCTATCCATCCATCCATCCAGCTATCATACTTTTATTTCCCTCAAATTCACAGAAGTGTCCAAGCTAACAGAGTGTCCACAGATGAAGTTAATCACATTAACTGTGAGCACGTTCCACTAACATCTGACAATAAAGTGTCCAGATACATTTTTTATTTTATTTATTTGTCATGTGTGTCATTTATGTGGTTGTTCCTTCTGGATTTGCCAGAGATGTGACCAATGAACCAGAGAAAAACACAAAGAATCTCCTATCTTCTCCAAAACACACGCACACACACATAGAGACAGACAGGCATCCTGCAGAGGTGTAAATAGGCTGTAGGTGTTGTATCTCAGATGGATGATGAGAAAATGGCTTATTTTGTCTCGGGGGCTCCATCTGTTTTTTCTTTTCTTAATAATCTAAACACAATGTGCGTTTATTTCTGTTCCTACATGAATACTGAGAAGACAACGCAAGCTCAAACATGTTGCAAGTAACAGTTTGTTTGGATTTAAAAAAAAAACTACAAAGACGTTTAAGACTCTTTGAGACCCATCTATACAAACACCTAAACCATTAGTTCTGACTCGTATCTGATACAGATTACCGTTTCACTCTTTGTCCTTTTCTCATGAAAGCTCTGTGGGATTGCCAGAAAAAATAACAATATGTACTTTTTAAATCAGATTACGGTCTTGTTAAAACCATTATTTTTCACAATAATGTACAATTAACCAAGTTACTAGTTCTTCCCTTTAAAATGATTGTGTAGCTCATAAATGAACTCATATGGCTTCTCCACTAAGTGAACCCACATCAACAAGCTCTCTATGCAGAGAAAACATGGAGTAGATATTTGAGGTGTTTGACAGATGTTCCCTGAGAAGAACAATCAGTCTTACAATCCATTACTGTCAACCATCTATAGAAGTTTATTATCCCTCTCCAGTCATTGTAGACACATGAACAACATTCAGAACAACATTCAGGCAACACGATAGGTGTTTTTAAAGAGACTGTACAAATGTTTTCAAAGTTCTCCACTCACTCACACGCCGTGATTATAAAAATTCGTATTACAGTATGTGTTAGAACCCACTCAGTTCAAAGTTCTGATGGTCATGTGCTGTGTATCTGGTAAAATGTTTAGCTCTGAAATGTACTACACACTGTGCAGTAAGTATAGGATGGGTGTGTTAAATCTTGGCAGTATAATAATCCATCCATCAGTCGAGTCAAGAAAAAGTTCAAGTACTGATATTACTTTTAGTTTATTTATCACATTGTAAACAGAAGATCAGACAAGGCACAATGCACTGTGGGATACAGTATTCTTTGGAAAAAGAAGTGTACTTCACACTTGTATTGCACTTGTATTGCACTTTAAATCTTAGAAGTACAGCCTGGCACATGAGGCTCGATTAGTTTCCAGGTTTAATGAAGGCCCGCCTTCCGAAAAACCAAATGTGTTGTGATTGGTTAGCTGTCCCACTGTGTTGTGATTGGCGAACAGCTTAGACGGTGTTTCAGTACTGCCACTCCCCCTGTTTTAGAAGCAAGTTCAGTGTACAACTGTTAGCGCAAGCTACATTAAAGTGATTCTTATGTTTTAGATATGGATATTTTTCCTTACAAAAATGCATCGATTCACTACAGGAGGCCTTTATCGACCCCCTGGAGCCATGTGAGGCACTTTTTATTATGGATGGATGCATATTATTAGACTTGTTTTGGACTGATGAGGAGAAACACCAGTCTATGTCGTTCTAAAGCTTGGGAGTGCCAGGATAAATTTTAATATAACTCCGATTGCATTCGTCTGAAAGAAGGAAGTCATATACACCTAGGATGCATGGAGGGTGAGTAAATAATATGCTACAGTAGTGTTGAGTCCTATTGTCAGCCTGCGAGATCGCCAATACATGATATTATCGTGCTAATGTATTTAATTATTTACATAGTTTCATTGCCCGAAACTAGCTCCAGCATAAGGCTAAAAGCAGCCTAGCATTATCAAAAAACATCATTACTGATTAGCCTAGCCTATTCTAGTGCAAGTTTATGCCTTTTAAAAACACTCACGTTATAAGTGAAGCTATCTACACTGTGCACACGTTATGCACATGTCTGTGGCGCATTACGGCTCCGACATGGCAACCGGAGTAGATTGCGGCTTCGGCATGTCTTTTGAGCCCCTGTACTGCACACGTCTGCGGCGTGTTACAGCTCTGAAGTGGCCACTCCAGTCAATGCTTGTGTTTATACCCACTGCGCTGCGGCTCGTTAAAGCGGTTCTCCACGCTGCATTGCTAAGGTTAGGCTAATCCCCCACCTCGTCCTTACCCTCCCTCCAACAATTAGAATTTCTGTGGGCGGGATTAAATTTATAATATTCTAATTGACCACTTTTATATTAAATTAATCAAAAGTGATGATAAAGACATTTATAATGTTACAAAAGATTTCTATTTCAGATAAATGCTGTTCTTCTGAATGTTCAATTCATCAGAGAAACCTGAAAAAATTCTACTCAACTGTTTTCAACATAATAATAATAATAATAATAAATGTTTATTTCTGAGCAGTAAATAAGAATATTAGAATGATTTCTGAAGCATCATGTGACTGGAGTAAGGATGCTACAAATTCAGCTTTGAAATCACAGGAGTAAATTACATTTTAAAATATATAAAAATAGAAAACAGTTATTTTAAATAGTAAAAATATTTTTTTAAAATGACTGTTATTGCTGTACTTTGGATCAAATAAATACAGGCTTGGTGGGCAGAAGAGACGTCTTTAAAAACATTAAAAATCTTAATATTCAATAACTTTTGACTGGTAGTGTATATCTATAAATAGATGAATGAAGTTTGCAAATTAGGTTTGATGTTGGCTTGTTTGCAAGTTTGAACTAACTTTTGCTTGAAGATTTAATTCAAACGCTAATAAAATGTTAGCAAGCTGCTAAAATGACTTAACATCTGATAACGTTTCAACATTGCTAACATGAATTAGCATGTTGCCACCATGATTTTACCTTTGACAGCACATTTCAACACACTGCTAGCATGTTTTAGCAAGTTGCTACCATGATTTAGCACATTGCTAGCATGCTTTAGCATGTTGTCCTAGGATAGTCATTAAGCTTAAATACTCTATTAGAATTATTGTTCAAAAGTTTTCACCCCCTTAAAGTCTATGTAAATTTTTGTACTTTTGATTGTCTGTTTGACAAAAATTGTAACAGTTAGAAAAGATATAGGCAACCCGAGTCAGACCGGTCTGAAGGTAGTTTAAAAACTCTATGAGGAAGTACTTTAGTCTCAGAAAAAGAAGCAGCAGCAGCTTAAATATCAGTTTATAAGTACTTTTTTAAAAAGAATGCTAACATGTACTACTTTTTATCACTCAAGCTGTGCTCCAATTCTCAGCATTTAGCATACACGCTACATATTGCAGTATCAGTATGAATAGCATGGTAGTATGCTCTTCTAAACATATTATTAGCTTCACATTTCAACGCAGGCCATGTTGCTAACGAGCAAACAGGTCCAAGCAGGACACATTAGCGATCAATGATGTTCAGACAGAGCCGTAGCTCTGTCCTTGTGCCCTACCGAGGAGTATAACCCTACTCAGTAGCCTTTCACATGCAATTAAGCTGTTTGTTTTACATGCATTTATGGGTCCTGGAGGTCTGACAGACACAGGGCAGACCCTGCTCCCTATTGAGAACCATCTGCCGTATAGCCAATTAATATTCAGTAGGCCTTCTGGTAGAGCTTATAGTCACATAACCTGCCCAGAGAGCAGCTGATGAAGGGGAGATGCCTCAGAGAATCGCAGGTTTGTTGTGTGAACAGGCTGTGACAAAGTCAACGCTATTCGTCTTTCTATAAGATGTGTTAAATGGGAAATAAAGAATTGTTGTGTTTGGATAGTGAAGCAGGTTTTCTCACATGTTCATCATCTTCTTGTTTTAGCCTTACTGCCATTGAAATATATGGGAATGCTAACAGATATATAGACCTTCTTGAGGAAAACAGGCTTTTGAATACCTTCAACTGCATTATCTGTTATATTTCATATTAAATAGATATAAATTCCAGGAATTATACACAGCCAGTGATTCATTCGAAATCTATTATGTAGAAATGAATTTATGATATGCCCCCTCTGTTTTTATCAATCCCACTTTATATCTGTAATACCGAACATTAAACACTCGGTATTAGGCAAATCAAAGTATAACACATTGAATCAATCATTTTAACTCTGCGATATATTTTAATAACGTACGCCTCTTCAAGTAGAGATACTGTAATGAAAAATAGGAGCCGTATTTTTTCTGCTTTGAAAAGAGCGAGTTAAAATACAAAAAAGAAAAGCATAACACAGGCCCCTCTAAGCTCCTTCTCGCTTGACCGACCTTGAATGAAGCCTCTGATGAGAAGAAAAGCTATTTTCACTTACCTCACCATGCAGACGTGCCAGTCCTGGAGGCCTGTGATCTTCACTGCTCAGCTGGGCTGTTTTCACCTGCCTCTATTTTCCAGTGGATCTGCAAGCATAAAACACTGTTCAATTAATATTGTCCCTTCACATTCACACCCAGGCTTGTGTTGTATTAGAGAGCTGGTACTACAGCAGGCGTGGTGGTACTTAACAAGCAAAGGTGTGAAAAAAAGGTGTAAGAATGGTGCGTTTAGTGTAGCAGTTGATTTTGTTTGAGTTTGATTTCAGCCTTTATTCACAATGCAGGGACATTCAAGTGCACTGACGGTGAAATAGTGATTCTGCAGTAATGTTAGCAGAGGATAGTGTACAGAAAGCTGACCATTATTGCAGAATACATGCTTAGTGTGAAGTGGAGTGGTTTGGTAACACTCTGAAAGATTTTATTTCTCAGGGTAAGATTACTGATGAACAAAGACTTTCCTGTATCAGAAATGCATTGATTTTATGGTGTCTTCAAATGAAAAGCAGTCTTATTTTATGTAATGATAAACCTTTAGGTTATTGAACATACCTTGTTGATTTAATGTTATCACCTGACCCACATTTACCATGGTAAAAGCTCAAACAGTGGCATGTAGATGAAGAGAGCCAAGCACAGAAAGAAACACAGAAGACCAGTATCAGAAATACATTGATTTTATAAAGTATAGAAATGTAAAATATAGTCTGATTTATATTGTAATAAACATTTGCATTACTGAACATACCTTATTTATGTTGTCATCTGACCCAAATTTACCATGGTAAGAGCTCAAACAGTGGCATGTAGATGAAGAGAGTCAAGCACAGAAAGAAACATAGAAGACCAGTATCAGAAATATATTGATTTTATCATGTATACAAATGGAAAAAAATTCTCATTTTATTTTGTGATAAACATTTGGGTCATTTAACATACCTTTTTAATTTAATGTTGTCATCTGACCCACATTTACCATGGTGAAAAGCTCAAAAAGTGGCATGAAAAGAGTAAAGCATAGAAAGAAACATAAAAGACCAGTATTAGAAATACATTGATTCTATAATGTATACAAATGAAAAACTGTCTTTTTTTATATCGTAATAAACATTTGAACAGTTGAACTTACCATGTTACTTTAATGTTGCCACCTGACCCACATTTACCATGGTAAAGGCTCAAACAGTGGCATGTAGATGAAGAGAGTCAAGCATAGAAAGAAAGCATAGAAGACCAGTATCAGAAATACACTGATTTTAAAAAGTACAGAAATGTAAAATAGTCTGATTTATATTGTAATTAACATTTGCATTACTGAACATACCTTATTAATGTTGTCATCTGGCCCAAATTTACCATGGTAAAAGCTCAAACAGTGGCATGTAGATGAAGAGAGTCAAGCATAAAAAGAAACATAGAAAACCAGTATCAGAAATACATTGATTTTATAATGTATACAAATGAAAAACTATCTTTTTTTATATTGTAATAAACATTTGAGCTGTTGAACTTACCATGTTAATTTAATGCTGCCACCTGACCCACATTTACCATGGTAAAAGCTCAAACAGTGGCATGTAGATGAAGAGATTCAAGCATAGAAAGAAACACAGAAGACCAGTATCAGAAACACATTGATTTTATAAAGTATACAAACGAAAAACATACTGTTTTTATATTGTAATAAACATTTGGGTAATTGAACATACCTTGTTAATTTAATGTTGTCACATGGCCCAAATTTACCATAGTAAAGTCTCAAACAGTGGCATGCAGATGTAGAGAGTCAAGCATAGAAAGAAACATAGAAGACCAGTATCAGAAATACACTGATTTTATTATTTATAGAAATGAAAAACATTCTGATTTCTATTGTAATAAACATTTGAATTGTAGAACTTACCTTGTTAATTTAATGTTGTCATCTGACCTACATTTACCATGGTAAGAGCTCAAACAGTGGAATGTAGATGAAGACAGTCAAGCACAGAAAAAAAGCATAGAAGAGCAGTATCAGAAATACATTGATTTTATAAAGTATACAAATGAAAAACATACTGCTTTTATGTTGTAATAAACATTTGAGTAACTGAACATCCCTTATTAATTAAATGGCACATGGCCCAAATTTACCATGGTAAAGGCTCAAACTGTGGTATGTAGATGAAGAGAGTCAAGCATAGAAACACAGAAGACCAGTATCAGAAATACATTGATTTTATAATGTACACAAATAAAAAAAGATATTCTAATTTATATTGTAATAAACATTTGATTTGTTGACCTTACCGTGTTAATTTAAAGTTGTCACCTGATCCACATTTATCGTGGGCTCAAACAGTGGCCCGCAGATAAAAAGAATCAAGCACAGAAAGAAACTAAAGACTACAACAACACTACACAGCGTTCCAATCCATGACATCATAGTAGTCATTCAGTCACACATTCTTTGATCTCGCCGCCACGCGGCAGTTTCACTATATTTGCAGCAATTTCTAGTAATTATTAACACATAACGTGGATTGATTGTGTATTGATAACTACGTTTTACAACAGCATTTTACTCTAGAGAGCGATAAAGAAACAGCATTAATGTGTTTTCATACATACGTTACTTCTTGTCAGTCACGTGTGAGCAAACACCTTAAAATGCAACCAAACAAACAAAAAAGTGAACTCCACAGCGCTCAGTCGACACAATCGCGCTAAATAATTCACCATCCTGATGTTATATTCTGATATTCTCAAGTTTATGTTAATTTTGGGGAATTTTTACAACTGTATTTTTCTTTATTTACACTTTATTTATTTTTTTATCATTCACTTCCGTCGCGCTATTAAGGGCAGAGCCAACCATCCAACGCTCCGATTGGCTGATTTACCCCGTCTCCTAACATCCAATCAGCTAATCTCTCTATGAAATTCTAAATGTATACCAATATAACATTTTACTCAGGTTTATAAATAATATAAATATTAATATTCATAATTGACCATTATTTAACCTTGGTTACACACTTCTTAAACCTTAAGTGATTTAGTGGTCAAATACATATCCACTTGACTAGTGACTGATCTTTGTGAGTGTATAAGATGTAGGCTATTTTAGAAAGCAACATTTAAAAGATGAAAGATGAAATTAGGGAGAATAAAAAAAAAAAAAAAAAAGAATTTATTGCGTACTGCCGCAATACTTACAACAAGATTCACTTTTAGTTTTAAATAAAAGCGCCACACACTGAACATTTAAAAAAAAATTGTAAAAAATATCCACCTTTTTCTTCTTTTCTTTTTCTTTTTTTATTTTGCAATTATGTACATATTAATACAAATATATACATCTCACAACAGAAATAGAAAAAGGGTATACAGAGAGAATGAACCCCCCCCCCCCAAAGGAACAGGTGCATGTACAATGTACATGGGTAAAAAGGTTTATTGATTTATGCCAGGGATAAAAGAAAAATTAAAACATTTAATTAACCAAATTAAGTTGACAGTGTTTCATAGGTCTTTTTTGCTTTTCTGTTTCTAATATTTTGCAAAGTAGTACCATATTGTTGAATTTCTTTAATAAAATGTTCACAATTTGGCTTAGCTTTAGTCCATTTCTTTACATGAATGTGATATTCAAGTAAACAATTAGTTGCGTAAGAAAGGAAATTGTACTTTTAGAATCAATAGTATCTTGTACAAAAAAAAGAATACAACATCATACATTTCTATTTGTATTAATGTACCAAACATTCCAAAAATGAAGTTAGAGATATCTACCCAAAATTATTTTAAGTATACACACTGAAAGAAAAGATGAGTCACAGATTCTTTAACAACACCACAAATCTCACAAGAGTTTTCCAGATCCAATCCACCTTTTTCTTTAACGCGGAAGTAAGCCTATGGGTAAGATGAATAACGAAAAGAATAACAACTTGCAGTAAATAGTAAAACTGTATGCACTACAAACCAGTGTGCTCATAATTAAGATAATACATTAAAATAAAATGGTAAGACACACCAATGTGCAGTATTAAGCAGCAAAACGAGCCGTTTTGTACAGATAAAAATAGCTGGACGCAGATGAGACCAGAAACCAGACCCATAAAATTTACAAATCACCACGCCACAATCTGTAACCATTACAATTATACAGTTATATGTTACAGTTATACAGTTTAGCATCATTAAACAACAATATTTTTTATTGTAGAATGCTTTGACTGACCAACTAAGCGCGTCCTGATTTTGCTGAGTTAGATGTGTTCCTGGGTCAACATATTTTGTTGACCCTGGAACAACATTTTCATCCAAAAATGTAATCTTGACCACATCCCTACACCTAAACCTAACCTTACCCATGAGTAATCCCTAAAATCAGAGGAAATGATAGATAAATGGCACTGATGTACAAGCACCAAACACTGATTGTAAGCCTAAACTTCACAAAAACTACAAACAGTTTTTTCAAATCTGATTGGTTAATCACAATGTTGTTCCAGGGTCAACAAAGATGATGATCCAGGAACATGTCATACTTGGTAAAATCAGGTTCTGCGACCAAGCAGAATCCAGTTTTTTTAGAAAAGTGAACTTCATTTAGTTCACATTAAGCTGCAATGCCTTTTAATTATGTTTTTTCTTCAAACAGAAGCATTACCAAGAAAATCAAATATGGATGATCTGATTTAGTGTACATTTACACAACAGTGTTTGTAGTAAAATGGAAAAGTTTTTCCTTTGCATTTTTGCTTACATACGATAATGTTGTCAAAACAATGCCAGTTCACATATTCATGAAAACAACTAAAAACGCTGTAGCAGGCATGCCAAGCCAGTAGCTGGCGATGTCATTTTGCAAAGAGCACTGTTGTTGTGTAAATGAATGGCCAAAACATTTGCAAAACATCTGTTTACTTCTGTATTCAAACATAAGAATGACTATAAGATAGAGGCTTTTTTACTGATGAGAAAAAGGAGAAGCATAAATGTCTTCAAGATCCTTGACTTGCCTCTTGCAAATACATTTAAAATATACATGCACAGCTATAAAATGGCCTGTGAAGAGAGAAAGTTGTAAAACAGTGCGATGGGTCGTGTTTCAGAGAGGATGTTGACGTACAAAGTGTACCTCCCAGTGTCCTAGCCCTCAGTCTGCCGGCTATTTACAACCTTGCGGCCAGATCTATCACATCATTTGTGCAGCATCTCTGAGGCCCTCATCCCTGCAGACCCAAACTTTGAACCTCCGAGTCCCACCCTCCCTTTTCCGACCGCCCCATTGTTGCCGTCTTGGAAAATCATCAGTTGACAGATTTACTGGTGTGAGCATTAGCTGAACTCTGGAGAGGGTACAGCCTCATAGAGTTACACTCCAAAACTGTTCACCTCCTCTTTGGAAGCTCAATAATTTACTGTACGGGCACCTCTGTGAACGCAGCAGTAAATGTACTGTTACTGTTAAAGGAGATATGAATCGGACAGCTGCTCTGAGCAGATTCATTGCAGCACAGTCACCCTCATGACTCGGTTTGATGATTTATGACAAAGACAGATTGAACTTCTGTTTTTAAGACATCCTGAGAACTTGATTTTCTCTCCTGCTCCAATCATGGTTGGTCTGTAAAAACCATCTTGTTGTGTTAGTTTCTCTTTGCTTTCCAGACATTGCGTTTTATACATCGATGAGGAATGTTGGTATTACATGTATCTAATATTTGTGGAGTATATTCTCATAATGCACTTATACAGTGTCATTTAAGTTTCATGCTAACAGTTTGAGCATATGACAGTAAAGACATGTTACAAAAGATTCCTATTTCAAATAAATGCTCCTTTTTAAAACGTTCTATTCATCAACGTATCCAGAAAAAAAGGTTTATTATGTTTCAACTTCAGTGCTAATAATTTGAATGATTTCTGAAGGATCACGTGACACTGAAGACTGGAGTAATGATGCTGAAAATTTAGCTTTGCATCACAGGAATAAATCACATTTTGCAATACATTAAAAAAGAAAATGGTTCTTTTTTTCCTAACCTGGTGTTTCAGAGTTGCTTAAGCCTTTAATATATTTTTAACATCCATTTTATCAGTCAGTCAGTAATGTTGTTTTATGAGGAAACCATCTCATTTCTGCTCCAGCCTCCTCATTTTCAGCTAAGACATAAATAAAATGCATTACGCAAAGGCTTGGATTACAGTATTGAGAGCTCTGATTAAAATTCATAGGAGTTTGATTTGCCAATTCGGTCTTTGAGGGAATAATGGGAAATTAATGTTTAATCCTATTAAGATAAGGATGTGTTCTTGGACGCGTCTCTATCTGCATCTCCACAGCGACCATCCACCATAAATTGAATTCCTTCTATGACTGCAGAAGTCTCTGGCTTCCCTCAAGTCATTACCAAACCCATGACCAGCTCAAAACACAAAATATTGTTATGATAGGGTGCTTATCTGATTTCCAAATGGAAATCATGTGTGAACTAAATCACTCTGAATAACAGCTCAGATGGTATTAAAAGGATTTCGCCTGACAGCGATAAGTAAAAGCAGAAATATGTTTAGATATCAGCCCTCGGTGATATCATCCACATTACATTAAATCAGCTTCTATGATGATGAAAAGGGAAATTATCACTGATCAAGGCACGACATGTTCACATAAGTTTGAAAGTCCCATGTGGCTGAACTGAGAGTTGTTTTGTCAGTCCCACTGCCTCCGAAGGTGAAAAACAGTCAACAAAAATTAACATAAATTAATAAAGTGTTAAACAGGTTAGACAAACTTTTCATTCAAATCACCTAAAATACATATACTGTACCAAAGGTGTTTCCTCAGAAGAGGCAAGAGAGGCAGAATCTCCTTAAAACATTGGATGAAAAAAAAATTAGTAGTACAAAAATAAAACAACGCCACTAATATTAAAAAGTATATAAATCACTTGTTGTCCAATAGCAACACCATCAGGTAAAGTTACAGCAGGAGTCCGCGTCTCTCTCACCACCCCCTTGAGCCCCACGAGTTTTAACCTCCCGGTCTGGCAACCTCCCGGTCTCCCTCTTGTAGCCAACACGGAAGTGACTAAAACTGCAATTCCTCGACTGGCCGCTAGAGACTGGCTGCAAAAGGGAGTCAATCCCATAGACTCCCCATGTTAAAATGCCCAACTTCACAGCAGTAAAAAATATGTTTACAGCCTGGTACAAAAAGTGGTTTTGGTCTATATAGCTAATTTTGCCCTTCATGTCAACTGTGACGGGGGTGAATTTTTTTATAACTCATCCGTTTAATTTATATTAAGCCTCAAAGTTCTGCATAATTTAGGGCGTGGCCACTTGAGTGACAGGTGGATTGCCGCTGCTGTCACCACTGTCGTGCTAGGCGGGCGTTGTTTCAGCAACCAGCTCCACCCACGTCCTGCCTATTTGCCCATTTTCGATTATCTGGGAGTGCAATGACGCGATTCCAAGATGGCGACGGATGACTCTCGCCGCAGAAACCTACGGGTGACGTCACAGACACTACGTCCATGTTTTTTACAGTCTATGGTTTTAACAGACCCCTAAATGCCTCCATTGCAATATGATTGGATAAGAATTATATTTGGCTGTGATTGGTTCACGTAATAAATCCCGCCTCTTGTGTTCATGCTCATTCCGCTTTGCAGAGATACAGCCTCAGATGCAGTTTAGCATGATTCCAGCAAATTCGTTGATGCGTTAAATGGTAACCATTTTGTATATCAACACAAAATCCATACTTTTTTTGCCAGCGTGGTCTGAAGTAGGGTTGTCAAAAGGTACCGGGTTCGGTACTTTCGGTACTGAAATTTTAAAAACGTCCATTTCCCGCTCACATTTGAGCGCTTTTGAGCCGATTTTTAAACATCGTGTTCACGCGCTCACAACTCTAGTCTTAAGGTGATCCGGGTCAAAATTGGTGAAAATCAGACCAATGGTCTAGGAGGAGTTCTATGAGAAGTTGACTATGGTAAAATTGGTATTTATGTTGTCGGCATGACCCAAAGAATATATTGAGAGCAGTTCTATTACAATAGGCTAATACATTCTAAAGTTATTAGCATTTTTGCAAATTTCTTTATAACTTTTGACAACAAGTTGGTGCTCACCAAAATGATCAACACCCAAAATGACTGACATGGAAAAATTGGGTATGGTTTGACTCTGCATGCTCCACCGATTCTAAAAAGACCAGTTTTGACAAAAGCATCCACATTTCATATCTCCTGACCACTAGTGTGGTCTGTGCAGGTAGCCTTAGGTCATGCTTGTTGTAACACACACCAAGTTTGGTCTCAATATGAGGAAACCACGTTAATTTTTGTGTTCAGGTGTTATTCGAAAAACGGTCTAATCAACTTGAATTCTTTTTGCCTTTTTGCCAGCATGGTCTGAAGATGGTCTGGGCCAATTTTGGTGAAAACCTTACAATTTTTACATTTTGGTGTTTTGATTCGACTCTGCAAACCAAGGATTCAGAGGAAAAAATAAAAAAGAATTTTCCTTCTAGACCTTGCCGTTCAAAAGTTATTAGCATAAACATGAGTGAAATTTTTGGACACGTGGTGGCACAAGAGATTTTGATTTAAATACTCCCTTTTAACCCATACGACCGAGACATGAATTTACATTTGATTAAAAAAAACCCTAACCCTAACCCTAACCCTATGATATGGTTAACTGTGTGCATCTTGTTTATGAAAGAATAGTGTCACTTTTTGAAGCTTGACCTCCATTATCTAATCATAAATGTAGCTTCATTATATTTGAATAGAGTTTACTAATGCCTGATTTTCCTTTGGCTCCTGAGTCATTGGTCACATGGAGTGTCTATGATTTGCGTTCCTCCAGCTGAGCAACTGCTATTGAGATAAATGTGAATGCTAACAAATAGTTTTCTCCATGCATCTCAACCTCCTTACAAATAACATAACTGTGAAGGGAATCTATAAACATTTCACTCCACTGCCAATGGCACATTTCTGCATGCGTGCCGTGACCGCTATATGTGCAATGACAGCAATCAACGAACAGCAAACCATCATCATTGCATAGAGGCTTTTATCTCTTCTCACACCACTTCCCTGCTCTCATTGTTCGACCTTCAGCCTAATCCATCAAGCTTGTGGCTTGGATCCCCTCTCTCTATCTGGAAACTTCTATTGCAATACGGCCCATAAAACTCAACAACAGCTATTACCATCTCACAAAAGCATGGCTGAAGATCCCACCCTGTAATTAAATAGTGAACGTGGAAATTTATTAGCCCCTTTAGACACAGTAGCTTACATACATAATGAAGCATATCCCAAAACCTAAGCGAAGGACTCTCTGGAATGTCGAGAATGAAATAATGAAGGATAACAATGTGCTGCAACTGTGGAATAGTAGTGTGATTAATTGCAGTCGATATAATGCATTTTCATCTGGATAAGTACTTGAAAGTTTTTCATTTATGTTGAAATTATTATACAAATGCATGTAATGCGTGTATAAATAAAGAAGTATGGTGGTGAGTCTTGATTATGAAATGGACAGGGATTTTTTAAATAAATAGCACACATTGTCTGTGTTGTTTTCTGTCTTCTGTAGTGTAAATGAAGTCCACTTATTTACATGTTACACAACTCATGTTAGACAACTGCAGTGGATGAATACAAAGCCTGAATAATAAACCCTTCTAGCAGATTGTCTGAAAACATCCAAAGATTTAAAAAACGACAACAACAACAACAACAACTGAGTTTCAGAAATGGCTTGTTCTGACATCTTTGAATTTGTGAGCTATCACTGAATGTCTGTCAAATAAGAATGTTGAATTGTGTTGTGCAGTCAGTGAGATCACTCTGATCAGCTGTTCAGTATCAAGCCAGTGCACAAGAAGAAAAACAAACATGCTTTAGGGAAGCAAACGATGAAGTAAAAAAGGCACATTCAGATCCCAGCTAACACAAATATGTTCTAAAAATGTTTTGCTAATGTTTCCATTATGAAACTGTTATTTCTATTTAACATTTCTATTAACATTACTAAAAGAAAGAATTGTACCGGATTATTCACATGGCTTGGAAAATTATTGGTGTTAAAGAACAGGCATCACTGCAGACTATTTATGAACAGGCTATTTTAAAACAAGGGAATAAGATTGTCTGTGATCCATTCCATGTATTGCACACAGAGTATGAGTTGTTGCCCTCTGGGAGGAGGTTTAGAGTCTCTTGATGCAGATTGAATAGGTTTAAAAACTCTTTTATTCCTGTGTCTATAAAGTTATTAATAGTGGCAGTATGGAATTGTAATTTGCTGTAATTTGATTTTTTTTCTTTATTTACTGTTGTTATTTTTGTTGGCATTGCTTGTTCTCTATTGTTTGTATTTGTTAATGATTGTGTGTCAATTGTCAGCTGACTGCAGCATGGGTGATGGGCCCAAGACAAATTTCCCCATTGTGGGATAATAAAGTTTACCTTACCTTACCAACTGGTCAATGTGACTCATCCTCAAAATGGCAAGCAAGTGCTCCTTTGTTTACAGTTTGTATTTTCACAGTCCTACACTGTAAAAAGTTTTTTTTTTTTTACCAGTTTCAACTTCAAAACTTAAGTTTAGCAGCTGCCTTAAAATTTCAAGTTAAATCAACTTAAACGTACAAGTCATTTAAACTTATTTTATTGTAGTGAGTTGAAATGACTGGTACTTTTAAGTTGATTTAACTTAATTTTAAGACAGCTGCTGAACTTAAGTTTTTAAGTTGAAACTGGTGACCTGCTGGTATACAGAGTTACTTCCTCTCGCACAGGTGCAGAATGTCCAGCTGTAGTCTTTCAGGTGAGTTCAAGCGCAACTTTTTGCCCAGACGTAGGCTATGTGAACTGACAACAAAGTCAGCTTTCATGCTAGTTCTTTGATTTTTTTAGGCTTTTCAGTTCAGTTTTCAGTATTTTTCAGTTCATCAAGTAAACCTTGTATTGTTTTTGGATGTGTGTAGCACCTACTACTCTGCATATTTCCTGCAAATTTACAAACCTGCTGCTAAAGTTTTTAAAGTTAATTTTTTTTTTTTTTTTTTTTTACAATTTTAATAATTTATAAATTGCCCTAACATCTGGGCCATTTTTAAATTTAATCAAGCAGGGCTCACACCACAGGAGTTTTAGGCTGATTCATCCCTGATTTTCCCCTCCCGAGAATTTGAGAAAAAATCTTTTCAAGGACCTTGGTCAGTTCTGATGTTTGGTGTGGATTATCTGGTAATGTGAGGAATTCGCAGATTGAATCTTGCTTCTCCCAATCTGCTCGCACACAAATCAGGGCCTACCTGAGCATAATAAACATTTTCGATATTTAGAATTTTAAAGGTGACCTATTATGCCCCTTTTTACAAGATGTAATATAAGTCTCAGGTGTCTCCAGAATGTGTCTCTGAAGTTTCAGCTCAAAATACCCTACAGATAATTTATTATACAATTTTTAAAATGCCTATTTTAAGTGAAAGCAGAAATACACAGTTCACAAATGCAAATGAGCTTCTGCTCCCCGCCCCTTTTTCCAGAATAGGGCTGTGCCTTTACAGCTCATAACTCAGATACTCTGCTAAAAAACATCTGTTTGATTTTGATTATCATTTCTATTACACTGAAATCATGCGTTTTAAAGCCACATCACTTTAATCTTCGGATATATGGTTTTCTGAGCGCACACACCTGAAGCACGTGCAAAGAAAGTGGATGTCACACGATACAAAGTTGTTTTTCATGTCTTATTGTGCTTAAACTGTCAAATACACACAAATATATGTTAAAAAGACACACAATATATTTATAAAAATAGTCGGTTATGTCTGCGAAGGTAAACGACTGGGAAAGAAATCACGTTTATATTAGATCTGTGTGGCAGCCAGAGCTGGGACTCTAAATTGTGTCCTGTGCTTGACTGTACAGCCAATGACAGAACAGTTAGCATGCTTTAATCAAACTTTTGCCATGACGTTAAAACTAGTACACTGTTGCCACTTGCAAAAACACAATGGTGGCACAGTGGATGGAAATGTGTAGTAAGGAGTGGTAATATTATTACAAGATCCCCATTCTACGTCACGGGGGAAGCAAAATCTGAGTGGCTCATTTTTTCACAAGCTTGCAGAGAAAGGCTTAAAAAAAAAAAAAAAATAAAAAAAAAATACTGGGTTGCACTTTTCCACGTTTTCTGGGTTGGTAGATGCACCAGAGACATGAATATAGCACGTAAACATGGAAAAAAATAGATTTTCATGATATGTCACCTTTAAATTGGGACGATCAAAGCTATGATTACATCAGTACTTTCACAACAGCCAATGCGCGACCACAAAACAAGCTGTTGCACGGGTCTGTTGGATAGTGGAGATGGAGGAAACTGCTTGTGGAAGTTTTACAATAGCACGACTGTCTGTATAATGTGTCGAAAATGTACCATGACCATAAGGACAAAGAGAAGAACTGGGGTGAAATAGCCTCAGTTACAAACATACCGGAAGAGTGTTACAAGCTGCTAACACACTCTAAACATTACTTGCAGAAACGTCAATGACGATCTGCTGTGTGAGATCTTGTGAGGCATTCTCTCTGACATGATGAAAAAAACAGCTAAAACCAGCCTAAGCTAGGGTGCGTTTCCTAAAATCATTGTTAGCCAACTATGGTCACAAGTTCTGTCGTTACCAACATAGTTCAACGATTCAGCGTTTCCTGAAACCTTAGTTCAAATGAATATTTGCAAACAGCGTCACAAACTTACGTGGTTGGAACTACAGCTCTCGACCTGTGGTTTAGAAGCATAGTTCCTTGTTAGTAAGACATATGGGCTCAATAAATTAGGCTCAATAAGCAAGCTAACATGCAGTACAATCTATATCTTTTACTCGATCTTAATATAAATGCATTTTAACCTATGTATTTTTAAGCTTTTGAATAGTGCCCATGCGCATAAATGCGGAAAAAGGGAATATGTGGAACCCCGGAATATGACGTAAGAGGGAACCCGCGATGAATCAAACATCAAATAATAATAATAATAATAATACATTTTATTTAAAGGCGCCTTTCATGGCACTCAAGGACACCTTACAATCAGAAATAAAACAATTACATTAATTAAAAAACAAACAAAAACAATGCAACAGACAAGATAAAATCACATAAAAGCCTGCCTAAACAAACATGTTTTTAGACGAGATTTAAAAACTGGAAGACTTGAACTGTTGCGAACCTCAGCAGGAAGTGCGTTCCATAAAAAAGGTGCCACATAACCAAAAGCTTGTGACCCCATAGAAGCTGTCCGTGTACGTGGAAGTACAAGAGTAACTGCCGAAGAAGACCTTAAGTTACGTGATGGAATTTGTACATGGAGAAGATCCAAAAGATATGGAGGTGCCAAGTTGTTGAGTGCTTTATAAGTTAAAAGTAAAATTTTAAAATTTACACGGAATTTAACTGGAAGCCAATGCAAATTTTGTAAGACAGGAGTGATATGTTGGGAAATGGAAGTTTTGGATATAACCCGAGCAGCGGCATTTTGTACCAACTGTAATTTCTGGAGTGCTTTTGAAGGAAGCCCGTAAAATAAAGCATTGCAATAATCAATTCTTGAAGTTACAAGAGCATGCACAAGAGTAGCCGTGCTCTTCGTTGAAAGAACGGGACATAAACGTTTGATATTCCTAATATGAAAGAATGCAGAACGGGTAACACTATTAATATGAGCTTCAAAAGACAATGTTTGATCAAAGATGACTCCCAAACTTTTAACCTGATTGGACAATGGAACATTAAAATGATCAATTAAAACAGAAGAAATGTTTGACTTACCTAATATAGTTTTTGTACCAACAAGAAGAATTTCTGTTTTACTATTATTCAGTTTGAGAAAATAACGTGAAAACCAAACTTTTAATTCTTCGAGGCACTCAACAAGAGCAGAAGGGAGAAACGTTGAAGAAGGTTTAGAGGAGAGATAAAGTTGGGTGTCATCTGCGTAGCAATGAAATTGAATACCATATTTCCTAAAGATGGTGCCTATAGGAAGAAGATAAATAAGAAACAAAAGAGGTCCCAAAACAGAGCCCTGTGGAACACCAGTGACAGCTGGAGTAGTGGTTGATTGAAACTGTTTAAGTTGTACAAATTGTGTACGGTCTATAAGATAAGAACGAAACCAAGAAAGGACTGTACCAGTAATTCCAATAGATTCCAATCTGTTTAATAATATAGTGTGTGAGACGGTATCAAATGCTACGCTAAGATCCAGAAGTATAAGAATTGATAAAAGTCCAGAATCGGCAGCTAATAGTAAATCATTTGATTTTTTTATAAGTGCGGTCTCAACACTATGCAGAGAACGAAACCCAGACTGGAACCGTTCAAATAAACCATTACCGGAAAGATGACCACGAAGCTGGGAAGCAACAATCTTTTCAAGAATTTTAGACAAAAATGGCAAATTGGAAATTGGACGATAATTGTCAAAATTACTTGAATCAAGCCCTGAAAGCGAAATGACAGGGAACAAAAAATAGTGAATTAGTCATCAGGTGCCATGTTCAATATAGCTGCATTTTAGAGATCTCTGTAAGTTATTTCTCGGTGACGTCATTAACAACGGCCCTACATTGTTGAACTAATGTGGTTCGAATGACGGAGATGCGACCGTGTTCGGGAAACAGTCGTGACTAGCAAGTTAGTTTCCACAATAATGCATCGTACTACGGAGGTTAATGAGCGAGTTATGTCGTTGTATGGGAAACGCACCCCTGGTTGGCTGGTCTTAGCTGGTTTAAGCTGGACGTAGCTGGTTTTTGCTGGTTTCCCAGCCTGACCAGCTGGAAGTGGTCATAACCCCTCCAAAACCAGCCTGCTTGCCAGCTATGACCAGCTAAAACAAGCCAACCAGCTTAGGCTGGTTTTGGCTGTTTTTTTTTTTTCAGCAGAGATAATCCTAATAATATCTTTAAATGTGTGATGCGCCAAGGTTTTCAAATCTTGTAGTGTGTGCATGTTTAAGATTTGAGGGAAAATTGCTAAGGTTCTCCCTATGTACGTGCTGCAACCAGATTTCGTAATTGGCTGGGATTTTAAAACTCCTGTAGTCTGAGCCCAGCTTTAAGTGCAATGTTTTATCCAATCTTTTTAACTTGTGTCATGCACGTAATACCAGTAAACCTGTTAACTTTTACGTGGACTGCAAATCAACAGGAATGACATCAACCATAATTTCATCCACTTAGAAAAAGTAGTCCCACAATAGAAAAGTGATTTAGACAACTCTCCATTTTAAACCCTTTGGAATGTTGACCTGGTGGTAAGTGCTTCACTGTACTTACAATGAGTCAAAATATTTTCGGTAGTAATTGACAGCATGTCACAGATACTGTCAGAAGAGCTTATCTTGTATTGAACCGGAACATTCCTTGATCATTTCCACACACTGCACTAGCTCTCCTCCTGTTTCGGCACTTCCTACGGCTCACAGTGAAGGTCAGACTCCTTGAACTATCTCACCTGTCACACTTTGTCACCAGCTGAATTTGAGCGTAGCAAGGAAAGGAACTAACCTCACTCCATGGAATACATTTACAACTAGAACGACTCCGCTAAATGCCACTGGGGCCAAAATCCACCACGGCTTGGCGTGACTTATTGAAACGTAGTCCAGCATGAAATACCACCCACCATGCGTTTCCCCTCTGTGCGGTCCGTGTTCACAGCTTCTGTATTTTCTGTCCGCCAGTGGCTCTCTGAAGTCATTTAGACCAAAACAAAATGCAGAGAAAAGAATGGGTACTTAAATAGGTCCCGTCATGTGTGTTTCATGCGTATGCCTGATTAGCTTATCTTTTAGATTTCTCATCTCTGAGCTTTTTCACATGATTTTCCACACCCGTTGCAGAATGTGTATGATGTTCATCAATTTTTAAAGATTTTTTTAAAAAAAGAAGTGCACTTAATTGTAGTGAATGTGCACTGGTAAAAAATGCTGGGTTAAATATAGCAGCAACTGGGTTTTTTTGACCCAGTGACTGGGTTAAATGTTTCATTTAACTCAACTATTGCTTAAAAATTACTATATGGCTGGCTTAAAATTAACCCAAAAAAAGGTTGTAAATTAAAAATCAGACGCATAATTACTAGAGGCATCAGTAAAAAAAAGTTTAAATTTATTAAGCAAGTTCAGTTACAAATAGATTAAAATACATGACATACAACTTTTAAATGAAACAACATTGAAGTATTTTAGTTTACCAAAAATGCTTGTCAGTCTATACATTTGAACCATTTATCTCAACAGAATTACAAAATTATATATAAAGATGTGCTTAAGTCCTAAATAGCCTAAATAGCCCCCTAAATTTCAGCTAATTTGAATTTAATATAACTGTAAACTGTAAATTATTTGAATTTACATGCAATGAAGTAATAAGTACTCTTTTTAAAAGTCATACTTTTACCACACTGCAAAAAATGCTTTTCTTACTTAGATTTTTTATCTTGTTTCGAGCCAAAATATCTAAAAATTATATTCTAAAAAAAAAAAAAAAAAAAAACAAGTCAAAATTAAGTGAGTTTTTGCTTGAAACAAGCAAAATAATCTGCTAATAGGGTAAGCAAAATAATCTTGATTTCTGCTTGAAATAAGATTATTTTGCTTATCCCATTGGCAGATTATTTAGCTTGTTCTAAGCATAAACTCACTTAAATTTGATGTATTTTTTTCTGAAAACAAGATAATTTTTGCTTGTCTAGAAAATCCTTCTTGATTTAAGAATTTTTAGATATTTTGGCTGGAAACAAGACAAACAAATCTAAGTAAGAAAAGCATTTTTTGCAGTGCAAGTAGGACTTTTACTTATTTCATACCGCCTTTTATTTCATACTACTTTTTTTTAAACACCACTAACAAAAAACGCCTTTTATGGTCTTAATTTTAAATGTTAAACATCTGAAAAGGGAAATGAAAACATGTATCTGAAGCAGGGGTGATTAATAGTGAGTTAATGATAGGATGCAGAAGATTTGGATCTCTGTTGAGATGAATAGTCTGAGGAATCCATCAGAGCTCACGCTGCTCCAGCTTTTCAGGCCTTGCTGTGTGGGGGGAAAGTGGCAGAACCCAGTTGACCTCCCCAGTGGTAGTCCCCTCTTTTGTTTACCCACAACATCCCACCCTCCACATCCCCACAAGCCCGCAGTGCTGAGCTGACCCTCTACCACCACTTGACTTCTACCCAATTAAACCAATTTGTGTCAGGGAACTGGGGTGATCTGTCAACATCCTGAATCAAAGTGTTGTGTGAGAACGCCAGCCAGAAGAAAGTGCCCTGGAGCGTGTGAATGCCTTGGGATCATGCTGATGAATGCTAGAGAGCTCGGGCTAACTAAAGTGGCTACAGTGGATACAGAGCAACATATGGAACGTTCCCATATTCCATAACACGTCGTGTGACTGATTTGGAGTCGTTTCAGAGAACCCATTTCTGATTTGCTATGAAAAACTAACAAACTATTCTTTAATTGACTCCGACAATTCCAGAAGAATGTCTGCTTTTCATTACTATTTCTTTTTTCTTCTTTTCAGAGTGCATTTAATGAGTTAGTGTTTAGGGAGCGCCATGGCCTGAGCCAAAAAACACAATAACCGGATTTATCCCGTCAGCATCTTTGGGACGTTCCCTATTTGTTGTCATCACTTACGTAGAATCTCAGCATACCTTAAGCATTGACATTTCAATCCCATCAATCCCTCTGTGAACTTCTGGCTTGATCTGTGAGGTTATTTCGGAGCCCTTTATTCTGCAGCCAGTTGTTTGCGGAAAGCATCCATAAAAAGCGATGCATAATCCCTAGTTGTTTTTATCTTAAGGGAAACAATCGTTTACAGGAGTACAGCAGTGCTTTGTCTTTGTGATGAATCACTCAGGCGCTGTGTAAATGCTGGGCTTTAAAATGGCCCCTGCTGACTGATGAGAGAGCCCACGACTGTATTTTAAAAGGCTGGGACTGATCCACGGCCGCTAATGGAGAGAATACTTAGTCATCTCAGCGGAAGGGAAGAGCAATTGGGCAGAAGTGTGGAAGTGTTGCTCAGGTTGGTGTGGGGTGTGAGTGGGTATCAGTGCTGCCAGGTGATAAAGAGAGTGTAGCAAAGTCATTTTTCACAGAGAACTGTGGCTTAAAATTAAGAAACAAGCTAGATTACGGTGAAAAATGAATGGGCCGGGCTCGATCTTTATCTAAAGAGTGGAATTCAACCTTGACCTGAATCCTTCAGATGATTCTAAACGAAAATATGACTGTAAATGCGTTTGGATCGTGTCCTTTGAAACAAATGGTTTCCAAATATTTGGAATATTTTCCAAGTGGAGTTTAAGAGTTGTAACTTTACTTACTTAAAGTTCTGTTTATTAATTCTGTTTGGATGAGCCAAGTTAGAAACCATAAGATGCTGATGAGTGCACACCTGTGACCGTACAATCTGTATTAATGAGGTCATATGCAGTAGATAGTATGACTTATTCAAGAATTGCTTATTCAAGAATACACACTCCAAAAAATGCTGGGTCAAAAACAATCCAGCTTGGGTTATTTGGCAACCCAGCACCGGGTAAATATTGGACAGAACACATGCTGGGTTATTTTGACCCAGCTGGTTGGGTTAAATGTTTTTACCAAACACGCTGGGTTGTTTTATCTAATCTAAGTCAACTTTGATCTAAGTCAACTTTTGTTTAAAAAATATTATATTGCTGGCTTAAAATGCACTGCACTGTAAAAAATTATCATGATTTTAATGGTAAAAGACTGTAAAAATGCTGCAGTATAAACCTATTATTTGGTTAATGGTCAGTTCCCCTACTATATACGGTGAAAAACTGTATTGGACATTAGGTGTAATTTTTACTGTAGTATACTGTTTTTGGAAAGAACATATAATTTACAGTGAATAACCATCAACTGACATTCCCAGAATTCCCTGTTACATTTCACATTTATTTATTTATTTATTTATTTTAAATAACTATTGAAATAACTGTTTCTTCTTCATTTTTCTTATCAGTTGTGTACATTAGGGTTGTACATCTAATGTTGTTAAATTTATTAATGTTGTATTTTAAAAGCTACTTGTGATGGGCTTTGGTTCATCATGTGACTTTTATCACCACCTGCTTTTGATGGTTATCAGTATAGTACACATATTTTAGTACTTTAGTAGGTTGGTATAAATTCATAAAATTGTAAATTTTATGGATTATTTTTTTTATGTATTTTTTTACAGTGTGGAAATTAAAAATCACACATAGAATTACAGACGCAACAGCGATAACCAGCATATGAACTTTTATTATTAAGGAAGAAAACCCATAGACAAAAACTGAATTTATTTGGGTGAATACAGCATAGTTTACAATATTTCATTATTAGCATTAAAAATGACCCAGCAGCTTAGTTACAGAAAAACTATATAGTACCTGGGTAAAAATGTTAAAAACAACCCAATAAAATGACCCAACAGGCTCAACTCAAGCATTTTGGGTTAAAAGAGAAGTCCACTTCCAGAACAGTAATTCACATATAATGTACCCCCTTGTCATCCAAGATGTTCATGTCTTTTCTTTCTTTAGTCGTAAAGAAATTATGTTTTTTTTGAGGAAAACTTTTCAGGATTTTTTTCCATATAATGGACTGATATGGTGCCCCGATTTTGAACTTCCAAAATGCAGTTTAAATGCTTCAAGTGATCCCAAATGCGTTTGTAAACAATCCCAGCCAAAGAAGAAGGGTCTTATCAAGCGAAACGATCGGTTATTTTCAATAAAATAATGCATTTTAAATACTTTTTATTCTCAAATGCTTGTCTTGTCTTGCTCTCCCTGATCTCTGTGTATTCTGACTCAAGACAGTTAGGGTATGTCGAAAAAAATCATATTTTCTCCCTCAACTTCAAAAATCATTTCAAAATCGTCCTACATCGCTGCAGAAGCACCGACACAGTCTTTGCAAAGTGAACATGCAAAGAAGATCAAACACCCTTAACAAAAAGGGAAAAACAGCGACATAGGATGATTTCGAAGTTGAGGGAGAACATGAGATGGGAGTTTTTTGACATACCCTAACTGTCATGAACCGGAAAAAAACAAAGTTCAGGCAGAGTAAGACAAGACGAGCGTTTGACATTAAAAAGTATATAAACTGTATTATTTTAATGAAAATAACAGATTGTTTCACTAGATAAGACCCTTCATCCTCAACTGGGGTCATTTACAACCGCATTTGGGATCGTTTGAAGCCACATTTAAACTGCTTTTTGGAAGTTCGAACTTGGGCAATTTCATCTTCCAGTTGTCTGCTTTAATTAATCATTAGCTAATGATAACTAATTCTATATCCATAACCACAATGACATATTACTTAACAGTTAGTTAATAGTTCTGTGCGTCAACAAGTAAAGTCATAACATGATACATTTGCAAATTGTTAGCTAATGAGTATTTAAAGCAGACAACTGGAAGTTGAAGTACATAGCTTTGACCACTGTGGTAATTAACATATGAATTTACATCATTAGTTAATAAAATAAGTTATTAGGGAATTAATACATTATGTACTAAAGCACATTTCACTCTGATTTTATCATAATTTTAAGTAGTTTTAATAGAAATGACAGTATATTTTAGTGTATCATAACATAGCGTATTATACATGTTTGTCAGTACATTCAGCAGTATATTTTGATGATAGACAACAGACATAATTATAAAATTACAAATAAAGATGTACTTAAGCAGATAAAATACACACTCTAAAGTTCAGCCAACTGCATTTAATATAAATTTAAATTATAATTTAATTTAATTGCAGTTAACATGCAGTTAGTGTCCGAAACATTACATTTAGTTCATAGTTAAAAGGTTATCCACTGGAACGCCACCTCTCCCGTGAACGTGCATATGACAGTTAGCGTAAGCTAGAGATTAAGGTTTATAAAGTTTTAAATATGGATATTTTTCTTACACAAACACATCAAGTCACTTCAGAAGGCCTTTATTAATCTGCTGGAGCTGTGTGGAGTACTTTTTATGATGAATGGGTGCACTTCATTGTACTTCAAAATCTCAACAGTCATTGCCTGCCATTATAAAGCCAGAACATTTTTAATACAACTCATTGTTTTTCATTTTTGGGTGAACTATCCCTTTAAGAATGTATATTTAAAAGTATATCAATTCCATATGTACCTTTTTAAACTATACTAAAGTGTATTTAGTTTATAATATTGTTCTATGGACCTCTTTCAATTTGTTTTCCATTCATATAGGGCTCCTCTGGATCTTTCTGAAATATTATCCAATCCTAAAAACTTTGACTTGAAACCTAATTGAATCCTAATAGCAAAAGTTTCCATCTTCATAGCATTTTTATCATGTAAAAACTATAACACAACTCAGTTAAGACTCTAATGCCCTCATTAATACTACAAATATGATCACATCTTATCTTCAAAAGAATACAATGAAATAAAACACTAAATATATCATATTTAAGGCGCACAGACAGAAAGCCCCATTCGGAAGAAGGATGCAGCGAGCCGTTGCTGGCGACAGTCCAGCAATGCTGTTCTTGTTTAACTGGCTGAATTACACTGTATTGCTCTGTCATATTGCTGCTCAACTAAATCCACTGATGTTATTAGCTAAATGATGGTGGCTAATGCTGGTTGTCTTATGAAGAACAGATTGCAGGGCAGCGGTGCGACGCTCTAATGTAAACCATGGATACTCTTTTGATGTCGGTCCTCTCTCTGTAGTCGTTTGATTGTGCACAGGATTTGTCTGTTCATGAAAGTGTTCATCCACAAACAAAGCCAATCCGTCTCAGTGTATCAGAAACACCTGTTCCATTTGATGCTGTTGAATGAAAGCTCTCAGCTCTCATGAGTTCAGGTGCAGCTCTGACTGACGTGGAGGTCAACCTGACACAAGTAGCAGCTGGATAAGAGTTCACTTGCTGTTTTTATGGAAGGAAGTATGATATCAAAGTCATGTTGCATGCATTAGGGTGGACCAGAGAGTGTTGAAATACATTTTGTCTGTAACTGTTTTTTCAATATGTGTCTGAAATAGCATATGGACATCTCCTCATCACCCTTTACCATTCCCATTTCATTTTAAAAATGGCAAACAAATGTATAAAACTTACTGCTCTAAAAACTTAACCAACAATGTTACTTCAACTTGAAGTAGATTTTAGCATACAGAAATGTAATTCTGGCCTAAAAAACTCTTAAAATGTAATTCCTTTACACAAAAACAGTATTATTTATAAAATTATAGTGGATTTGTGCATCGGTTTGAATGTAAGGACCAGAAAGAAGTCAAAATGTTAATTATTTTACCAAAATAGGAGGGATCATACAAAATGCATGTTACTTTTTATGTAGTACTGACCTGAAAAAAGATATTTCACATAAAAGATGTTTACATATAGTCCACAGGAGAAAATAATAGTTGAATTTATAAAAATAACCCCATTCAAAAGTTTAAATACATTTGATTTTTAATACTGTGTTGTTACCTGAATGATTCACAGCTGTGTTTTTGTTTAGTGATAGTTTTTCATGAGTCCCTTGTTTGTCCTGAACAGTTAAACTGCCCCACAAATTCATTGTTTTTTCAGCATTTTTGTGTATTTTATCCCTTTCTAACAATGACTGTATAATTTTGAGATCCATCTTTTCACATAAGGACAACTGAGAGACTATTACAGAAGGTTCAAGCTTTCACTGAAGCTTCAGAAGGTAAAACGATGCAGTAAGAGCCGGGGTGGGGGGCGGTGAACAGAATGAACAGAATGAAGATGTGTACATTTTTCTTATTTTGGTTCAATATCATATTGTTTTTTTCATTTAGTGCTGCCCTTCAGAAGCTACAGAAGATACTTACATGTTTCCCAGAAGACAAAATAAGTTAAATTTACCCTGATCTTCAAATTCCAAAAGTTTTCACCCCCAGCTCTTAATGCATTGTGTTTCCTTCTGAAGCATCAGTGAGCGTTTAAACCTTCCGTAATAGTTACATATAAGCCGCCCAGTTGTCCTTAGTGTGAAAAGATGGATCTCAAATCATTCTTTAAAGATGAAGATATAAGTATACAACATATATGAATAATCCGCAGAGAGAAATAGAATATGTACAGATGTTAATAATAGGAACTGCTGTATAAATATATGTGCACTTCATTCTCACAAGGGAAATCAATGATTTTGTTTCCGCATGGTCTCCTCTACATCATACATCATCCTTTGTCTGGAAGCAACTTCTTCTAACAGATGCATAAAGATGCTTGGACATCTGAAAAATGGCCAACACACAAATCATAGTGCTAAATTCTGAGTGCTAAACATTATAATCTGCAACCCATTTGTAGTGAGGCCTGTAACCTTGTAGTTGCAGAATGTTTCTTTTCGCTTTCAGCGAGGCAATCACGTCGCACACATATGTTGCCCTTTGCTCGTGGCATTATGGTTACAGTCCGCTGCAATCCCCCAAGATTCAGCTTTCTACTCCATTCCACTAATTTATCTCTGATCGTGAGCCATACCCACCCACATGACAGATATTGTTTGCACAAGCCTTTCTCCTTCATTTCTGCAATCCTTCCATAGTCCTGTAGAACTGGTCTAATTATTGTCATTCCGGTTTACATGTGATTTTAATTCCAGAGCACATTTGCCCCACGAAACAGCACAGATTTATCTTTTTTTTATTTATTTTTTTTTATTTATTGTGATGTCAATGACGTTTAACCTCCCTAGAGTCAGTTAGTTGTTAATGTTAAGTTTGATGAATTCTCATTTTGGATATTAATGCTCTAAATTTAAGTAAGTAGTTGGTCGTTAGACCCTCTCAAGGGACGTCTGTTTTCAAACTTGGTCATAATTTAAGCAGAAAGTTGGAACGGTTCTGTTACCTTGTAGGTGTGACCAAAGAAAACAGACCTCATCCTAATTTGTAGAAAATATTTTCCCAGGTTACAAATAAGCCTCATGCATTATTTCAATGCCTTTGATTAATGATATGCAAGTACACGTCCAGAAGCCTTCTATGAGCCATTTAGAAACATATGGACCAATGAAAGCCTTCATTGACTCGACCAGAGTTTCTTTTTCCAAGCAAAGTGACTTACCACACTGCAATCAGTCTTTCAGCTAAGAGTAAACTGCAAGTTCCGAAGGTAAAATAGTGGCTACATCAAAGTCAGCTTGGTCTAAATTGAAAAGGCATCTGAAGGCTGATGGCTTTAAAATGATAGGAAAACATCTGCATGTGGAACTGAACCAAACTTGCATTTTCATTTTTAAATGAACTAGCCAATAGTGATTAGAGAATATAATGACGATGATTGTTTTAAAGGAGACCTGTTATGCCCCTTTTTACAAGATGTAATATAAATCTCAGGTGTCCCCAGAATGTGTCTGTGAAGTTTCAACTCAAAATACCCTTCAGGTAATTTATTATATCATTTTGAAAATGCCTATTTTGAGTGGAAGCAGAAACACAGTTTTTGTGCATGTCTCTTTAAATGCAAATGAGCTGCTGCTCCCCGCCCCCTTTTCCAGAATAAGACTGCGCCTTTACAGCTCATAACTTAAATTTAGAGCATTAATATTCCAAATCCAGCTGCTTACTTAAATTTAGAATACTAATATCCAAAATGAGAATTCATCAAACTTAACATTACCAGCTAATTGACTTTAGAGGGGTTACTCTCTTTCACAATAAATTAGAAAAAAATTATAAATCTGTGCTGTTTTGTGGGGCAAATGTGCTCTGGAATTAAAATAACATGTAAACCAGAATGACAATAATTAACAGGACTATGGAAGGATTGCAGAAATGATGGAGAAAGGCTTGTGCAAACAATATCGGTAATACCTTATAGGCAACAATTCTCACTACTTACTTATTGGCATGCCTATTATTAACATATTGGCTGTTTATTAGTACTTATAAAGCACCTATTCTACATGACCATATTCTACATCCCTAATCCTACCCAGTACCTGAACTTAACAACTGTAAAAAACAAAACAAAAACACAATTTGTTGAGTCAACTTAAAATAATTGGTTATCTCGCTGCCTTAAAATTTGAAGTTCAGTCAACTCAAATAGGTTTAGTCAACTTGAACTGTTAAGTTGTACTAAGTGACAACTTAGATATTTGAGTTGACTAAACAAAAAAAAAATGTTTTGGTTTGCTACCCAGCTGACTTAAAATTTTAAGTTAAATCAAATCAAATTTCTAAGTTGTCACTTAGTTACAACTTAACATTTTAAGTTGACTAAACTCTTTTGATCTGACTAAACTTATAGTTTTAAGGCAGCCAGGTAACAAATTATTTTATGTTGACTCAACAAATATATATATGCCTTACTAATTATTAATAAGCTGCAAATTAGGAGTTACCTGAGGCAAAACCGTAGTTGATGGTTTGTTAATAGCGAGAACTGGACTTTAAAATAAAGTGTGACCAGTACATATCTGTCATGTGGGTGGTAACTCAGATACTGTTTTGAAATCATGCGTTTTAAAGCTACATCGGTTTAAACTGCTGATATAGGGTTTTCTGAGCACACACATCTGAAGCACACAGAAAGTGTTTGTCACACTGCATGTGAGTACTAAACTAAGTTCTCTTTCATGTCTTATTGCGCTTAAACTGTCAAATACACAGGAGTTAATGTTAAAAACACATGAGCTACAAAAACAGTTTGTTATGTCTATGCTATTAGATCAGTGTGGTAGCAGTGTAATATACAGTAAATAAATCAATAAATCCACTGCTTTCTTCTTGCTTTAGTCAACAACAGAACAGTTAGCATGTTTTGCTTGAACTTCTGCTACGACGCTAGAACTGGTACACCATTGTCACTTGCAAATCAAAATTGCGGCACCATAGGTGGAAACTTGCAGATTAAGGGGCGGTAATATTATAAGATAATATTAGAATAAGCGGCTTGTTTTTTCACATGCTTGCAGAGAAAGACTTACTGGGTTGTTCTTTTTCACATTTTCTCGGCTGGTACATGCACTGGGGACCCAATTATAGCACTTAAACATGGAAAAAGTCCAATTTTTACTATAAAAATTGTTCAAATCAGTTTTGAGCATAATGTCTGTAAACCCCTCCCTTCCATAAGCCTACTCTGCTCTAATTGGTCAGCTGGCCAAGCCTGTTGTGACAGGAGTACTGAGCAAGTTAACGAGCGCTGCCATCAGTGTTGCCAAGTCTTTGGCTGTTTTTGATGTCTGCAGGTTGAAGCGAACCCAGTAATGTCACATTTAGCCCCTGAAATGTGAATTTACCAGACAAAAAGTGATCGGGCTAGTTTTGCATAGCAGTTGGGTGAGTTTTGTTGTGAATACCTGGCAACCCTGAGCATGCACCTTTACATAAAACAATACGGTTTGTAAACCAAAATATGTCTAAGTTACATTCTTTATTATCAATTAGAACAGCGACAGTCTACATTAATCAACAAATTCTTAGGAAATAGTGTGTGCACATCAAATTTTCAAAACTATTTCAGTAAGACAGTAATATTGAGGTTTAACTGACAACTTAAAGCTGCACTAGGTATACGTCACATATTAGCACAAAAACCTTGATATTTTGAGGACTAACTTGAAATTGTATACATAATGTATCAATCTTACTTACAAGTTGTGGTTTGGCGATGCTTGTTAGTCCAAATAAAGAAGATTAGAAGCCAAAAAAGATAAAAGCCAAGATAAGAGAAGCAGAACTCTGTAAAATGACAAACACACAACAAATGATTTGAATTGTATTGCTGTGGTATTAAGGAAAAAATTAATTTTAACGACTGATTCTTCACATCATCAACATTCAGCAATGAAAACAAACTTAGTTTCACAGTGCAGCACTCAGCATCTTCTCAACATGATGTGAACACACTAACTAGCGTAAGTGTTTGTGGGCAGGTCACAGTGTTCGTATATTATGCTAATGTGTTACCCAGTGATGTAGATCAGTAACAGGCAGAAGATTTGAATATATAACGACTTGTTAAGCAGATTAAGAATTGACTTTCTTTTGAGAGACAAAATCTTTATGTAATGCACTTTTTTGATTAACAACTTTGCAGACTGTTTCCATTGAAGCAAAGCTACGTCACAAACTGCAAAAAGATATTTTTCGAAAACCCATATGACCTGCTTTTTAAATTGATTATGTGAAGGTAGACTGTGGGCCACATTATGAGTCTTTAAGTGCAGTAATTCTTTGACGAATCCCGCTGTAGATTTGGTCAGGAGCATGTCAGCAGCACACATATCTTTTCTCGTCTCTCATCCTACACTCTGAAATAAATTAGCGCTTCAGGCACGCAGGTGCGTGAGGTTGGCGTTTACAGTGTGAGTGTGGTGACGTCCTGGCCTTCTGTCGCAGGTGTGATCCACACCACCTCTTACTCTAATCTACATGTGAAGGAGTAAACATCACAGAGCTCCGGCTGCTGTGACTACACCTCCAGTAAGACTGCAAACCCTCAAATTGACACTAAATCACAGTGGTTTTCTGGTTTTCTTATGATGGGTCTCCATCTTGAAATTGACACAGGGTGTGAAATTGAGGTGTGCTGAGTTCCTGCTCGTGTAACTATGTTTTTCCTAAAAAAAAATGTTCAGGGTAGTGCACCATTCTGAATTTAAAGGGTTAGTTTACCCAAAAATGAAAATTCTGTCATTAATTTTCACCCTCATGTTTTTCCAAACCTGTAAGACCTTCGCTCATCTTCAGAACGCAAATTAAGATATTTTTTAAGAAATCCAAGAGCTTTCTGACCCTGCATAGACAGCAATGCAACTGACACTTTCAAGGCCCAGAAAATAGTCCATGTGACATCAGTGGTTTAACCGTAATTTTATGAAGCTCAACTTTTTGTGTGCAAAGAAAACAAAAATAACTCTCTTAGATCGTAGTCTGTATATTCTGGATCAAATAAGTAAGGCCAGGCAAAAAATTGCAAGTCATCCTCTCAGACAAATCTTTAGACATGTTTACAAGCTTCCTCTGCTTGTAAACAATACAGCGCATACGGGTATTCTGATTTCCATATTAAGTACTCTTTTAACAAGTATGGTTTTCTTTTTCAAATGATTATAATAAGTAGTAATTAAATGGCTATATAGAGGCTAAGACTATTTTAACAATCAAACATATTTTAACAATCTAAACATCCCATCATATAAAGCTAGGCTGTCAGACGTAAGAAGCGTGCTTTTTTTAAAGCACTGTAAACAAAAGGATTCCATATGCATAGTATTTACAGCCAGTTTTCCAATTGGTTGCACTCTAAACCCAATTGACAAACCAAGGGTGTGATTACAGTGTCAATACCTGCTGTGCAGACCATTTGACTTGTTTATATCTTGCATGAGCGAGGCCTCAAAAACGTTGGTTGCGCTCCAAGAGCAGATTTCAATAAGGACTCAGTATTATCAGCTCAGTTGATTCAAATTTAATTCAAAGGGCCACACACTAGACTCAGAATGTTTTGTAAATGAAAGGCACTTCCAGATGAGATTGGATAATAACAAACCAGATTGCCTTTTGTCCAAATTCAACATCTACAATGAGGGACATGTACGACCTTCGATTGCCAGGAGAATTAAGTCAGATTAGACTTCATACCTTGAGTACAAATACATAGACATCTTAATACGCTCAAGCTAGAGAGATTTGTGACAAAGCAATGCTTTTGACCCAGTGGACTTTGAAAATCTGAACTTTATTAAAACACACTTTTCATAGTCTTACCAGTTTTATTTGATTTTCCTACTAACAATGTCCAGCAATGTTTATAGATTTAGATTACTTTTTTTTTTTTTGTTATTATTATTATTTTTCACCTTAATGAACAACGATAAAAACCATTTCCACCACATCTCAAATCACTGTTCTTTCTGTGATGGATTAGACTGTGGAAGAAATCACATTTAAACCATTTTTGGAATGAAATAAGATTCCTTTTTCTAGTTAATTGTAAATGAAATAACTTCCACATATGCACAAATAATATTTCCACACTTTCTGCAGTTTTTGCATATCTGACAATATGTGACCACAAAACCAGTCGTAAGTAGCACGGGTATATTTGTAGCAATATCGCACAATACACTGTATATTTTTTATGCCAAAAATCATTAGGATATTAAGTAAAGATAATGATCCATGAAGATATTTTGTAAATTTCCTATCATATCAACATATCAAAACTTAATTTCTGATTAGTAATATGCATTGCTAAGAACTTAATTTGAACAACTTAAAGCTTATTTATTCAACTTTCGGATGATATATAAATCTCAATTTCAAAAAACTGACCCTTATGACTAGTTTTGTGGTCCAGTGTCACATATTACAGCTTTACAGGAAATAAGACACAACAAAAACTGTGTTTACATTACCCTTTAAGATGCACAAATTAAAACAAAAAATACGCCTAATGGAAATGCGTCAATTTCCTAAAAACTCCCATATATCGCAAAAAAAAATGTTACGTTCGCATGAGGTGGTTTTTCAGGCAATTCAAAAAAGGAATATTTCACAAAACGGCTTTTTCGCTTTTACAGGTCACATGGCATATGTAAATAGTCATATGATCATTCTTCAATATACTATAAACTCCAACAAACACTTCATACGTAGCCGCTCTCAAGTATATTCCCTGCCATTAATGCTTAGACTAGGTAAACTTCACGCATCTGCGGTGCGTAACGGCTCCGACACGGCCACCGGAGCTGATGTTATGTTTATACCAGCAGCGCCGCACACGTTTCTGAAGCGGCTCTCTCTAAAGATACACGCTTAAGCCTCTTTCGATTAAATAAAGCAAAAATCCATCAAAATCCCAACAAATACCATTGCCATGGCTTATCGTGAGAGGAAAAAATTACGCTTTAGTCCCATAACATCGGTTAACGGAAATGCTGTCATTTCGCAATACTTCTTTATCGACATTTATAAAATATTTTCAAAGTTTAGAGCAAATTTGTAATGGAAACACGCCCAATAATATATCTTGTTTGTTTTAATATTTTATTTATACATCACGTCTCATATTTCTATGGAAGTCTGTTTCCGCCACTGAATTAAAAAAAAAGGTAATTATGACTTTTTATCTCACAATTCTATGGAAGCCTGTTTACGCCACTGAATAAAAAATAAAAGTTTTTTCTCAGAACTGTGTGATACAAACGTGCAATTCTTACTTTTTTCTCAGATTTGAGAGATATAAACTTACAATTGCGAGAAATAATGTTACAACGTAGAAATAAAGAGATAACTCGCAATTCTGACTTTTTTCTCAGAATTATGAGATATAAACAATTTATAAAGTTCTCAGATTTACAAGTTTATATCTCGCAATTCTGACTTAATAAGTCACAATTGTGAATATATTGCAAGTTTACGTCTTGCCATTTTGACTTCAAAACTCGCAATTGCGAGAAAAAAAGACAGAATTGTATGGAAGCCTGTTTCCGCCACTAAATAAAAAAAAATAAAAAAATATTGTGACTTTTTATCTCAAAATTCTGACTTTTTTTCTCAGAATTCCGAGACACAAACTCGCAATTCTCACTTTTTTTCTCGCAATTGCGACTTTTTATCTCGCAATTCTGACATTTTTTCTCAAAATTCTGACTTTTTTTCTCGCAATTGCGACTTTTTATCTCGTAATTCTGACTTTATATCTCACAATTCTGAGAAAAAAAGTCACAATTTTTTTTTTTTTTTTTTTTATTTAGTGGCGGAAACGGGCTTCCATAGTAAGTCTGTGACATGAATAAAACACAAAACAAAACAAAACAAAACAAAACAAAACAAAAAAAACTAAATTTAATAAAATAAGCGTTAGAATGCATATAAATGTTTGCAGTTTTTATTATTATTATTATTATCATCATTATAACAAAAAGAAAAAAAAAGATCTCTTAGTCCCAACGGCTGGGAAATAAAGTGATCAAAGAAATGCTCTTTAACAAATATCTATGCTAATATGAAAGTGTAAATAAGAAATAAGAGTAAATTGGTAAGAATCGTATTAAAATGCAAACCTAATTAGTTATTTTGGCTGAGGACTCACACAGTTATGAATATCATATACAGCAAGCTAAATCAAATTAAATCAACAGTATGTTTAAAGTTTTTGCAAAGCAATGTTAAGTGTGTGTTCTGAGTTTGTCACATCACAGAAAAATGTGTTATTAACCACCCAGCTGAATTTGAATGATAAAAAAGCCAAGTAAATAAGCACTATTATTTTTCAATGCAGAAAAAAAGTTGTTGGAAAAACTGTTTGCCCTACTAAGCAGTGTATTCATAACTAAGATAATACATGAAAATAATATGGTAAGATGCACCAGTTTGCAGTATCAAGCAGGAAAACGAGCTGTTTTGTACAGCTAAAAATAGCTGGAAGTGAATGGCACCAAAAGCCTTGTACAAGAAATTTACAAACAGAAAAAATAAGCAATTCTGCTCTCAAACGATGGGGGTGTGTCCGTTGTCAATGCTGAAACCACGCCCACTTGCGGGAAAGCTGCCGCCTCTTTCCACTGTCACATACCACTACAACGTGAATGGATGATCGAGTTGTTTTTGAATTATCGCAACCAGGTATGCATTTAGATGATGAAGGCATAGCTAGCAAACTGTAGGCTGTAGTAACAAAGGGTAATGACAAACAAAACACCCCAAAAAACAGTTTAAAGGTCTGTCTCCACAGTACTGTCACAATGTGTTTCAAAACAATTCTCTGAATTGCCTTTACACACTAAAAAAACTACTTTAATGATAAAATGACATAGTGAGTGAGTGTAAAATAAACTACAGTTTCTTAAAAATTGTAGTTGAGATCATTGTTATGACTAGAAAAATCTACTTGATGGCCTTCACTTCTAGTAATCTTGGGACTGAAACTCATGCATGAAAATCTCACACAATGTGAAGCATCTATTGTAAACAGTAAAGCCGCATAAACAATCATTTCTCCAATTGAAAGACAAACATGAAATATTTCAGCTTACGTCCTCAGTTTACGTTTGAAAAGATTTCCAAAAGTGTTAGTGGACCATCACATAATTAAAACTGCAAGAGTCATACCTCCATTCGCAGGCTAGCGTGGCTCTTTGTTTGAACGGGCCTGCCATAAGAAATCCTATTCTTCTAAAGCGGAGATCGAAGAGAGAGAGACATCTCACTTCACATGAGACAGGTTAATCTAATTGCTGCAGTTTCTGACCCCAAAAACAAATCCTGTTTCCATTCAGTGCTCTCGTCTTCCCCGACTCATCGTTTGCGGTTGAGAGCCTGGTAAAGATATCTGTATTTACAATAGCTTCGTCATCGTAACATCTATATTTCGGTAAACCAATTAAATAATCCACGCATTGATCTGCTTATGACATTACTAGGAAATTGAGACGCTTTGGAAACGAGTCACACCGTGCTTGTATAGGCCTCTACACCGTCCCCGTAAAGCCCTGCCTGATCTAAGCGCTCCTAACAGTGTTTGACAATCCAAAGCACTAGTGAAAGAGTCACAGCCAGACTCCAAATGGTCAGTAATTGTAAATGTCAGGCATAATTAAGAGGGGAATAAATAGCTGTACCTTTGTGCCGGGGATCAACAATGCAGAATCCATGGAAAACACGCTCCCTCTTCCCAACGGGAGGCTTTTGTCTGGCAGTGCACTCCGACTGAACAAACCCTGTTGTGACAGCGCCTAATTGGAGAAACATGTTACACTTAATGAACAATAGCATAATAAGTGGTTTGTGATTCATGAAAGAGTTTGTTATCGCCACAACATCTGTTTCGTCCGAGACGCAAACATGAAATCATTTCTTGGTTTCCCATGAGATAAATAAAGCAACTGAGTCTCAACGCTTTTTTACATCTCAAAAAATCGTGACGGAACCAACAAGAGAATATGTTTTGCAGTTTAGAGAGTTGAGAATATTTGCATGATTCCAAGAATTGGACAGATGCAAAATAATGGAGATGGAAAAAGGAAGAGCTTAAAATTTATAATGAAAAATGTCAGTACAATAGTAGTCCCTTATGAATACAGAATACTTTGGTGTCCTATTTTTTAAGAATTAGAGACACAAGTTTACATTTTCTTTTGATAAACTGTTATCATAAAATGAGCCAAGAATAAAAAATAACATTTTATAAACACATAAAATGCCTGCATCCTACGTTAAAGTGTGATTCTGGTCTGTTTCATCATTAATTTTTTTTTTTTTTTTCCACATAATAAATTTAAGTGATATTCAGCTATGCTTTCAAAAATTAACAAAAACACACAAATAACTATATTATATATAAACAATTTAAATATAATTTATATTAAATCTAAATAACTATATTATATAAACCCTGTTTTTTAGGCTTGCTAAATAACTAAAGCTTGACCTTCTGAGGTTAAGAACAAACATTTTATAAACAACAACAACAATAATAACTATTATCATTATAGTATTTTCAAAATATTAATAAATGTAGTCTCATTTTATAATAATATGTTTCTTTTCATCCAGTATTTTTCTTTAATTTTTTTGACCTACTGAGGTTGAGAACCAACATTTAATAATTATAATAATAATAATAATAATAATAATAATAATAATAATAATAATAATAATATTAATAATAATAATAACAATTTATAGTATTTTTAAAATATTTATAAATATTTTGTCCTATTTATAACAATATTTTTCTTACTATTACAGATTGCACATATTTTTTTACCATCATGTATTTTGTCTGCTTAATTTTATAATTATTTTTATAAAAATTACAAAACCACACAAATAACTTTACTCTAAAATAATAATAATAATAATAATGATAATAATAATAAACCTATTATCACCACCACCACCAACAGAAATAATAATAGTAATAATAATAATAATAATAATAATAATAATAATAATGTTATCATTATTATACACTAACAGAAATAATAATATTAATATAGTATTTTGTCTTATTTATAATAATATTTTTCTTTCTTTTACAGATTACATACGTTTTTTTTTTACCATCATGCATTTTGTCTGTTTAATTTTATAATTATTATGTTTATTAAAAATACAAAACCACACAAATAACTATATTCTATATTCTATAACTTAAATATAATTTATTAGATTTTAAATCTAAATTACTATATTATATAAACCCTGTTTTTTAGGCTTGCAAAATCACAAAAAACAACCTTCTGATGATGATAATAATAATAATAATAACAATAATAATAATAATAATAATAATAATAATAATAATAATAATAATAATAATAATAAATGAATTATTATGTTATTAATTATATTATTAAAACTGTGTTTTTAGGCTGGCAAAACAAACATAAAACAAACAAACAAACAAACAAACAAAAAACAAAAACAAAAAACATGACCAACATTTAATAATAATAATAATAATAATAATAATAATAATAATAATAATAATATTAATAATAATAGTTTCAAAATACTTTATTTACAATAATATTCTTCTTTTTTTTACAATCATGTCATCATCATGTATTGTCTATTTAATTTTAGTGATTTTTATGCTTATACAAATGACAAAAACACACAAATAACTATGTTATATGTAAATAAACGTCAAACTTCATAAACAGATATATATATATTGAATATAAATAACTATACTACATAAACCCTTTTTTTAAACAGGGTCGCAAAATCACAAAAGCCTTTCAGACCATATTTTGTACTCTTTTTATGGAAAGTGCTATAAAAAAGGACAAACAAATGAATATATAAATTCATCTCAGAAGGCCACTGTCTTGACCAGATATGAAAAGCCTGATTTGAAATGAGTCCAGCAGTGAGATTAGGGTTTCAAAATTCCCGAGGAATTACTATGTTTAAGGCTGGACCGGATTTCATGGTGAAAGGCGGAAAGGATTGGTCATGTCTGAAGAGCATGGAAACATACTGCACATGCAGGAGGGGGCAAGACAAGCTAATGAAAGGAATTAAATTAAAACACAAAAACAACTGCATTCCTCGAGATTTGTGGATTTGGAAGCCTCAGAGCAGACATTAGAGCAGCCTCTTCAGCGAATGGCAGCCTGTAGGCCCGCGTAAACCTCAGTGTCGAGAACCTCAGGTCAAAACAGTCACAGCTCCGTGTTGTTTTACAAGTGAATTATGGCCTGCATTTCGCCGATTCCCTCTGCTCTTCTCAGGCTGGTTAATAGCTCTGCTCTCGTGGGTTCTCCTCCCAGCATGCAGCTTCCAGGCAGCTCTGTGGTGTCTTTGTCTGCTGGTCGCTGCTGTCCGCGGGGAGCCTCGTCCACCCCGTCCCCCTGGTGTCCAGATGTTGCCCGGTCAACTGGCCCTCAGTGCAGCGGCCTGACCTGCTTCAGCACAATTTACCTCACTGAAATCCAACTGAACATACTGGAGCATTTTCTGAAAAAGAAACAAATGTCTGTTTCAAATCAAAGTACTTTAAATAATAGTGCATTTCAAGATCATGTCAAAACTATAGAAGCCCGTTTCCACCACTGAATGAAAAGAAAGTCATTCTGACTTTTTATCTCACAGTTTTGACTTTTGTTCCCTTCAAAATTCTCTTTATTTTTCTCTTTATTTTCTTTATCAGTACTGTGAGATACAAACACGCATTTGCGAGATATAAAGTCAGAATCGCAAGATATAAACTCAGATGTTCTGACGTTTTCTCAGAACTGCATGCAATAAACTGGATTGATGGATTGTGGAAAAAAAGAAAAAAAGATTTTTCTCAGATTTGTTTATATCTCACATTTGTCACTTTTTTCCCTCAGATTTGTGAGTTTATATCTCGCAATTGTGACTTTTTTACTCAGATTCGCAAATTTATGTCTCGCAATTGTCACTTTTCTCCTCAGATTCGCATGTTTATATCTTGCAATTGGGACTTTTTCTCAGATTCGCAAATTTATCTTGCATATGTGACTTTTTTTCCTCAGATTTTTGAGTTTATATCTCGCAATTGTCAGTTTTTCCTCAGATTCGTGTTTATGTCTTGCAATTGTCACAGTTTTTCCTCAGATTCACGAGTTTATATCTTGAAATTGTCACTTTTTCCTCATATTTGCAGGTTTATCTCTCACAATTGTGACTTTTTTTCCTCAGATTTTGAGTTTATATCTTGCAATTGTCAGTTTTTCCTCAGATTTGTGTTTATGTCTTGCAATTGTCACAGTTTTTCCTCAGATTCACGAGTTTATATCTTGAAATTGTCACTTTTTCCTCAGTTTTTGCAGGTTTATCTCTCACAATTGTGACTTTTTTTCCTCAGATTTTGAGTTTATATCTTGCAATTGTCACTTTTTTTCCTCAGATTTGTGAGTTTATATCTTGCAATTGTCACTTTTTCCTCAGATTTGCAGGTTTATCTCTCAGATTTTTGAGTTTATATCTTGCAATTGCAGGTTTATCTCTCACAATTGTGACTTTTTTTCCTCAGATTTTTGAGTTTATATCTTGCAATTGTCACTTTTTACTCAGATTCGTGAGTTTATATCTCGCAATTGTCACTTTTTTTTCTCAGATTTTTGAGTTTATATCTCGCAATTGTCAGTTTTTCCTCAGATTTGCAGGTTTATCTCTCACAATTGTGACTTTTTTTCTCAGATTTTTGAGTTTATATCTCGCACTTTTTCCTCAGATTCATGAGTTTAATTGTCAGTTTTTTTTTCTCAGATTTGTGAGTTTATATCTTGCAATTGTCACTTTTTACTCAGATTCATGAGTTTATATCTTGAAATTGTCACTTTTTCCTCATATTTGCAGGTTTATCTCTCACAATTGTGACTTTTTTTCCTCAGATTTTGAGTTTATATCTTGCAATTGTCACTTTTTACTCAGATTTGTGAGTTTATATCTCGCAATTGTCACTTTTTCCTCAGATTTGCAGGTTTATCTCTCACAATTGTGACTTTTTTTCCTCAGATTTTTGAGTTTATATCTTGCAATTGTCACTTTTTACTCAGATTCGTGAGTTTATATCTCGCAATTGTCACTTTTTTTTCTCAGATTTTTGAGTTTATATCTCGCAATTGTCACTTTTTCCTCAGATTTGTGAGTTTATATCTTGCAATTGTCACTTTTTCCTCAGATTTGCAGGTTTATCTCTCACAATTGTGACTTTTTTTCCTCAGATTTTGAGTTTATATCAGATTTTTGAGTTTATATCTCGCAATTGTCACTTTTTCCTCAGAGATTTATGTCTCACAATTGTGACTTTTTTTCCTCAGATTTTTGAGTTTATATCTTGAGTTTTATATCTCGCAATTGTCACTTTTTTTCTCAGATTTTTGCAGGTTTATCTTTATCTCACAATTGTGACTTTTTTTTCTCAGATTTTTGAGTTTATATCTTGCAATTGTCACTTTTTACTCAGATTTGTGAGTTTATATCTCGCAATTGTCACTTTTTCCTCAGATTTGCAGGTTTATCTCTCACAATTGTGACTTTTTTTCCTCAGATTTTTGAGTTTATATCTTGCAATTGTCACTTTTTACTCAGATTCGTGAGTTTATATCTCGCAATTGTCACTTTTTTTTCTCAGATTTTTGAGTTTATATCTCGCAATTGTCACTTTTTCCTCAGATTTGTGAGTTTATATCTCGCAATTGTCACTTTTGTTTATGTCTTCAGATTTTTCAGATTTGGTTTATTTATCTCTCACAATTGTGACTTTTTTTTCTCAGATTTTTGAGTTTATATCTCGCAATTGTCACTTTTTCCTCAGATTCGTGAGTTTATATCTCGCAATTGTCACTTTTTCCTCATATTTGCAGGTTTATCTCTCACAATTGTGACTTTTTTTCCTCAGATTTTTGAGTTTATATCTCACAATTGTCACTTTTTCCTCAGATTTGCAGGTTTATCTCTCACAGTTGTGACTTTTTTTTCTCAGATTTTTGAGTTTATATCTCGCAATTGTCACTTTTTTTGTCAGATATATATTCTCTCTCTCTATATATATCTCACATTTGAAAACCTTTGGTGTAAACAGTTTAAGTCAGGTTGATTTAGTCTATTTTTTATCCATCCATCCTCCAAAATGTTTGTCCTTTGTAGGGTTTCAGGGACTTAAAACCTTAAATCTTATCACATGAAGCCACATGAATTTTTGCAGCTTACATGCTGCTGTTTCTGCATTTTGAGTAGTGACTGGAGAAAGTATTTTAACATACCCTTACTTTAAAAAAAGAAGAAAAAAAGTTGCAGGACAAGCACACTGCAAAGAAAGATCAATCACCAACCAAAATGTCTAAACTCAAACTGTATAAGTCAAGATAATTAATCTCATGCTCATTAAACGGATAGCTGGTAAAGTGCGTCAAACAGTCAGGAGCTATGGATCACTGCAGTCACACCTCCAAGTGTCACATTCAGGGTCAGCGGGAAAGTTTTGAGAGATCAGTCAGCAAAAGGGCACTCCATCACCAGCCTCGAGTCCATACCATAAAAGTCAAAGGGGAAAGATGATGATTGTTAGAGGCCTGTAAATCTTCTATAGGGTTCAGTTAACTGCTTTTGATCTGTGGCAGCACTGTATGAAATATATCTCCAATATGAGATCAGAGAGTGGGAGCTTCGGACAGGGGGGCCGATTGTAAAGACTGAACTGCAGTAGCTTCGGTGGCGCCAACGAAATGTCATAATCAAGAGTATCTCGCCCCAGAGACGAGTTTGAGCTGTGGTAGCCGGGCTCGGTTATTGTGTGATGAGCAGCCTCTTCAAATCACTCATCCTTTATCTGAAATCAATTATCATTGTGAAGATGGAGGCTGTGTTCGCGACAGACATCACAGACCCAGCTGTTGCCCTCTGTACTTATTAGCCTCACTCTGAAGACAACTGTAGTATTAATCTGCAAACTCAGGACAAATGTAATTACACGTTGATTCAATAGCTGTCACGCTTAAAAACCCTTGCCGTGATGCATTGTTGTGGGATGGACAGATTAGGCTTTCATAATTAGTTCACGTCGACATACATATTGCAAAGCAGCAGTGATGTAATGGACCCAAGCTAATTCTCCAAACCAGGGAAAAGGATGCCTGATCTGGACCATGGAAATGAAGACGTCTGTTCTTCATCTCCGTGGCAAATGTTTGGAAATGAGTAAGTGTGCTTGAGTGGTTTTCAGTTGTCCCACTTCAGACGATTCAACACAATCAATCACAGAATCATCTGGTAAATCTTTAAGACATGAAAAGGGGGGAAAAAAGAAATAAATAAGAATAAAAGCATCTGCTTAAACCAATGAGGTCTGAATAAAGCTATCTGTAAGCATTATCATTTACCTCATCCTGCCACAGAAACACTACCTAGTTTATTGCTCACTGAATACCACAAGTTTTCATTGGTTTACTTGCCCCAAAAGTGTAAAACACTGAGCCTTCCAGCCACTATCTAAACATTTAGAGTGATCTGCTTGCATCTGTCAATCTTGTTTCTGCTCAGCCAATAGCGTGAGCTTGGAGGCGTGGTTACTGTAGCAGACTGAGCTAGAGGGTGTTAACATGTTACACTGAAGAAAAAAAAAATTAAGATTTAGTTACAGATGTGCAAGCCAAAATCGAAGACTTGCCAAAATACGCAGATGTAACGAAGGTCAACCTGGATTCGAGTCCCACTTGGAGCAGGGCAGTTAGGACCGAAAGGGTTGCATTGGTGCCGTGACCCAGATGGGAGTGAGGTTTAAGGGGGTAAGTGTAACGGAGGCCAGTTGGTAAGAGCTGTGCAGGTAAACCTCACTCTGATCTCAGGGTGTGCACTAGTGACTATAGGGCTGCCTCCTAATAGCTGACTAACCGTTAGTCGACGAGAAGAGGTCGACCAAAATTTTATTAGTTGCTTAGTCAAAGAAAAACCCCCACAGGGCGTGACGGATAGCTCGTTAGCGGCTGGTCTGTGTGGTACAGGTAGCAGGACATCCAAATGCTCACCTATCATTCATCAACCTCAAATGTGGCTTATCATCTAAAATATGTAGTAACAACTTTACATGGCCGGTCAAGCTAATGTTAACCTAGTAAAATGTGTGCTTTTGAAGTGTCTGTGTGATGTGTGGAAGCTGAACAAAGCACACTTACTGTATGACAGATGGAGGCGCCGGTGTGGTCACCTGCTCTTAAAGGAATAGTACACTTCTAAAACAAAAATTTACAGATAATGTACTCACCCCCTTGTCATCCAAGATGTTCATGTCTTTCTTTCTTCAGCTGTAAAGAAATTATGCTTCAAACAATCCCAAATGTGGTTGTAAACAACCCCTGCCGAGAAATAAGGCTCTTATCTAGCAAAGCGATGTGTTATTTTTATTTTAAAAAAATACAATTTAAATTCTTTTTAATCTCAAACACTCATCTTGTCTTGCTCTTCCTGAACTCTCTGTATTCTGGCACAAGACAGTTAGGGTATGTTGAAAAACTCCAATCGTATTTTCTCCCTCAACTTCAAAAATCATTTCAAAATTATCCTACATTACTGCAAAAGTACCGACTCAGTCTTTGCAAAGTAAACATGCAAAGAAGTTCAAACACCCTTAGCAAAAACGGTAAAACAGCGATATAGGATGATTTTAAAGTTGAGGGAGAACATGAGATGGGAGTTTTACATAAAAAAATTATCTAAATTGTATTATTTTTATGAAATTAACCAATCATTTTGCTAAATAAGAACCTTTTTCCTTGGCTGGGATCGTTTACAACCACATTTGGGATCGTTTGAAGCCGCATTTAAGCTGCATTTTGGAAGTTCAATGCTGAAATGTTTTCCTCAAAAAACATAATTTTGAAGACAGAAAGACATGAACATCTTGAATGACAAGGGGAGAGTACATTATCTGTCAATTTTTGTTCTGGAAGTGGACTTCTCCTTTAAAATACTCTGACATTTCTGGTCATAAAGATAAGAATAATACATCTTTCGAACCTGTACAGACTCTACGTTTATTGTGTGCATGCACAATCACAACAAAGTTTTGTGCTTTTGTAAAATAAAGCAAACAGGATGTGCTTTCTGCTGTCTTGGTCTCTGTGAACTTGAGTGTGAAACTTTGAAACTCTGTGAATACTTGCCTTACGGACATGAAAAATATATCTATAAAGAGTGAAATATCTACTTTAAATAACTCTGAAACTTGAAATGTATATATATATATATATATATATATTGTTCAATTATCATTACTTAATAAAAACAACCCAACTGCAGTTTAATTGACATTACTTGGAATGCACAATAAAAAACAAACAAACAAACAACAACAACAAAAAACATGATTTCTAAAAATAAATAAAAATGGAATTATCTGTTTTTGTAAATAAACTCTTTATATATAGCTGTGCATAAACTGCATACTTCATCCTTAATACAGACTTTATTAACCTATTACTAAGAACTTTTGGATTTCTGGGTCTGTTGGGACATTTTTTTTAAAGTAAAACCATATTCGATCAATAACTTTTCATTAATAAGTAAATAACACACACACACACACACACACACACACACACACACACACAAAAACTAAGTGTTGACTGCTACTGTTATTACTATGTTATTACTAAATTTTCCCTTTTTTAATTAGAAAGATGAGAAATTCTTTGACATTTCACTACAGAAAGACCATTGTAACATAACAAATATAAATCTTAAAGTTTTTTAATATTGGTGTATTGATGTATTTATTTTAGTAGTCAGTATGATGTCAATTGTAAAAAAATGTACTAATTAGTTGTGATTTATCCCACCTAACATTGAGGTTTTAAATGTACTTTTATATTGCAATAATTTCACATTCAGTCTTCAAATTAATTTATTAATAATGGCTGGCAGGACAGGTAAATTAGTTTTTACCGACATATGGCCTGACAACATCTCACCTGACTGCAGTCCACTGATGTTCTACTGAAGCTCTTTACACTCGTTTGACTGAAGTGAAGTTGGAGTGTGTATCTGAAAAGTCTTCCATCTGATATGATCGTAACGATGTTCGGTGACTAAATAAACACAATTCTTGTCAAGAATAAAGAGACAAAAGCAGCAGTTGTAAATGCCAATCCTAGCCCCAGCCCTGCGTTAACTACATTTAATATTTTTAATGCAGGTAAACTGTAAAAATTAGTTACCTGCAGAAAGATGTCAATACAAACCATTTTTTCAAGTTCAAGTCCATCGACGTCAATCTACTCTCCTGTCTGGTTTGTTTGTCAGACAAAATGGCAGATTCTGCATTATGATTAGTTCTGCATTTGACACAAGTGATCCCTTGATTTCATCTTGGATTCTCATTTTTGTGTTGCAAGAAAAAAAACAAACAAAAAAAAAAACAAGCCATCAGGGTGATTAATATGCGTCCCAAAGATGCAATATTAATTGTGCGGAATGTCACAGGGTAATATTTAATATCTAGAGATTTGTATGAAATAGAGATGGAGAGAAGCGATTCTTTCCTCGGCTGTAAGTGGAAAAACCTCATTGTGGAGCATTTGTGATGATAATTTCCCCTGCGCATCCGACAGATCATTTGTTAAGCAGACAAGAACAGAGAAGCGTGTTTAATCCCCCGACCTGTTTCCTACTTGGAGTGACATTGACTTTTCCCTTGGTTCCAGTGAGATTGACGAGCCAGTCCAGTCGCAGCACTACAGAGACCCCCTCCTCAACGTATGTCTCAGCCATCATCCATTCTGGCACACACAGCGCACATCTCCTCCAGCTCATGCCGCGTGCGTGATAAAACACTGTTAGGCCAGTGCTCCGGCCCCAAGGCCCTGCTTCCAGTCAATCACACCACCAACTGACACATTTAATTGTTTTTTCAGTCGTCTCTGCTTTCATTTGCATGTTGCTAGATTAATTTTTGAACACAACAACTTAGTATTTTCGTCTTTTGTATATCTTTTGTATATCCTACACAATTATTACTCAAGTTAAATTTACTGATCTGCTGTTTAAGCTTCTTCTTCTTCTGAGACTACATCTTAAAATGTATCTCCTCCAGGATGTTTTAAAGTGGTTTTGGCCACTTTTTAGCTGGTCAGGCTGGTCTTAACATGCTAATCATGCTAAAAACATGCTATTAACATGCCAATTATTTTAAAAACATGCAACATGTTAACCAGGCTAGAAACATGCTAATCATGCTTACAACAGTAACATGTAAATTATGTAAATCATGTAAATCATGATAGCAACATGTCAATAACATGCTAATCATGCTGGAATCATCCTTATAACATGTTAATCATGTTAAAACATGGTAGTGATGTTGGAACCATGTTAGCAAACCATAGAAACACACAAGCAATATGATAATGATGCTAAAACATGTAAACAACATGCTAGTAACTTGATAATCATGCTAGAAACATGCCAATCAACATGCTAATTTCGATAGAAACATGCTAGCAACATGCTAGTAACTTTTTATTCATGCTAACAATGTCAGTAACATGCTAATCATGTTAATGACATGTTAATCATGCTAAAACATGCTAGCAACATATTAGTGATGTTAGAAACACGTTAGCAAAATTATAGTATGTGCTAATCGTGCTAAAATCATAATAGCAACATGATAGTGATGCTAAAACATGTTAACATCATGCTAGTAACTCGATAACCATGTTAAAAACATGCTATTAACATGCCAAGCATGTTAAAACATGTTAGCAACATGTTAACCAGACTAGAAACATGCTAGAAACATGCTAAGCATGCCAACAACATTCTAGTAACATGTTCATTATGATAGAAACATGCTAGCAACATGCTAGTATCTTTTTAATCAAGCTAGCAACATGTCAGTAACATACTGCTAGAATCACACTAGTAACATGTTAATCATGCTAAAACATGCTAGCAACATGCCAGTGAAACGTGTTAGCAGAACGATAGTAACATGCTAAGCATGTTAACGACATGTTAATCATGCTAAAACATGCTAGCAACATATTAGTGATGTTAGAAACACGTTAGTAAAATTATAGTATGTGCTAATCGTGCTAAAATCATAATAGCAACATGATAGTGATGCTAAAACATGTTAACATCATGCTAGTAACTCGATAACCATGTTAAAAACATGCTATTAACATGCCAAGCATGTTAAAACATGCTAGAGACATGCTAATCATGCCAACAACATTCTAGTAACATGTTCATTATGATAGAAACATGCTAGCAACATGCTAGTATCTTTTTAATCAAGCTAGCAACATGTCAGTAACATACTGCTAGAATCACACTAGTAACATGTTAATCATGCTAAAACATGCTAGCAACATGCCAGTGAAACATGTTAGCAGAACGATAGTAACATGATAATCATGCTAGAAACATACTAGCAACATGCCAATCATGGCAAATCATGCTAGAGACATGCTAATCAAGTTAAATCATGCTAACAACATGTTAATCATGCTAGAAACGTGCTGTTAATCATGTTAAAACATGCTAGCAGCATGGTAATCATGCTAGAAACATAAACATTGTAGTACCTTGCTAATCATGCTATAAACAGTGTAACAACATGCTAGCAACATGCTAGAAACATGCTAAGAACATGTTAGTAACTTGATAACCATGCTTTCAGCATGTTAGTGCTAATTATGTCTGCAACATGTTAATCATGCTAGTAACATGGTAGCAACATGCTAATCATTCTAATCATGTTGGTAACATGCTATCAGTGTCCATCTAATCTATCTAAACTTTCAAACTTTCAGACAAGGCTTTTTCAAGCAAGCTTTAAAATTCGTTCATGTAAGTTATCAATTTTATTTATGCAATTATTTGTCCATTTGCTTCTCAATTCAATGTAAGAATGTTTAGATATTTTAGTAAAAATCCAGCTCAAAAAAGGAATCCTTTTTTCAGTACAACGCAGAAGCGTCTGTTGAAACAGAAAAGGAGGTTGCGGCATTGATCCACTTCTGCATTTTAAATCCTAGTGTCTTTGAGGACAGAAAAACAAGTAAATGATAAACACATGACATGCCAACTTTATCACTGACCCAAGACCCTTTCCAGGAAGTGACCTATGTGGACGGCGTTCACTCATCCATGAGACTGCCAAAAGAAAGGCTGCTTATGGCTTTGCAAGGTGCTGTTCTGCTTTGTGCTACAGCTGCAAACAGCTGGAGGCTTTTGAACACGCTGGAGTTTTTTCAAGGAAACTCAGCTGTCTTGTTTGTCATTCTCGTCATCTGATCCGTTGCACATGAGTGGAAGTTTAGAGGTTGTTTGACTTCAAAGTCTTGCCACCTACTTTGTCTCGGCGGAGCTCCCCTAATCCCCTACTTGTAGCCACACTATTGAGGACAGTGGACTCTTTTGCAATTTGTTTTTGAAATTCATGACAAAGACTACACAAAACCTTCTACAATTTCACCACTTTGAACTGTAACTTACCATAGCATGAGATTATTATGACCTACTCACACAACCCCGCTGGAATGAAGCCAGCTATGAAATCAGACTGTAATCATTAGAGTTGAACTCCACGACATGCACCGTGCAGTCCAAACTGCTCCGAGATCATATTGAAAATCTGGAGATTTTTTTTCCTTCCAAAGAAACATTTTTGAATGAATGTTGATGTAAAAATTAAAATGCATTATAATTGAAGGTTTATTTTTCATGTGGTTTAATGCATTATACTTTCTAAATTTGAAGCAATGAATAGATAAATATTATGATGTACTGTATAATAATTGGGGTTACAATTACTCGTGAGATCATACAGTGCAATTGTGCAATGCAAGATGAATTGCAAGGCATAATTAACGCATTAAAGCTGCTTTTATAATGCATTATATTTAAAGGATGCTTTATATTGTATATAATGGATTTAAGTAATGTGTTACCAAGTATTCAAATATTAATCCTCTATTGTCAAAACCAAGAAACCTTGAACTGAGGGAAGTCTGCAGTCAAAAGGGAACAAATATTTTGTTTTTATACAACAGTTCTTTCTGGACCTCAAATCTGGTTGGTTGATAAGAGTGCATTATTAGAGTAATATCAGAACTCTAACAGCCTTTTCACAGTTTGTAATCGCATCACTCCACTTACGGAGAGTGTCATGGCGGACGCCCAATCCCAGTATTATTTTACTGGGATTATATTACTGTTTTTGTGTCATGGAATGTAGTTTTAAGAGGTTTTCAGGCAAGAATGCACTTGTTTATATTTCAATTATTCTGTATGTTAATAAAGATTTGCGTCAATGTTTTCAGACATGTGAGCTCCAGATCGTCAGCGGCCGTTCAGCACTCATGAACCCGCCCGAGAGCACCTGACCTCAGCCAGATCGTCTGGAATTTACCGCTGGCTCAGATGGCTCTATAGTGGTTAAACATGAGATATAATTACTTTAGGGTAAATCTAACGGGCTGTCTTTGGTGGATGGATTATCTCGGCAAAGGAGAAATGCTCACTAACACAGATTTAGACAGATTTGTGAACAATATTTGAGAGAAATAGAACTTTTGTGTGTATAGAAAAAGTGTTAGACCTTTGAGTTCAGCTCATGAAAAATGGGGGCAAAAACAAAAGTGTTGCATTTATAATTTTGGTCAGTGTATATTTATTTGTTTGCTTGCTTGCTTATTTATTTTATCCCAAGTAAGAAAAATGTTTGTTGATTTTACTTAAATAAAATTACTGCCGCTGCCGGAAAACAACAACAAAAAACAAAAAACAAAAAAAAAAAATAGACACCATCACAAAATTTGTAATGGCTTTACTGGTTATAATGGGACTTGTATTGGTTTTAATGAAAACTGTAATGGACCCTGTTGGTCTCTGTTGGTAATCGGTCACCTTCTATTGGTGGCTTGTTAAAAGCAATAAATCCTAATGGAATATATTCCAAAAACACTACAAAAAAACATTTTCTTAATGGTTTTAATGGATAAAAGTTGATGGTTTGTAATGTTTGTAATGCTATTTTTGTAGTGGAAACCATTAGAATTTTCTGTGATGGTTCTATTGTTTTTTTCAGCAGGGTGGGGCTGGGTTTTGACATGAATTCAGTTGGTGTACATTACCATAGTATTTGAAGTTAAAATTAACTGATTTGTGTGTAAACACTCAATGAAGTTTTTATAATAATAAAGTTACAATTACATAATTATATTGCTACTCCAAGTCGTTTTTTGATATAAGCATTTAAATGGTGGCTGTCATAAAAACTTGACAGATTTATTCAAACATAAATTAAACATTGAAGATTAGTCAAAATTATAATGGATATGTTATAAGGTGCATATATTTAGCAAAATGCTCTTCTCCAGAGTTAATTTTTCCAGCAGCCTAACCAGCGTATGGTCACCCAATATGTTTTTTCTGAGGTAAATGTGACGTTGCGTGATGTACATTGTAACAGCTTGTAAACAACAAGCTGTTACAATGACGTCTTTCCATGGCTGAAACACAAATTAAGCGATTACACAAGACAAGATACTGATTCCGGTAAGTTATACTCCTTCTTTTAACATACCTTCGGATGTTTTTTTCATGTTTACTTCATGTTTGCTGAAACTAGCATTGAAGCAGAGGAGATGATCTGTTCACTTTCTGCTTCTCTTGAACTGAGGTGCTACAGCGATCAGTCACTCCACATTAAACAGCGCCAAAACTGCACCTATTGTTTGAATACTGTATTAAAATGGGCAGATCTGAAATCTGAGACTCTATTTCATATCAAAAGTAACAAAGCACAACATTTATTGTGATTTATTGGATGAGGCGTGCTAAATAAAAAAAAAAAGCTAGACTAATCAATTCTAGGGATTTTAGATTCAATATCGTTTCTTAAAAATGAGAAAATGAGAAATCCCAAATTTACCCATCCCTAAATAAGCCATGCTTTATGCAACTTATTTCAAAAAACAAAATAATAATTAAGCAAGTAAACATGCTCTTCATAGTAGAGGTGTATTTAGATCATTAAAGGCCTATGGGTAACACTTTACAATACGGGTGCGCAAATATGCATTAATTCATCCTTAATGAATGCTAATGCAGAGATAATCAGAACTAAACCATTGATTAATTACTTCATCAGCAACAAATGAACATTCTATATGATTCATAGATTAAGTAATCAATAAACTGTTTTTAGTTAAATGCATCATAATGTATTAATTCTCTAATACTCTCTTGAGGCACAGAACTATTACCTAATTGTTAAGTTATATATCATTGTGGTTATGGATTTAGAATCAGTTAGTTAGTCATGTGCCTCAACAAGTATATAAGTCATAACATAATGACATCTTTGCAAATCATTAGGTAATGATTAAAGCAGACAACTGGAAGTTGAAATGTATGGTTTCAACCCATGAAAATGCATGGCTCCAGCTCATTGAGGCACATGACTAAATAATTCTATATCCATAACCACGATGAAATATTACTTAACAATTAGTTAATAGTTCTGTGCCTCAACAAGTAAAGTCACAACATAATGATACATTTACAAATTGTTAGCTAATGAGTATTTAAAGCAGACAATTGGAAGTTAAAGTACATAGCTTTGACCACTATGGTAATTAACATTAATTTACATAATTAGTTAATAAAATAAGTTATTAGGGAATTAATACATTATGATGCATTTAACTAATAACAATTTATTGATTACTTAATCTATGAATCATATAGAATGTTCATTAGTTGCGGATGTAGTAATCATTAATAAATGGTTTAGTTCTTCATGAATTATACATTAACTCGTGATTATCTCTGCATTAATTAAGCATGAATTAATGTATATTTGTACACACATATTGTAAAGTGTTACCGGCCTATGTATTGTTGTTTTGCAATATTGCATTTTTAATGTATGAAGTAATGTATAATCTGAACAAAGATGCGCATTAATAATGTCAGTGGCCCACATAATTATGCAATAAAAATAAAAAAAATAAAAAAGGAAAAACTTTTCACTCATGCTGATAATTTCATTTGTAAAACAAATAATAAAACTGCAGTTCTGATCCTTGTACAAGGTGTTTGGCTTAGCTCAGTATCTGAGGAGCACATAAAAGTGGCTATCTCACATGACTCATGTAGTTCACCTACCCCGTCAGACCATATTATCACACACAACACTCCTGTGGCCTTGTTATACTTATGTGAGAAAGATACAGTGAGTCAAAGGCATTGACTCTGCGCTTATACCTGCCTGTCTGCTTTACATTTCATTTCATTATCCTCAGCCCACACGAGTCTTTCTGGAGCAGAGCGGCAGTAGATCACCTGCTGAACAAATTGAGCAGCATCCCACATACTGAATTCATTGCCTCTGAACCGAGGAGCAACGGCCTGATCTCCCCCGCTCTTCCTGTGAACATCAGGCACATCTGCATCAGCACATCTGCTCCTTCTCAAGCTCTCTAGGTACAGCCGAGTCGGCATCATTCATCCTGCTGGGAACAGCCATGTTTGACTGCCTTGGAATTCTAAAGATAGGTCGCATTAAAATCGCACAATAAATTACGCGCCTAACTATATCTGTAGGGTATGAAATGTTTTATCGATAGAGGGCTGTAACATGGCCTTCTCAGACAATCCATAATGTTCTGAGAACAGAAGCCTGAAAACTAGCGGAGCTGCTGGCCATATGTGCAATCGGAAAACTAAACCCCTCAGTGTGCGTCACCTTAGGAAGGATTCGTCTTGCCAGAAAGCATTGTCACTTTTCCCAAACACTCATCTTCATTGTTAGATTTACTGTGGGGATATTTTATTCGTAGTTTGGAGAAATACGTTCCAAAAATGTCACTTTCAGACACCATAGCCTATCCCAAACAATGCCTGCTTTGTTCAAACAGGCCTCCGTTCCAACAAATAAGCCAATGGGTAAAAGACTGTGATGTTAATGGAAAGGGAAGGAAAAAGGAGAGCTTTTTTTTTTAATTGCGCATTGAAACTACAGGAGTCTTAGACTTACCGCTGATGGATGGCAAAAATTACATCCTCTAATTAAATCCTTTCTTTGTGGCTGTCAATGGGTACGGTGTGTGCCAAATATCTTGGTGATTTGCAGGTTATTTTAGTTTGTTTGGAATGGAACAGTGGTAAGACAGAAAACTTGCAGAGCAGTTAAATCCCACTAATTAGATAGTGCCTACAACTGTTGACTGTTAATAATCATCTGATGTCCAGAAAAAGATTTATTAAAGGAAAAGAGAGAGAGAAAGTATTAAAGAAAATTAAAACTATTGTATGTAATGGATTTGGGCCAATGACGAATAAGGATGTGTAAAAATGAGAAAAGTAGAAACCTTACAAAATCTATTTTAAAGAAACCATGTGACAAGTTATTAATTCAGTCTTATAAACATACTCATGTTGGTTTCATTTATAACCATTCCGAAGTTTAGGGTCGGCAAGATTTTTTTTCATGTTTTTGAAAGAAGTCTCATGCTGTGACAGAGCTTTTTTCTGTTTTAACATTTTAAAATGTAATTTATTCCTGTGATCAAAGCTGAATTTTTAGCATCATTACTCCAGTCTTCAGTGTCACATGATCCTTCAGAAATCATGCTAACATTTACTATTATAATCAGTGTTGAAAACAGTTGTGCTGCTTTATATATATATATATCTTTCAGAATTCTTTGATGAATAGAAATAATAATAATAAAAAAAAATCCCAATGTTGTCCAACATACAATGTACATATAAAGAGGTTTGAAAACAAATAGTGAACGTGACCATGTAGGCTATGCTATATATTATTTTCTAGGTAGGTATAAAAACACATTACAATAAAGCATTTTAACATTACAATGTAAAACAAAAATAATGCTTTTTACTGCAGAAGTTAAATTCACTATGCTAAACACAAAAGCACAGACTAATTGTATTTGGCTATTTTGATTACCCCCATTACAGTCACTTTATAGTTAGTGCTATCATAAAAATACTTACTTGTAGGTTTAAACTTCTACATATGGCACATTTATTGTCCAACAACAGATATTTTGCATAAATATTTTGTGTTCACTATTTTGCACTATTTGTATATTTTATGTAAGGGATAATCAACGGTTTGCTGTGCATTAAAGGATTTTAAATGCACGATGTGGAGGCGTAGAACTGCCCAATGCAAACTGCATTTTAAATATTTTAATGCACAGCAAGCTGTTGATTATCCCGCATATTCCATAGTCATTTGCAAAATTATAGACAAGTTAAAATTAGTATTGCTCTTTGCAGCTCAATATTTGACCGAATGGATGAAAATGTTATTTTTATCCGTTACGGCACATTATCTCTATCATTTTGCCAGCATCAAATCAGACACAGAGATGAAATAGTGTGGTAATATCACATTTATTTGAATGAATTATAGCATTTATTTCAATGCTATATGAGAGAGAGAGAGAGAGAGAGAGAGAGAGAGAGATGACAGTTGCGTGTATTACCTGCATGCTGCTTATCTGCGCATCTCTCTCTACAAACAACTAATTAATTCAAAAACAGCGATTTTACCACCTCGTTGCTGTGGAATATAATGTAGCGATCTGGTATCAGGCAATTTTATTAATAAGAATCGCGGGGAAGCGTTGACATGTATGTGCGCAGCGCATTAATATAGATACATTATATAATACATTTCTCCCCAGCCTGGCACAAATGGCTCGATTAGTTCTGGGTTTGATGAAGGCCTGCCTTCCAAAAAAATGTGTTGTGATTGGTTAGCTGTCCCAGTTCGTTGTGATTGGCAAACAGCTTAGATGGTGATTCAGTACTGCCACGCCCCTTACCAAAGCAGCAAGTTTCGTCTGCTCCGTTACAGTCACAGACATATTAAGGTATAGTTGACGCTACAGTAGTGTTAGGTCCTATCGTCAGCCTGCGAGATTGCCGATACATGATATTATCATGTTAATTTATTTAATTATTTACATACTAAGTTTCATTGCCTGAAACCAGCTCCAGCATAAGGCTAAAAGCAGCCTAATGTTTTTAATATGACTTATTTTGTATTTCTGTCAGGACCACTGTCGTCAAAATGATAGACAATTAGCATACAGTTGGTTTGGCGGGATGGTTCTGTTCTGGGCAAAAAACTCCCTGCCCATCCATGCAGCATGCCATGAATGAGCAGGGAGAGCCGCAATAATAACCCCCAGGGTAACAGAACAGAACAAGCAGATATCATTAATGTACTTAATGATATTTAAGTGTAAGACATTATTCAGATAAAAGGAGTCTGATTCAATGAGGAATATCAGAAGCTAAGTCCTGACAGTGGCAAAAGGAGGAGCTGGGGATGGATAAGGGTGTTTTGCTCCTGAGCAAGCGACAAGCTGCCGAATAATACTGAATAGAGCTTATATAGGAATGTCATGATAGGAGTCGTATTCCCATAGGTAGATGTGATCAGCTGAGAGTCAGCTGATGCGAGCTTGACTCACGTGACCTGCCAGAACTAACGCTATATGCTTAATTTAACATGACAACAACTGAATAAAAACATTGTAAGTTACTAATTATAATGCTTACATTTCTTTAGTTATTCAAAAAGCAGCAACAGAAAGTGAGCAAAGAACATTATTATCAAAAGACATCATCACTGATTAGGTACACTGTAAAAAATAAAAAAACTCAATTTGTTGAGTCAGCTTAAAATAATTTGTTACCCTACTGCCTTAAAATTTTAAGTTCAGTCAATTAAAATAAGTTCAGTCAACTTGAAATGTTAAGTTGTACTAAGTAACAACTTAGATATTTGTGTTTGCTAAACTTAACAGATGGATAAGTAACCCAGCTGCCTTAAAATTTTAAGTTGATTCAACTCAAATATCTAAGTTGTCACTTAGTATAATTTAACATTTCAAGTTGAATAAACTTTTTTTTTGAGTTGACTGAACTTAAAATTTTAAGGCAGCCAGGTTACAAATTATTTTAAGTTGACTCAACAAAATTGTTTTTTACAGTGTATTGTGAGTGTGACTGAATTGTGAGATATAAACAAAATTGTGAGACAGAAACAGAATTGCGAGATATTAACGCAGAATTGTGTTAAAATGAGAAAAGTAGAAACGTTATAATATCTATTTTAAAATGAATGTGGCAAGTTATTAATTCAGTTAATGTCAGTTTCATTTATAACTATTCTAAAGTTTAGGGTCTGTATGATTTTTTCATGTTTAGAAGTCTCTTACTCTGCGACATTTATTTGATCAAAAAATATAAAAAGTAATAGAACTTTTTAGAACTGTTTAAGAACAGTTTTCTATTTGAACATTTTAAAATGTAACTTATTCCTGTGATCAAAGCTGAATTTTCAGATATAAACGCAGAATTATGAGATATAAACATTTGCAAGATATAAACAAAATTGCGAGATATAAATGCAAAGTTGCGATATTAACTAAATTGTGAGATAAAAATGCAGAATTGCAAGATATAAAGAGAATTTTGAGATATAAACAGAATTGCGAGATATAAACGCAGAATTGCAAGATATAAATGCAGAATTGTGAGATATAAACAGAATTGTGAGATATTAATGCAGAATTGCAGAATAATCCTGCTGTTGCACAGAAAAAAGTAAAAAAAAAAAAAAGTTGTGACATAAAATGTCAGATTTAACTTTTCCATTCTCTCTGTAGGAAAGGAAAAGGAAAGGACATGACATGTGGCCAAGTATGGTGACCCATACTCGGAGTTTGCGCTCTGCAAAAAAGTGCACACACACAGCGAGTAGTGAACAAACACGCACACACACACTGTGAACACACACCCGGAGCAGTGGGCAGCCAATGCTGCAGCGCCCGGGAAGCAGTTGGGGGATCACTGCCTTGCTCAAGGGTCTCACCTCAGTCATGGTATTGAGGGTGGAGAGAAACACCTGAGACTTGAACCCGCAACCTTCGGGTTACAAGTCCGACTCCCTAACCATTAGGCCACGGCTGCCCCAGAAACGGGCTTCCATATTACGGTCACTCTCAAATGGGAGTGTATATATTTTATGTTACACCATTTGACATTTTATGCTCATTATCATCATTTTGTGTGAAACCAACTTCAAAATAAAGATTATGTTTTTTAGAACTAGATTTTCTTTTCTCTTATTCATCATCTCAGGCATCCTTATTTATCACTGACCCTATAGTAGTTGTTTGTCCAAGGTGGGTGGTGCATCAGCAGGTGTTCATTTACGGTCCATGCACCACAGAGATGACCTTAATAAATCTATTAGCCACCCACTGTATAGTGCATGTGTCCAGAGCAGCGTCTAAAGAGCAGCCATGTGGGGCTCCCTGAGGCCTAAACATAATAGTGTGTTTCAGTCTTATCTGAGCCTAGCAGAATCTGTGACCCAGATCAGGCTGCCTGTGAGCGTCCTCCTTCACACCTGCTGAGAGCCCTGAAACAGACTGCTGATATTCACACTTTTAAGGTGTTGATAAAGCTCTTGCACAAATTAATCTATTTATTGTATTTATTTTTTAAAAACTTTACTACTTCTTTTTTTTTGGTTTGTATCTAGTCATTAAAATGTAAAAAAAAAAAAAAAAATCGAATTAAAAAATGAATTAAAATTACTTCATTTTAAAATTTTATTTTATTTTGTGGAAATGAATTTAAATTAATATACTAAATACATCTTTTACATATCTTTTTTTAACATCCTGTTCCTTTCAAAAATCTGTTTCAAAAACTTTCCAGAGCTTCACCTTTTTCTTAATGAATTTCAAGTAAATAAATTAAGTATCTTAATTTTATTATTAATAATGTATGTTTTTTCAGAAAGGTTGTGTGTGTTTGTGTGTGCGTGCAAAAGAAACACCAAAGCGAGACACTTTCTTCTTAGCATTCATTCTTTAGAAAATATTTTGAGAATGTTTATTATAAAAATATAAATGTTTCCACTACAAATCATTTTACATTAGTAGACAAGGCCATCTACACACTCACACACATACACACACGTCAATCTAAAGAAGGGGAACAGGACGCAAAACAGTATTGCTCTTTAAAACATCATCTTCAACAAAGTAAAATATAAAAACACTGATAGGGTCGAAACATAGCCATGTCATAACTTACTGAATGCTACGAAAAAAAAAAAAAAATCTGCACTGTGTATGGTGGTTTGTTGTTAAGAAATAAATAATAAGTCATTATAATTGTTTTTACGTAAAACAAATATAATACAAAATAACATAAAATATCATACAAATGAGTTTTGTAAAGGTTGCACAGATATTTTGTTCATTCTTTTATACATACATACAGACATTTGTACAAAGGGATGGCCAGGTAAATGATAGTACCTCTAGAGAGTCACCACTGCTATCATCACAGGTCCGGTTCACATATGTACATGCTAACAGCAGGGAAAAAGCAACATTTACAGGCAGAATGAAAGAGACGTAGAGGAAAAAATGGACTGTTCCTTCATAAGGTAGTGCAGTACATGGTCAGATCGTCATTTTGTGCACCACTAGTGCTCTTTTTTCATTTTATGATCAGGATGCCTTAAGAAAATATTTGGATAATGACTTGCAAATGTTCAAAAGCCCATATTCAGTCTCAAAATGATGAATGAAGAACCTTGTATTTTGAAGACTGTGGGCCGTGAAATCAGAAAGCAGCTGTCCTCTCAAATTAACCCTCCACATCAAACTTCTGGAAGATTTTGTAGTCCTGATCTTACAGGAAAGCAGAGAAAATATGGTAATGTTCAGAATAGCACATTACCATACTACTCTTAATATTCCTGAAGTATACAATATTGTAACTATTATATATTATAATATAACTATTGTATATACTGCGCACAGTATGCAAATTGACTATCTACACTGTAAACAACAATCAACTTAGAATAATTTGTTACCTGGCTGCCTTAAAATTTTAGGTTCAGTCAACTCAAAAAAAAGTTTATTCAACTTGAAATGTTAAATTATACTAAGTGACAACTTAGATATTTGAGTTGATTCAACTTCAAATTTTAAGGCAGCTGGGTTACTTACCCATCTGTTAAGTTTAACAAACACAAATATCTAAGTTGTTACTTAGTACAACTTAACATTTCAAGTTGACTAAACTTTTTTGAGTTGACTGAATTTTAAGGCAGTAGGGTAACAAATTATTTTAAGTTGACTCAACAAATTGTGTTTTTTGTTTTTTTACAATGTAGATGACCTACTATTGGCAAAATGTGGAATATTCAATAGATCTGCACACAATACTGTATCCCACAAATCAACACGCTTAATTTGATCGTCCATTTCCAGCATAATTAAATACTGGAAGTAGTTGTGAAATTTGAGTTTTTTCACAAACCAGTTCAGCGCAAACTCTGTGGATTTCATTGGTCTTGTCAACAGCAGTTACTGCCTGAAATGTCTGAACTTTTCTTGACCAATGAAATCGGCTGAGGGGCGATATGTGACCCTGAACAACAAAAACAAGTGGCACGGGTATATTTGTAGCAATAGCCAAAAATACATTGTATGTGTCAAAATTATATGTTTTTCTTTTATGGCAAATATTAGGATGTTAAGATCATGTTCTATGAAAATATTTTGTAAATTTCCTATCGTAAATACATCAAAACTTTTGAAATTTTTGATTAGTACTATGCATTACTAAAAACTTAATCTGGACAATTTTAAAGAGAATTTTCTCAATATGTTGATTTTTTATTTTTTTTTGCACCCTCAGATTCCAGATTTCTAAATGGTTGCGTCTTGGCCAAATATTGTTCTGTCCTAACAAACCAAACATCAATGGAAAGCTTATTTATGATGTATGATTTATGATGTATAAATCTCAATTTCAAAAAATTTACCCTTATTACTGGTTTTGTGGTCCAGGGTCACATGTAGGAAATAAAGCCATACAGGTGTGGAATGACATGACGGTGAGTAAATGATGACCACATGTTCATTTTTGGATGAACTATTGCTTTAACTGGTTTAGAAGAAAAAAAAAAAAAAAAAAAAAAAAATCATGTGTTATTTAATTCTCTTTCTTGACTCATTATTTGATTGGTTGCCAAATGTTAAATTCAACGTGAACTGACAATCATGACTTAATCAGATTTCCAGTATATTCAATAAGAAAAGAGGTAGGGTGGAACTTTGTTTAATCAATTGGGAACTGATTTGGATTGTAAAATGTGGTGTAGGTGGTGCCAGAATGTAATCAGGTGATTGGAATGGAGAGGATCTGTGGGAACGAACGAAAAAAAAAGCCGTTTCTGAGGCGGAGTGAGTCATACCTCATGATTTCAGTATGAATTTTGCACATAATTGGATTAAAGATGCTAAACAACCAGATTTATTTTCAAGATGATATTTGGATGTTGCTGAATTAACCAAGGTGAGTGTTCAGTATGTAAGCTAGTGTTTTATTTCGTTCATAGCCCATGTACCTCATATACATTATATCTGAGACAGAAAATCACACTGGTATAGAGTATTGCAGGGTTGATATAAATTTGTAGGCCAAAACCCAGTAACAAGTTTGCATTTTAGCACTTCTGGTTCCATTGTTATTGGACTTTTTGAATGAGCTTTTGGTTAAACGCCTTAAATAAGGCCTGTGGTGAACACAGGCACAAGATATTTTCACATTTTCATATTCTACATTATAAAAAATATCAGTAATAATCCCTTGTTTGTGTGTTTTAAAGGAAACCCTACAGGTATTAAGACTTGTATGGCTCAATATATAACGTAATGTCTTTTAATGAAATATGTAGTAGAAAACGCGTGAAAGACTTGCGTTATTTAAAAAAAAAAACATTGTTTTATATATTTTAGACTATGGGGGGGTGCCATTATTTTTGAAATGGTTGCACTTGGTGAGCTACTGGTGCTACTTGCTACACAATTTGGAAAACAAACTGATACAATGACCACAGCTTCTGAAAGGGCTTACAGGAAGTGATGGATATAAGCGTAGACTTAAACCAAATGCTGCACCATTAATTTTTCCCCACAAAGAGTCTAAATGCCCCCGGATATTGAGTGAAATCCATCCTGAGAAACTCCTTCAGCATGTTTACATCCTGCTAGGATGGCATCTAGCGTTTCTTGTCTCTGCCGTTTGTAAGCTCTTTCGGTAGCTGTGGTCTACTAAAAGCCTCAAAGGCATCAGGGCTGAAGTGGAGAGAACAAAGACGCTGGTCTTTAGGAAGTTTTATTAGTCAACAAGCATCTTCCAACTCTTTTCTCCTCTTCTCATTGCTAGGAAGATCTACATCGCTTCTCTCAACTGAAAATTACAACCAAAAGCCGCAAAATGCGGCATCGTATCAGTATTTTGTTTTCCGAGTTGTGTTGCGGTAATAGCGACAGGTAGCGCCAGTAACTCGCCGACCCCCAGTAGTCCAAAATATGTATAAAACGATGTGGATTTTTTAAATAACGTAAATCTTTCATTAGTTTCATACTACATTTCAGTAAGAAACATTATTTATGTTATATAAAACCATACAAGTCTTAATATCCAGGGTTCCCTTTAAGCTTCTCTCTTTTACTCAAACTTTCAGAGAAAGCTTCAGAGAGCTTTTGACTTCTGAAGAACATAATGATGAACATAATGTGCCTTTTTTCTGCAATAATCCAAAAACCAATGGGAAAGTCATATCGGCTTTTTGTTGAGGGAATCAGGGTGATAGTAACTTCTGGGTTGGCCTACAAAAACACATCAGCACTCTAGTCTGTCAGGTTTTCTCATGTGATGCATTATGATTTACAGACTGTTACTGATTCTAGTAAACAGTTTCTTTTTTTTATTTATAGTGTACTGTTTTTTATTTGATAATGAATTCATATATCATCCGAACACAGTGGTACAAACAAACATATGTCATGGGCTACATTAAATAAACCTTTAAAATGGCAAGTTTACCCAAGGACTCTTCGACTCCATCCCTGATTCTGAAGAATGGCTCTCTGCACTTGCAGATTAACGGTTTATTATCAAATATATAGCCGAACGTGTCAGATCCTAACAAGCATCACCGGATTGCTCTAACAGTAACCAGCTGTACTTCTCCATCAGAAGAATTAAAGGGGGCTTTTCTACAAACCACCAAAACTCTGGGGCGCAAGCTATTGCCTCTCTGAAGTGCTACCTTCCAAAAGGAAGATGGATGCTTTTGCAAAGTTTTTCCTGAAGGCTTTTTAATGCTCCCCCGCCACACGTGAAGAATCCGTTCGGATCGGACCGGCTTCCGTCCTCTAGGAGGAGCCATGCAGCGTGACCGCAGACTCCTAATCCGCCTCTCTCTCGCCGATAAGGCAACATGTCAATCGCTGGGAGACGCGCTCATCGTCTTTGCACCTTGTGCCCAGGAAGACGTGATCTTTCTCCAGGAAGGTTGTTCTGCTTCGCACATGTGTTCAAGAATTGTAGTTCCACTTCCTCTCTTCATTTAATACCTATTTCCTGTCTGTTTAAAGCCAAAGCAGCATCAATCTCGTAAAGGTGTCTTTCGTTTCCGTCGCTCGTTTTTAATTTTACACAGGAACTGGACCGTTCTTTGAGTGTGTTTCAAGTGTTGTTAGGCTGCTCACGATCTTCTTCTGAGGTCCAACGATCGTCACACCGACTTTCTTGAAGTCCCTGCGTGTCAGAGAGCAGAGAAAGACAGTGAGGAAGGGTAATATAGCGCTCACAGTTTGACATACGGTGACATTAATGACAAGCCCGCAGCGGCGCTCTGCCTCAGACCGCATGTGTCAGTCATGTAGGACGAAGTATTCCGGGAGGACACCACGCTGCCATATGCATACAATAAGCTGACGAGCTGGACTCGTGACAGACTTTGTGTTATAACTTAAAAACTGGGCTGATTTACAGCTTCCTGTGATGAGAAATTGGAGTAGCTGCTTCATTTTCTGAGCTGGTTATTTCTACTGTAATTTGAAAAGGAACAGCGCTGTCAGGGTTTCCCCGCAGGGAAAAAGTACGACATTTTTCATTTAATGAGATCCATGCAACAGCTGACAGAAGCTTGCATTATTTACAATTGTGGATAGACTCTCCAGACTTACCATATGGATGAGTTCATCCCGTGTGCACATATCCGACTCGGTCTCATAGGAAAAGTGTGACTCTACATGCGTTTTGCACGGCGTAAAATGCGTCGCTGCAGGTGCTGTCGCTGTAGTTCACAGGTGAAATGAGCAGCACGGTGCTAAGGAAGCTGTTTACTTCTACTGCGGCAAGTTTATGAGGGAATAATGGGTCTAAATTTGTTCTGTTCAAATAGTTGCAATGCTTCACAAGATGTTATTGTTCACATTTGGTCTTGGTAAGAATAATGCTCATCAAGCCTGCATGCATTTGATCAAAAATACAACAAAATCAGTAATATTGTGAAATAATATTACAGTTTAAAATAACTGTTTTTCTATTTGAATATATTGTAAAAAGCAATTTATTCCTGTGTTGCAATGCTGAATTTTCAGCACCATTATTTCTAGTCTTCAGTGTCACATGATCCTTCAGAAATCATTCTAATATGCTGATTTGCTGCTCAGGAAACTTTAATTATTATCATCAACGCTGGAAACATTGTGCTGCTTAATACTTTAGTGGAAACCAGACTTTTTTTTTTTCTTTTTCAGGATTCTTTGATAAATAGAAAGTTCAGAAGAACAACATTTATTTGAAACCGAAACTTTTGTTGCATTTTAAATGCCTTTCAGTTTAATACAAATAAAATAATAGAGAAATATGTATTAATTTCTTCAAAATATCTAACTAACCTAACAGGTTTGGATGTACAATTAATATTGTTGTTGCCTATTTTTTAAAACTTTCAATACACTGTAAAAAAACCAACCAAACAAACAAACAAAAAAAACAACAACTTTAAAAAAAACTGTTTGTGCTGCCTTAAAATTTTAAGTTTAGTCAACATGACTGGAAACGTGGATATCTGAGTTGAGTAAACTGAAAATTTTAAAAGTTTAAAAGTTGAAACAACTTTTTTTTTTTTTTTTTTTTTTATAGTGTATGTCACATAATAATAATAATATAAAAATATGTTGTAAAATTAGCAGTTCAGAGTACTTGTGCCAGGCCAGTGGAAATGTTAGCAGGACAGGCAAAAGTTTTTTTTAAATTTTTAATTTTGCACCTACTGTCTAAATGTTTGCTGTATATCTATTTTAGGTCATACAATGCTTGACAAATGGACAGAATGTCCTAAATGCATTATTACTGGTTTGAATGCATTGGAAAATGTACTGTAGTGGTCTCTTCTTTAGTTGAATTTTAGGTTTACACTTATATTAGGGACCCTGGACCACAACACCACTCATAAGGGTCAATTTTTTTGCAAATGAGATTTGTGCATCATCTGAAAGCTGAATATTAATAAGCTTTCGATTGATGTTAGGATATGACAGCATTTGGCGAAGATACAACTATTTGAAAATCTGGAATCTGAGTGTGCAAAAAAAAAATCGAAATATTGAGAAAATCACCTTTAAAGTTATCCAAATGAAGTTCTTAGCAACGCATATTACTAATCAAAAATTAAGTTTTGATATATAGGAAATAATTTTGACCCATACATATTTTTGTATGTATTTTTGGCTTTTGCTACAAATATACCCATGTTAGTTAAGACTGGTTTTGTGGTCCAGGGTCACATTTAATTCGAAAAATTATTCCTGTATGTGGTATTTAAGTCAGTAGAATATTATTTGATGGCATGCTAGATTTGTTTAGCCTTATTAAAAGCTTCATCTGTATAAAATAAAATTAAATTCAATAGACACTTCACCTGGAAACTGCAGCGATTTGTACAACGCATTTTAGGTTTTACAAAAAACTTACATTATGTCACATTTTTCCCATTAGATCTAACTGTACATTGCGAAAATATGGCAAACCACTTTAATATACAACTCAAGTACAGGAGCTTTTGCAAAACAACAACAACAACAACAACAACAACAACAAAAATCATTTTCCTTAGTATTGTCAGATCAAGGGATGCAAAAGCTGTGCAGTGAACATCATTATAGCATATTAGTGCAAGCAAATTGAAATTACAATCTAGGTTAATCAATGCACACCTCAGGCACGAGTTCTGTTAGAAACACTTCTAGACGATGCAGCAGCGATTTAGTCCTGAAGTGGACATGAGCGCAAGCAAGAGCTCGAGGGAGCAGTCGGCAATAGAAAAGCTATGATTAGAACCCACCATCCAGTCTATAAGCTTTAAAGTGTTGTAATTCCCATGGACGGCTCCCACTCAGGGCACGTGGCTGCTGGTCTGACTTCAGCCAGACAGATTCTATGGGCAGAATACAGCTTTAGATCGACTGACACACAGGCTGTTTATCGTCAACGCACTGCTAATGCACTGACATCAGCCAAACAAATGCTCACAATGTCAATCAAGACAGGCCTGCAACATTTCGGTGTTGTTTGATCTACTACACAGAGTCAAATTCAAGCATCACTAAACCAGATTTAACAAATTCTGTGACTCCCTAGAGAGGCATGTTGTCTGTAATGCTAATTAAAATGCTAGGATACAGTTTGATTGCAAACAGCTGAAATCAAGAAGTAACTGCTCTAGCATTATAACAGCTGTAAGCCATCTTGTTGCTTAAGAAAACAGACATGTAAACTAGTTTGGTCAAATCGTTTTCTTTTTAAAAATCCTTTACAAAAAAAGAAGTATACTTAAGGTTCATTTAAGCAAACTTAAGAAAATGTTTTACGAATATAGTTTAAGTAGTAAGCATACTAAAATCAACGTACTTGTTGCATACTTGCAAGTGTCAGGAAAACGATAACACGTTGTATGGAGATTAGCCTCTGATTAGCCTCTTGCTAGCGACAGCCTGTTACATTATTTACATAAAACTTAACTAACCACATTATCAGAGTAAGGAGAGACGACTGATAGGATGAAGGCGAATGATCTGCAGATCCTGAACACCATTGACAAACATTTCAAACTTCAGCGTGCATTCAAAAGTGATTTCAATGTCTCGCATATTAATAACGGCTCCCTGATGCGCACAATTTATATACAGTATAATTACCTAGACATAACAGCAAGAGAAGGCACTTAAATAGATTTTTCCTCCCATCTCGTATTTATTCCCTTTAGGGATTCCGTAGTACACGTCATTGGGCACATACCTACTTGTAAGTGTGCTATTTAAATACCTTTTGGACTAATTTGGTTTGACTTTTATTTTATACTGTAGTTTACACTTATTAACACTAACAGTAGTAGACAACTAGTATGTTTTTCCTTTCTTTTGTAACTATTCTGTGAACTAGGTATACTATTAGTTTACTAGCTACATACTGTATGTCTAGTTCACTTTTTAGTTTATAAAAGTACACTCTAATGTATTCACTCAGTCAAGTTTAATAGTTTTTATACTTACAGTATACTTAAAGTTTTCTTTCAGAGACCTGAATATCATAAACTTGAATATGTAAGTTCATCAGAATGTAAAACATATGCTAGAATACCCTAAAAGAAGCCAATATGTGTGAAAGAAAATATTTAATAGGTCAATCTATCAAAAGAGTAAACGCAACTACAAGCATAGCATACTTACAATGCTAAACAATAAAGATTAGTCACAAGTATGGGCCAAATATACTTTGACTTTGTACGAACCAAGTATACTTAAAGGGATAGTTCACCCAAAAATTCTTTCATGAGCTACTCACCTTCATGTTGTTTCAAACCTGTAAGAACTTTGTTCATCCTCAGAACACAAATTAAGATATATTTGATGAGATCCAAGAGCTTTCTGACCCTGCATAGACAGCAATGCAACTGACACGTTCAAGACCCAGAAAGGTAGTAAGGACATTGGTAAAACAGTCCAGTGGTTCAACCGTAATTTTGTGAAGTTACAAGAATTCTTTTTGTGCGCAAAGAAAACAAAAATAATGACTTCAACGATTCTTCATGCGTTGTGGTACTCGATAATGGTGGAGGACATGACTTGCAGGAGAACTGACCCTTTGCAAAAACCCACCCTCCTTAGTTAGTTGCTCTGTCTGACAAACAATGGCGCTGTCACACTACACATCATGTTCTCACACAGTGAAAAATACATTGTGGAGCAAAGAGGAAACTGACTACATGCAGACAGACATATTACTTCAGGTATGAAACAAGGTCTAAGCTTTAAAATGTTGTCATTTTTAAGAAATTCAAACAATAAATATCGGTTCTGTGGCTCTTTAATGTGTCACGTCAAATCATTGTATTGCCTTATTAGATCAATGATGCGTGAACCAATCTTCTTTTCTTCTCAAAGCATGAAAAAAAAAACATGATTGAACATCAGAACGTATTTTATTTAAATCGCGGAAAGACGTCAACACACAATTTTTCAAGTTTAAGTCCACCGAAATTAATCTATTCTATTGTATGATTTGTTTGTTGGACAGAATGGCGGATTCGGCGTTATGACTGGTCAAATCGCCTGTCAATCAAGCTGTTTGCGAAGGGTCAGTTGTTCAATAAAGTTGTTTTATTTGCACACAAAGTATTCTTGTAGCTTTGTAAATTTACGGTTGAACCACTGACTATTTTCACGATGTCCTTACTACGTTTCTGGGCTTCGGAACATTTAAGTTGCCTTGCTGTCTATGCAAGGTCAGAAAGCTCTCGGATTTCATCAAAAATATCTTAATTTGTGTTCCGACGACGAACAAAGATCTTACGGGTTTGGAACGTCATGAGTGTGAATAATTAATGACAGAATTAATTTAACTATTCCTTTAAGTCTACATTTGTGTATCTGATAAGTGCATAAAAGTACAGTGAAAGTATACACCAGAGCTGTTTTAAGTGACAATTTACAACATATTTACTTCAAAATATGACAAAAATGTGTCATTTGAGTCCTATAAACAACCATTTATCAAACTAAATGTTTATTTTGCCAGAAATAACTTAAAAAACACACAAGAAGGTCTAGCCATTGCACGCCGCCTGCTGTATGAATTCAGATTTGTCTACGATCTAATGCAACTCGTGCTAAATAAGGTAAAACCTTCAATGATAGATTAAAGAGCCTAACGTTCTGCACAATTTACCATGAAATTGCAATAGGAGGCCAAACATCTGGTAAACTTACTACAGCCTCATCAACTACAAAAAAACAGAGGCACGCGACCAAGGTACAGTGATACGTGATTGAATCATCAATAATGATCTCTCTCTTGCGATTCTTCATATTCCTGGTAGACCCATTAAACGGCAATAGCTTACATGGCTTATTTAAGTTTAAACAATTTTATGAAGCAATTTTTGGGTGCAGACGTCAGTCTTTATGATCAATGATTTGTCTAGGGCTTTCAAATGGGTGCAGACCTGCTGAAAAGACCAAAATAAATTCCCGTGCTGGTCTATGTTGACTGTAGGTCATTTTGTGGTTTTTATGTTTGTTAGTGTTGGCGATGGTTAGTACTGGTTGGTGGTGGTTAATGTTGTTGTATTCTACTTTGGTGCTTGTTTATGTTGTTTAATGCTGGTATAATTCATGCTGTCTAGGACAGATTTGGTACTGGTTTATTCTGGTGTTGTTTGGCTATGGCTGGTTAGTGATGGGTTGATGGTGGCTTAGTTGATAGCTGATTAATCTTGCATGCTCTCAATAGTGAAGCTTGTTAAGGTAGTAAAAGTTAGTGCGGCTGACTATGGTTAAACAGCATCCAAAACTCAACATATAATGATGATCCTGGTCTTTTCAGCAGTTCAGGTATGTAAATCAACATATTTTTTCTTCAAATTCACAAAGATATTATTTTAATTCTGTGTCAGCCAAAGAGCAGTGGTGTCCACTCACTACAGAAGGCCAAACACTGCGCTGCATGTTAAATAACCCAATCTGGGTCATGCATGAGGGCTGCTATTTGCATGTGATTATTTACGCTGACATCTGAACAAAATATAACCACAAGCAACCTTAATTACAGACTGCTGAGTGTTTAGATGTTTAGTCCTGAGAGTAGCATGCCGCACAGCACTGCCACTGTTCTCGGGCCGGCCCTTTGATCATTCTGAAGTTATGATGTCAAATTATTTACACTGTCAAATACCTCGTCATTTGAATCGAAAAGTGGTCTCAGGAGATGCTAACCAGGCACGGCAAGGTTCCTAATCAGCATCTACAAAGCATTTCCCATAAATGCAGATCCACAGAGTAGAGCAGAATAGGGTCTGTATTATTAAAAATTCGTTTGACTCGGGGGAATGTGCCCAACTCAACCCTTTAGATCGCTTCCAAGACTGAGGATTATGGGAGGACAGCACTTTTATTTTTGGTGAGAGTGTTTTTTCTTCTTCTTCCATTTATTGGATTACAATAGAAGAAAACATTACTAAAGCACTGTCACTGGAGATTAATAACAAATGTAATGGCCACCTTTAAATGATTAACCAAAGCCAGGCTTCATTTACTGGAAACTGATCTGTAAATAAATTTGTCATTGTCTTCTGCATCAGTTTTAAACTGTCTCATGCCAACAGTTTTGAAATATATCTCTTTAATTTTCCTTTGGACCTAAAAGTACAGAACGTTACCCTTCAGCACAGGGAATCAGCACGATAATAGACGAATGACCAAAAAAAGAGACAACCCCTTACTTTTAGCCTCTCAAACCAAATAAAGTGCTTTTGAACACATCAGGACTGATGATAAAAAAAAATCCTTTTGAAAAATGAGAAAATTACACATTTTGAAATTTTCATGATTGACTGTTCGTTCAAAGCTGATGATATACGAGGTATAAACAAAAGTATGTTTGTACAATTGTTCATACAAATACGCTACCATTCAAAAGTTTGGAATAATTATTATTTTTTTTTATACTGTTGAAAGAATGCACACTAAGGTTGCATATATTTGATAAAAAAAATACAGTAAAAACAGTGGTATTGTGAAATATTATTACAATTTAAAATAACTGTTTTAAATGAATAATTTATTTAAAAATGTACTTAATTAAAAATTTTTTTTTTTTTATTCAGCAAGGATCCTTTGAATTGATTAAATGTAAAAACATAATGTAAAGAAATTTCTGATTTAGATAATTGCTTTTTCTTTTGAATTTTTCATTCATGAAAGGATCCTTAAAAATATGATTTTCACAAAAATAATAAGCAGCAAAGCCTGATAATAAGAAGAAATTATTTTGAGCACAAATCATAATATAAGAATGATTTCTGAAGGATCATGTGACACTGAAAACTGGAGAAATTATGCTATAATATATAATAATATACAAACAGCTATTTTTAAATGTAATAAACATTTGACAGTATTACAGATTTAACTGTATTTTTAATCAAATAAATGCAAATGCAGCATTAATGGGAGTAAGAGTGTGGAAGCCTGTTTCTGCCACTGAATAAAAAATAAAAAAGATAATTGTGACTTTTTATCTCACAATTCTGACTTAGAATTGTGATATATAAACTTGCAAATGTGAATTATAAAGTCAGAATTGCGAGATATAAACTCGCAATTCTGAGAAATAAACTCACAATTCTGACTTTTTTTGTGAGTTTGTATTTCGCAATTGTTTCTCAATTTTTTCACGTCATTGTAAGTTATTAAGTCAGAATTGTGAAATATAAACTTGCAATTCTAAGAAAAACATATTTTTTCCCTCAAAATTGGACTTTGTAACCTGTAATCGTGAGTTTATATCTCACAATTCTGTCAAAAAGTCAGAATTGTGAGATTTTGTCTTGCAATTCTGACTTTATAATTGCAAGTTTGTATTTCGCAAATCTGATTTTATAACTCATAATTGTGAGTTTATATCTCAATTCGAAGAAAAAAGTCAGATTTTGATTTTGTATCATGCAATTCTAAGAAAAAAAGTCGTAAAATAAAATGTTGTATAACCTTTTTATTTTTTTATTTTTTAAAAAAGTGGCGGAAACAGGCTTCCATATAAGAGACTTCTTTTGAAAACATAAAAAAAAAAGTAATTATTCCAAACTTTTGACCAGTAGTGTAGATTTTATATATATATATATATATATATATATATATATAAAAGGAAAGCTGAAGGCTTGTATAGTGTGAAAGGCTCTTACTCTGCTGAGGTTTTGGCCAGTGTATCACAGGAGCTGTAGCCGACCCCACTGAATGCATCTTTACAGGGCAACGTCCTGGCGCTCTCCAGCCAATCACCCATTGTGTGAAAGGAAGTGATGTCAGTGCTGGTCCTGTCCAGAAGCAGATTAACCGGTCTGGGAAGAAACAAAAAAAGTATTAAAGTATTTATTCGTGCAACTGAAGTGAAACACAAGTAACTTTCATTTGCAGTATTCGTTTGTAGAACTAATACACAACAGCGTTTTATGAGAACACACTCCATGCCCGTTCCTCTAAGTCACTGACGCTGAAAAAATACAACACTGAAGCTGTGGTCGTCTGCAATTCCCATCACGTTTGACAAATGTCATTCATGGCGAAAACAAGCTTATAAAAGTGCAAGCTAAGGCTAAACACAAAGGCCTTCAAACCCGATATGCAAGCTTGCCTCCAAGGTCTCCATACGGAAATACCTGCAGAGAAGTGGGACTGATTCTCTCCATCTGTGTTATGGCAAGCATTCCCCAGGAAGAAAGCAATACATTTAGGAATGTTTATTCGAATACAGAGACATCTCTGTTTCTGATGACTTCCCATTGTTCACATTCCAATACTAGTTTCCATTGTTTATTGGGTAAAAGGCTGACTCATTAACCAAAGCCTTTATAAACCTACACAAAACAGTATGAACAAATCTGTAGCATGTTACTGGCAAATACAGTATGGTAATTTTCATATTTAATCCTTTTATGGGCAAAAAATTTACATTTTATAATGCAATCACATTTGGATGTCCTCTAAAAACTTTACAAAATAATTTTTTAAAACCTGAATTAATAATTCATTGCATACAAAATGTAATCCATACGTGACTCTTAAAATACAGATAGTTTAAAATTCATCTTAATACGTATATAAATTCTATAAAATTACAGCTATACTGTATATTATAGCAAGATGTTTAGGTAGTTCTTGAAGCTATTGATATTCTGAAGTCTTCATTTCAAGCCTCTGCAGTTCCTGACAAACAACTTACTGGCATGCTAGATACAACATTTATGTTATAAATATAAGTGAGAATGTCAAAGCATCTGAAATCCACAATTCAGGTCCAATAGCACCTGATTAGAACCAGGGGAACATACGGAAATGGGATTACAATCCCTTTGGGGACTGCTATTTATATTCATGTAAATAAACAAATTAAGATAGCAGGAAGTCCACTCAGATCCACATGTTCCCAGTGTTCCATTGCTGTGTGATGAAAATAAAAGAATAATGTACGCTGAGTTGACTGGAAAAGAATGCTGAATGGATCCAAGTTACTTGGCAAAGAGGATCAGTAAGTGCTGACACAGCTCATTGAATAGAGCTGTCTGCATGTACTGCACCGATGCACTCAGGATCTTTAGAAATCCTTTTCTAATGTCAGGAAAGAGCGGCTGAAGTTTATTTTGAACAATGTCTTTGATTGTTTTATTTTGACCTTCACAGTTTGAGCGGCACATTTATGCATCAGTTGTTTTGCAAACATTTCTAAATGCGATGCAGCTTTGTAAAAATGACTTATTTAAAGAAGGAACAACAAAGATTAAAATGGATTTAACATCAGACCTGCAGCTTGTAACTGTGTGCACAGCAATTCTGTATCTAATTTTACATGCAAGTTTACATTCAGTCTTAAAGGTATAGCAAGTACCAAACTTTGTTTTGTACATTCGACAAAACAAAATCACAAGCAGAATATAACAAAAAACGCAAAGGAAAGCAATGCAAAGAAAAGCAAAGCAAAACAAAACAAAACAAAACAAAACAAAACAAAACAAAACAAAACAAAACAAAACAAAACAAAACAAAACCAAAAACATAAAGCAAACAAACAAAAACCTCATACTTGTACTAAACAAAAAAATAAAAAAATAAAATAAAATAAATAAATAAATAAATAAATAAATACATTCAATAACAAAAACAAAACAAAAACAAAACAAAAAACAAACAAACAAAAAACAAAAAAGAACTATTAAAGCCAGTTATTTCAAACTGGGGGAAAAGTGGTATCTAATTTCGCATTCTAGTTTAAATTTAGTTTTAACGGTACAGCAAGTACCAAACCTAAAATAAAATAAAATAAAATTAAATAAATCACTCAACAAAACAAAATCACAAAGCAGAACATAACCAAAACACAAAACAATAAACACAAAACAAAGCAAAGCAAAAGAAAACTCAATTAAACAAAACAAAACAAAGAAGCAAAACAAACAAACAAAACTCTCTTTAACTGTACTAAATAACAATAAATAAATTCATTTAAAAAAGGACTAAAACAAAATTTAAATTAAAAAAACAAAATTAAACAGAAAAAAACAAACAAACAAAAAACCTACAAAGCAAATTAAACAACCCCCCCAAAAAACAAAGCAAAAGAAAACTAAATTAAAATGACAACAAAGTCAAACAAAAAAACTTAAATGTACTAAAAATAAATAAATAAATGCATTAAATAAATACATTAATTAATAAAAAAGGCCTATCAAAACCAATTATGTCCGCAAAATGTGGTACAAGTACTATACCAAAAACAAACAAACAAACAAAAATCATTTGACAAAACATAATCACAAAGCAGAACATAAAAAATGCAAAACAAAATAAAACAAAAAACAAACACAAAACAAAGCAAAAAAAAAAAAACTAAACAAAAGAAAACACCAAAGCAAAACAAACAAAAAAAACTCTCTAATTGTACTAAATAACTGTGTACATTAGTACATTAAATGAGGTACATTAATAAAAAAAAGAAAATATTAAAAAATAATGAAAAATTTATATTTTTTTATATATTTAATTTTGTATATATTTGTATTTCCAGAGCTATTTAATGTTCAAACTGAATTGTTTTATATAGCATGAATTTATGCTATAATTGTCACCCACACAAATTGCAAAACTTAATAATTACCAGTGGGCCTACTGTTTAGTGTACTGTCATTAAAAATGACACATTTATTACCATGTTAACTGCAGAAAAAAAATAAGATTAATTACACTTAGCTGACTCATATGCCTACTTAAATTATATGCATGTGCAATGTGGTAATATGATAAACAATTTGTATTTGTCATGATAAAGCTCAACATAGGAAGGAAAAAGCAGAGATGGAAACCACAAGATGTCCAGTCCTCTTTTGTTTGTTGAAATGTGCAGCTGCATCCTTATCAAAACTCACAAGGTAAAAAAGAAAGTTGACATGGAGAAAAATCTTTGTTGTTGGGTATAGAAGTGATGGCTTAAACTCTGGTGTATACACACTGCATTTGACCGCATCAGCTGCTGGCGTGAGAGATCTGAGGCGTCAGTTGACAGGAGCACAACAGGCCAGAGGGAGAGGAAGAGAAGAGGCAAACACTCGGCCTCTCTGCTGGTTCCCTCTCTTTTCTTTTGCTTTCCTCTCTCCCCTCTGGTGTAGTGACCTCTAAATAACCGAGGCTGCTTAGTATCATGTTTTTAGAGTTCTCTAGGGATGGAAAGGAGGGAGGACGTTCCTCACGGAGAAACATCTGGGTAGCTTCGTCACGGACAAGAATGCATCTCTCGCTGTGAGGAGGCTCTGGGATCGCGCACCTACTCTCATCCTGAGAGTGCCGACATTTTACTTCCGAGCATCTGCACGCCATCTCTCCGGGTCTGGCCTTTAGACCTAGAGTCCCGTCCATGAGAATGGCTGGAGTGCCGCCCCATTAGCATGCAGGGCATGTAGATAAATGAGGTGCAAGGGCTTGGACGCAGCTGTGGCTGCAGACCGGCGGCAGCGGAAAAGCAGAGTGTGTCTCGCCCTGAGAGCCATAAATCACCTGGGCCCAGTGCTGGACCCCAATCGGCCATGTTAAAAGCCAATCAGGGAAATTACATGCTAACTCCCTGGGACCCATTTTCACTTTCTTAAGAAACCATTAGTCACTGTTGCATACTTCATAATAATACAGCTACTGGTTGTACCACTTACGTCTACACCACATGGGGCAACTCATACCGGACTAACCCCCCTAACATATTGAGTCTTATTGGAGGAAAATAGAGTAGGATAGAGATTTTTTTCCCGGTAAAAAGTTAATTTGAGATTAAATATTAATTGCCCGGCACCGTGAAGTGCCGGCAGATACTTCCTGGGGGTCGCAGACTCCCTGTAGAAGATGAATGTGCTGTCTGGTAACATCAGGATGAGTAAAACCCTTATCATACAAATAAACAATATGGTCAAAAGTGCATAGAGTGAGGAACCGATACTAGTGCCGCACAGTCACCAGTTCAATTCATCTCAAAGACAGTCAAGTTCTTCCACAACAGAAAGTGTCAAATAATTTCAAAACAGACCTCACACATGGTTACTGTGATGCTGGAACAGGAAAAGAACCTTTCCCAGACTGTTACCACAAAGTACACAAATCTAGAAAGTCATGAGTAATATTTCACTGAAATCAAGCGGTCTCGCCAAACCCGTTAACCAGACGGGGGTGTTAACTTTTGACCACGTTGTGTATAATACGTTGAATAACATTAGTACTACATCCTGGATTCTGGAGAAACAGGATGTCAGCAAATGTTTATCACAAACACTGCCTGTCTGACTGAGAACTGTTTCTGCAAACTGGCTCCAAAAATAAACAGATTTTGTCTAGAAAAAATAACCTCATGTACATCTCAGTCTTAACTGTACAGTATGTGACCAGCTGTAGGAGTGTGTGATGAATCTAGACCTGAGGGGAAGATACAAATTAAGATTTCAGGAGGAAGAGAGATGCACTTCCTCTCATTAGGGAGCATGAGAAGATGATCTGAACGTGACATGAAGCAGAGGTGGAGCAGAAGGCAATTTGGGATCTGAACATATAACTAGGGCTCGGTCCAGAGCCAGCCCTCATGGGTGACGTACCTGGATGTGGTGCTGGCTGTGATTTTGAGACTGCTGGGGTTGCGGATGAGCTTGTCCAGGATGCTGACAATCTGCTCGAATTTCGGTCGGTTGTTTCGGTCCTTCTGCCAGCAGTCTAGCATCAGCTGGTAGAGCGTGGCAGGGCATTCCATGGGTGGGGGGAGACGATAACCCTCATCCACTGCTTTTATCACCTGAAGCACATGAGAAACACAGTCAAGCTGAAGTTCTGTTATTCTGTCTGAAGGTGCAGTCACATTAGCAATGTTTTGAGGGCAAAAAAGATTCATTGTCCATTGAATGAACCACAACTCACACAAAGGTCACTTTCAAACCAAGCAGTTTTCAACTTGAACCTATTGCGAAATGGGGAAATTTTCACTCCCACTCATTTATTCAGCTGAAATGACTAACTTTTGCTTGTGAAAACTGGCAGGTAATGGTAATTGTGACCGCACCTTAATATCTCATTTTGTGTTTCACAGAATAAACGATACAATAAATGATATGGGTGAGTGAATTCTGTCAAAATATTATACTGTAGTATTCCTTTAAAGATGAGGCAATTTTCCAAACTATTTTCTTCAATTTCCTGTCCTTTGAGCTTCTCGGGACATATTTCTTCCTAGCTTCCCAACTGTCACCATCCAGTAGGATGAAACAAAAATAAAGCACTTCCGTTCATGCAACAACACAAAATCAGTTGCCTCATAAGTGCTCCAGAACTGTAACTCCCTTTTGCTTTTCATCACTCGATCATCAGCGCTGCCATAAAACCAGTTCAAATAAACTCTCAGGGCCTTATTTGCTCAGGGTGAAGTTACTGAACTGCAGCAATGAGGCCACTGTTTAGGGTCAAAGCTAAAGAACTAACAACAGTGTCAACACAACAAGATTTCATAACAAACCACTACACATTTACCACAATTCCACACATGGCTCTTGGTCTTATCGTTCTGTAAGGCCTACAGAATAATAGTTTCTCTTGGCCTGTGAATTTAAAAGCACACTTTCACCGTCGGGTGCTCATTTTGTGTTTGTGAAGATAGCTACCATTTTTCATTAAGAGCTTCATGAATGGTCTACCCATGTAAGACTAAATTGGTAGCTGGTTGATCATGGAAAATCTTGCCAATGTATTTCAATTGTTTGCCCAGAATGGACAGTTCACTCCCATGTTGTTTCAAACTCTTAGGGGTTGTTCACACAAAATGTGTTTTTCCATTCCACTGCACTATTTTTCTATTGCTTTTCTGTGTAAACGCATGCTAGATGGACACTGCGCATCTTTCGCAGTGTCTCGCACATGGTGTAGCAGTATGAAAACACAGTGTTTAAGTTAAAATAAGTTTTCAAAAACTTTAAAATTCCAAAAATCCCACTGGCAGTTTTCAAAGCAAAAGCGCATGTTTGCATACTGTATAAAATCAATGGAAAAACAGCACAGTGGAATGCACATGTTCTGTGTTAAGGATGTAAATTTTTCCTCCTGTGGAATACAAAAGGTCCATATTCAAAGACTCTTCAAATCAAGTCGAACATCGAACATATGTCACGCTAATTTATTTTGGCAGGAAAGACGCTGGATTGCTCTGACAGCCGCTCTACTTACGTCCTGATTGGACATCTCCCAATAAGGTCTTTCTCCATATGACATGACCTCCCACAACACAATCCCATAGCTCCATACGTCACTGGCCGAAGTGAACTTGCGATAGGCGATGGCCTCTGGCGCGGTCCATCGGATCGGAATCTTGCCACCCTGTAATCATACAAAATCCATCTGTCAAGGAAACATTTTGCCATCTGTGACATTATCCAAACACATTTCTACTGTTAGTTGAATAACAAACATGTACTCTCACGTTCATATGCCAAATCATATAATCTGTATGCATTGGCGTTTAAAACAGGCCATATGTAAGGTGTCAGAGAGGGTGAAGGGGGGATTTCTGAGAGGGCCATGCATCTAATGAATGAAATTCAAAGTTTGAAATGAACGCTATGATGCCATTAGGATTTGTTTGTGTTAGTGAAATTGATTGTATAGCACCAGTGCTAATGTGATTTAAACACAACCTCCAGCTGCACTACCAGTGTAAGGGACCCTTGATCTATGCAGGACCCCTTCATATGGCATTATGAGCAAATTATAAACGGCAAAGAAAAGACCGCACATGAAGTAAGTACAGTTGAGTTTCTGTTTAAAATATTTGATGAGCTCTACGCTATTCTTTATTGGCATCTATGGTTCAATGAAGAGCCTTCAACATCTATGGAATCTTTCCATTCCACAGAATTATATTTAGAGTGGAAAAGAGTATTTTAGGTTTTTAAAATGTTCTTCACATTAACAAATCAACAACAAAAACGTTTTTGTATATATGTACAGTTAAAGTCAAAAGACCCAGGGGGTGAAAACTTTTGAACAGAATAAAGATGTGTACATTTTGTCTTGTTTTGCCTAAATATTTTTTTTTTTTTTAAATACTGCCCTTCAGAAACTCCAGAAGATACTTACATGTTTCCCAGAAGACAAAATAAGTTAAATTTACCCTGATCTTCAAATTCCAAAAGTTTTCACCCCCTGGCTCTTAATGCATTATGTTTCCTTCTGGAGCATCAGTTAGTGTTTGAACTTTCTGTAATAGTTGCATATGAGTCCCTCAGTTGTCCTCAGTGTGAAAAGACTTCAAAATAATACAGTCGTTGTTGGAAAGGGTTCAAATACATAAAAATGCTGAAAAAACAAAGAATTTGTGGGACTTGAAGGATTTTTCTGAAGAACAGCAGGCAGTTTAACTGTTCAGGACAAACAAGGGACTCATGAACATTAAACTAAACAGATCATTCAGGTAACAACACAGTATTAAGAATCAAGCGTATGTAAACTTTTGAACTGGGTCATTTTTATAAATTCAACTGTTATTTTCTCTTGTGGAAATATCTTATTCAGGTCAGTGGTAAAAATAAATAAATAAATGAAATTTAAAATAACATGCATTTTGTATGATCCCTCTTATTTTGGTAAAATAATTAACATTTTGCAGATTCTACAAGGTGTATGTAAACCTTTGACTTCAACTGTATGTGCATTAATCAGTGTCTATATATGAATAAGCATCAAAGTTCTGGTTACATAGACTTTCAATAAAGGGACAGAAATTTCTCAGGTTTTATTACAAATATCTTAATGTGTGTTTTAAAGATGAACAAAAAATGGGTTTGGAACCACATGCAGGTGAGTAACAGATGACAGAGTGGTTGAACTATCCCTTACAGGCATGAGAACAACTCAGAGAGTCATTTGTCTCTTTTAACTAAAAGGTAGCACTTCCTAAAACCACCATATTGAATGTTGTGATTTTCAATTCATTTTTTCTACAAGTGGTCCAGTTCCTCCACCTATTCTATCTTTGCTCTTGGTTTGTGGTATGCCACCACCTTCATCGATCCTGTCCTCATCTCTGACAGCTGGCTGGGCTTGTTTCATGTGCTCAGGTCCTCTCTCTCTCTCTCTGAGGATCAGCGTTGTATTTACCCAGCTCGGCTGCTGGGGTAACTCTACACTCAACCTTCATGAAGGAGGTAGACTGAGAGAGAACAGGGCAGAGCCAAAGCCAACCAGCAACCTGGCCAAGTCACACAATTCCTACCCCACATTCTCCAAACACAAGGCCTTTAAAAAATAAACCCACTTGTGCGCGGGCCTCCCCATTGAGCGCGTACAAACAGTCCCTGCAAGATCGCTGCTAATGAATGTAAAATGTGACACAATGTATCCTTTGGGTCTAATAGAAGGGGAAGGCGAAGGTTGCCAGCATTCTTGTGGATTCGAGGTTCTCGCAGCCGCACAATGATGTGGTGGGGGGTCTGGTTGTAACGGTGAAAACACACATTTATGCTGGCTGTCAGGCACAAGTAAAATCCAACAAATTTGGGTTTATCTAACTAATAGCATGTTGGACGTCCCCTCTCCAGCATATGCCATATATCAGTGTAACACTTATGTTAGGTGACACTTGTATTAGTAATTTAAGCAGCAATATCTCTTAAACCCTCACATGCTGTGTATTTATGCCCGACTCTAAGTGTATTTATGCATTAGTTATCTGTACTGATAATGGATGCTGCTCTTAGAATTGAGAGTGAGGAATATGGTTATTAATCCCAGGGGATGAAGATCAGACTTGCTGGCTCTGAGGAGACAGTGACAACCATGGTCTGGCCCATATGGAATTTGCTCTCCAGGCTTCTGCAGAATTGGGAAGCCCCGTCATTCACAAAGTTTTACAGATGCCTTGTCCCATGCGTGTCATTCTGATGTTTTCAGCTACTAAAAGAGTTCTCTCAACTCTGCTTGACACATTTTACCATGTTTAAAATTATTCCACAGAATCAGCACAGATTGTGTCTGGGTCTAATCATGGCTGAGAGAAAACTTTTAGTTTGAGGCATGCTAATAAAGCACTAAAACATGTTCTAAGTGAACACAGTTTCTCCTTCCCCAAATCTTAACCTTGTGGGAATGTTTGTTATGTGCACAAAGAAAATGTCTGTCTATCTGTCTATATATATATATGTCTATTTTAAATAAATGCTGGTCTTTCTTTCATCACATTAACATAAAAAAAGTATTTTCAACCAAAAATACTGTCCCACTTTATATTGGACATCTTTAAATTATATGTACTTACCAAAAAAAAAAAAAAAGCATTAAAACAAAAAGTTTATGTAAATTAAGGTTAGAAACAGGTTTGGGGTTTGGTTAGGTTTAAGGGTTGGTTAAGGTTGGGGTGGACAGTGTAATTATATCTGTAACTACAAAAAAACAAACAAACAAACAAACAAACAAACATATGCAACTACACAAAGCCTTTTTTAAAATACAAGTACAAAAAGCACAATAATTACAATGTAATAACATAAATTTACACAATAAGTACATTGTATTAAATGATTAATTTAAATGTAAATGCATAGTAGTTAAAGATACTTAATATAAAGTGGGTCAAAATATATTAAATGGTAATAGAGATGCATTGATAGCCAGGGGGTGAAAACTTTTTGAATTTACAGGGTAAATTTAACTTATTTTGTTTTCTGGGAAACATATAAGTATCTTCTGTAGCTTCTGAAGGGCAGTACTAAATGAAAAAAAAAAATATTTAGGCAAAAAAAAAAGGACACATCTCCATTCTGTTCAAAAGTTTTAAAATAAATAAATTCAACTATTATTTTCTCTTGTGGATTGTATGTAAATGTATTTTATGTGAAATATCTTATTCAGGTCAGTACTAAATAAAAAATAACATGCTTTTTAAATGATCCCTCTTAATTTGGTAAAATAATTAACATTTTGCAGATTCTACAAGGTGTGTGTAAACTTTTGACTTTAACTGTCAATCCATTTAGTTCCATTAGTTAATAGTTGTTACTGTGATTGTGAGTACTATACAAACAAATATTTTTTTTTTTATCTGAGGTATAATAATAAAAAAAATGATAATGATGAAATTAATCTCTGCATTTTCCTTCAAATTCCTCTGTTATGTTCCTATGACCTAATCAACCTCATTTAACAGATACTGAAGCTTTAATTCTCTGCTGTATGACTGTAAGTTTCCATGGACTATTAAAAAAATATCACCAATCTCAGTGGCTCGTGTCTGTGTTGGCTTACTCTCGTGGTGTAGGCGGCTTCCGGGTCGTCCTCCAGCACTCTGGACAAGCCAAAGTCTGACACTTTACACACCAGGTTGCTGTTGACCAGGATGTTGCGAGCGGCCAAATCTCTGTGCACGTAACCCATATCCGACAGATACTTCATACCAGATGCGATGCCACGTAGCATGCCGACCAGCTGAATCACTGTGAACTGGGCGTCGTGTTTCTGACAGAGACGGGAAGAAAGGAAAAGTCAAAAACTGTGTTTTATATCTACTGTATAAACATAAGTCATGCTATGGGTTATAAAAAACACAATGGAAGACTGGTGACTCATATCTCAAAACACTGCCTGACATTTCCAAAGTCATCTGTCATGAGCTCACTCAAAACCACTCAATGGTTTTGCTGAGAGAAGCAGATCTTTGACTTAATAAATAGGAGCGTTTGACTGTCTTTTCTGGTTAAGACCACGGTGTGCGGCAACTTGTTGAAGAATATAAATAGGATGTACACAAGAACACATCGCTGACTGCATATCTGAACCGAAGCCCACTGGCAGGCTCGCAGTGTTTACACTGGTGCGTGTGAATAGGCCTTTTATACGGAGAATGATATGCTCAGGACTTGAAGATAAACACCAGGGGAGGAAGCGCTTCAGTAGGAGAGCGAAAGACTGGCCGGATGAGTGAGATAGCATTGATTTGTCAGGGAGCTCTGGAGAAATGGCTTACTATACCAAAACAGGCAAACTGTAGTCTTAAAGCAACAGAAAAGCTTTTACTCATCTTTATGTACACTACTTCCCAAACCGTTATGACTTTATTTATTCCGTAAAACATACGGAAGGCAAAATTTTGAAGAATGTACTGGTTACTCTTTTCCAAGCAGTTAAAATAAATGCAAACAAGTGTGTTTCTTTGCATTACTGATACACTGTTATAGCTTTTATGTTATTGTTTGATTAATGTTTTGATTTTGTGAATATTTCGATTTTATTTTTAGAATTTTAGTAAAACTTGTAATTTTATTTTGTTTTTGTTATTTTTACTACTTAAAAAAACAAACAACAACAAAAAAACACTACCAGTCAAAAGTTTTTGACCCCCCCCTTTCTTTCTATTTTTTTCTATTCATCAAAGAATCCTGACAAAAAAGTACTCAACTTTTTTTTATTATTTTAAATATTGCTAAAAAATAATAATAAAAAGTGTTTATTGAAACGTTTATTGATTTCTGAAGGATCATGTGACACTAAAGGCTGGAGTAATGATGCTGAAAATTTAGCTTTGACCACAAGAATAAATTACATTTTAAAATATATTCAAATGAAAAGCCGTTATTTTAAAGAGTAGTTTTAAATAGACTTTTTTTAATGGTTTCAGCTTTAGTTAAATTTAGAGTTATTAACTCTGATGCAACCTGGAGCTTTCAAGCTACAAAAACGAAGTTAAAGCACCATAAAATATCATAAAAGTAGTCCACAGGACTCATGAATTATATTTGAACTCTTCTGAAGTCATACAGATGAGAAACATAGATAGATTGGAAAATTTAAGTTGTTTTTAACTGCTTATCTTGACATTCAAGTTTGTGAGAGAATGAGAATAGCCAGTTTGTGGGCAAATAGTTGAAGTCTGATTTTTTTTTTTTTTGTTTGATCCTGTTTCAGAAATCTGGTCTGAATAATTTATTCACAAATTCACTTCTCTTATAAACTTTCATGAACTCACCATGAAAAGCTAGGGCAGATGTCAAGATGCTTCAGTGAATCGCATCTTTCAGTCTGTTTCTCAAAGAAAGCAATCTTCTCATTTCAAAAGACTTGAAATATACTGCACTGGTCATATGAACAATTTCATGATACTTGGTTATTCTGAACTTGACAGCTCCGGTTCCCATTCAGTCCAATTGCATGGGAAAACATCAGTACATCCTGCAAAACTGTCTGCTTTTGTGTTGCACAGAATAAAGAAAACCAAACAGGTCTGGAACGTCATGAGACATAAACAATGTCAAAACCTCTAGCTGTCCAACGCGAGTCTCCCTCTCTTCCCGTGTCTCTGTCCAGCCTATTTTCACTTTCTTTCTATGTGAGTGTTTATGTGCTGCATACAAACGAAGTTTGGATGAAAATAAACCCTGGACCACCTGGAAGAGAAAGGAGCTCCGAGAGGTTCAAAGGCTTGCTAATAATAGTGACATGAGCAGTGGCGAGGAAACGCGTTGGAGGGAGGATGACAGATCTCTTTGATAGAGTGCAGGCCAGGCTGCAGTGCGCAGGAAATTGCTGCAGAACACTGCAACTTTTCTCTCATTGCCGGGAGTGGGATCCTGTGCAGACACACGTACAGGTCCTGCTAACTCCACGCCCTGTTTGCTCAGGTTGTTTTAATAATCTGCCTTTGCATACTCATTTCTATAGAGCTGTTACTGTCCACTTTTTCGTCGGCCTTTTCTGAATTCTGAATATTTTTTTAAGGTTTTCTGACATGAATTACAACAATACAATACAAAAACCTTTCCAACGTTATTACATAATGCGTGCTAACGTAAAGTCAAGCTAGTGCAAGATGAACATTTGTGGTGAAAAAGGATATTAATTAAAACTTTTTTAGAAAATTTATGATCGTTTCACTAGATAAGACTCTTATTTCTCGGCTGGGATCATGCAGAGCCCTTAATTTCTTTCGACTGAAGAAAGAAAGACATGAACATCTTGAATTACATTGGTGTGAGTAAATTATCAGGAAATTTTAATTCTGGAATGAACTAATCCTTTAAAATATTGCCAATAATAAGAATTTGTTTTGAATGTCAGCGATGAAAAATATACAATAATATATATATATACACAGTTTATTACAAAATATTCTAATATACACTACCCATCAAAACTTTAGAGGCAGTAAGATTTTTTTTTAAAGAAATTTATATTTTTATCCAGCAAGGATGCATTAAATTGACCAAAAAAGACAGTAAATAAACTTAAGGATTTCTATTTCAAATAAATACTGATCTTTTGGATTTTTTATTAATTGAAGAATCCTTAAAAACAAAAAATATCATAGTTTCTGCAAAAATATGCACAATTATTTTTAACACTGATAATATAAAATATGTTTATTGAGCAGCAAATCCACATATTAGAATGATTTCTGAAGAATCATGTGACACTAAAGACTAGTAATGATGCTGAAAATTCAGCTTTGCATTACAAGAATGAATTACATTTTAAAAAGTACAGTGTTAAAATAAAAAAAAAAAGTTATTTTAACTTGAACAATATTTTACAATTTTAATGTTTATACTGTATTTTTGATCAAATAAATGCAGGCTTGGTGAGCAGAAGAGACCGATTAAAAAATTGATTTAGTTTTAGTCATAGACTTTTGACTGAAATGTCATTTAGTTTCAGTCACATTTTAGTCATCTGTATTGTTTTAGATGTAGTCTAGTTTTAGTCGACTAAATATCATAAGATTTTAGCCGATTAAATCTACAGTAAATTTAGTCAGCTAAAATCTAATAGGTTTATTTACAGTGTAATGCATTTATTACGCACTTCTCTAAAATTACCAAACTGACTGTATAGGTTTGATATTAAGGTTTTATCATGATGGGCACAGATTTAACTGTTGTAACACGCAACGTGCCTTTATATTAAAATGAAATGAAACCACTTCTCATAAAAAAACAAGAACATGGTCTTTTTTTCAATTAAATACCAATGGTTATATAGGCTAATTATGCATTTTTATAACAACTTGTTTACCATATTCTTTATTTTTCTGAAGCAGACATAATTATTTATATAAATAAATTTACACTAATCCTAATTAGCGATTTAGTCAAGAGCAGTGAGTGATTTTCTGTCTTTCTGCTGCTTGATTAACATCAATGCCACAGATAATAGCAACTACAAGGCTGCTGTCCCTTTTAAATCGAATGCATGGATGCAATGTACTGATACACATCCAGTATTCTCCCAACTGCTTACGTTCACATAAGACGGACAATTCGGCATCATTTTATGTGTATTTCTCAGTTCAAGCGACTTAAAAGAATATTCGTGCTCTGTGTGAGAGGCGTTGCTTCGGTGTGCGCTCAGAAAACCGGACCGAATTGAGATCTCTTTTGCACCTTCAAATTTATCGATTTGTCTGCTCTTCCCTTAATCCCAGATTTTGACATTTTAAATGTTTTATGAGACGTGCAGCAAGTGTACGCCAGCTTATATCCCGCTGTATAGACCAATAGCCTATGACACGGTACAAATGTGTGCATCTAACCTCCTAATCACGCAGCAGATTCGTTCTCAATGAATCTCTTCCAAGATCGTCCCTTCCTAACATTTTCGTCTTTTTATTCACTGATGAAAATGTCAATAGATTTTCGTCATGGTTTTTGTCATTCAAAACGAGTTTTTGTTTTGTTATCGTCTCGTTTTCGTCTGTGAAAAAATGCCGTTGACGAAAATTATTCATCAACAAAATTAACACTGGCAGTGTATACGCATACTCTGTCTACTGTAAGCTTTACAGAAGTGGGCAGTCGGACTTCTCTGATTGGTGGATCTTTCTTCAGGATTGTGGGTAATGTAGTTCTCAACTAGACAGTTCTCTATTTAACAATTTTTAACGAATTTAGTTGAAAACACACCAAATTGTGATTTCTATATCAGGCCAGAGCTTATTGTGTCTTAAAAAGTTGGCACACTCTGGCTAGAAAAGAATTTCTCAGTTGATTTTTATACCTATAACTCAAATGTACCACACTACAATCACACTATATATTTATTATTCATTGTAGTGCCCAATTCTAAACCACTTAACATTTAAAAACCCTACGTTGGACCCATTTGTGCACCTCTCAATAAATTCACAACTGAACAACACTGAATTTGCTCCAAATATTCAGATATTTATGAGTGTGAGGTCCATCCAATGCATCAAAGTCTGGCGTGTTCATTTTGTTCTCCAAATAGCAGATTGTCTGGCAAGCGCTGCTGGTGGTAAACTGTTGAAAAATGACACAAGGCTGATAAATTCATATGTCAGGTGTATTAGAGCCAAGGCAGGACGGCCGCAGCCAAAGGTTAAGCTGACCCATTTAATGAGCTCATTAGCGCATTTATCAGCACTTTTCAGATGGGCCATCCCACAGCCTGTTGTTTGCTTGTTTATTTTCGTGGCGCGAGCGACGGGCAAGGAGGAAGTCATCTGAAGGACAGAGCATGCCCAGTCTGTTGAACTGGCACGGGCGGGCTGGCAGGCGGCGCGCCAGTCTCCCCAGTGCCGTTTGGGGAGCGAACGCGCTCGTTTCTTCTGAACACAAGCCTGGTCTGTTCTGTGTGAGAGAATGAGGCCATTGTGGATATAAGCTCAAGTGAAATTCTGACACTACAAAGCGTTTGAAACACAGGTAGTGTCAGCGTCTATTTAAAGAGGCCTCAGCTGTGATGAATTTGGGCGACGCGGAGAACACAAAGGCACCGTCAAGAAAATCTAATCTCTCCGCAGCAAATAGAGACATAGGTGAGCCAGCGGAGAGCAATTTGTGTCTATTTGAATAAATGAGAATGAAATGTTCGGAGAGCTTGGGAGAATTTAAGGCATGCTGTGATAAGCAGGTACTGTGAAGGGAAGCAGGAGAAGCTAAGACGCAGATGGCTTTTTAAATGATTTTAAGATGAGCCCTCTGTGCCTTTCCTCTGATCATACATAATGGAGTCTCATTAAATGTGCTCAGTGTGTCACACTCACTCGCAGGAAGCCGTCCAAAGAGCCGTTCTCCATGTACTCGGTCACTATCATCACGGGTTTACCTGAGGAGAAAGAAAATTCAGACGTGTCTCAGTCTAATCGGGACAAGATGTGCCAATGCTTTGCTGCGATGGTGTCATTTCTGCTGGAAGCTTGAATTACCCAATTTGCAAACTAATGAGCTTATGTTGGACAAAAGAAAACATCTTCAAAGACACAATTTTCAAGAGAAAAATATAATGCATTCAGAGGCATGGATAAGGCTGACCCTTAAGTTTAGATATATATGCACAGCATGACGACTTCCAAAGTTATTTCAATGACGACACTGAATCCGTCAAGAAGAGATTCATGAGTGAACGGGTCATGAAACCTGTCAAGAACAGTTTTAGCATTATTTTCATAATTAAGCACGTTTAAAAATTGGAGGTTTTTCAATGTTTTGAAAGACGTCTCTTATGCTTTCGAAGACTGCTTTTATTTATTTATTTTTTTTTTTAAGTAAAAACAGTAATATTGTGAATATTATGACAATTTAAAATAACTGTTCTATTAATATTTTTAAAACCACATTCTATTAATATTTTTTTTTACATTATAAATGTCTTCACTATCAATTTTTAGTCAATTTAATGACCGCTTTGCTGAAAAAAAAGAACTGACTGACTAACTAACTGACTGATCCAAAACATTTGAATAATAAAATTAACTTAAATCAAAATAAAATAAAAAATGACTAAATTTAATGTCAAAATAATAATTTTAATACAGACATGAATACTGTTAAAGTGTACTGACTGACTGACTAGCTAATAGGGATGAGTCGTTCTTGAACGATTTGTTCATTTTGAATGAATCTTTAATGTGACTCGGTACGAACGAGTCGTCTCGGGAAGTGATTCGTTCAGTCGCGCATGTGCAACATCCTATTAGGTTCTGTACTGGAATTAGTTCACCTGTTTTGAGTCTTCGGGTTTTTCGAGTCGTTCGTTCATCTTATGGGGCTGTCACCTGATGAACGAACGACTCGAACCCGAAGACTCGTGAGATAAACTAATCAATTCTTTTTTCGGCTCACACTGCATTGGTTGAGCTTCTGGGGCTGTCTCGTGATGAACGAACGACTCAAACCCGAAAACTTGTCTGATAAGAGGTGAGGTGAGCTAATCATAGACTAAAGACCCAGGTAAACAATGAATTAATCTTTTTCGTTTCTTATAGCATTATAGTTTTGTCTTGTTTGTAGTGTGATCAACGTTTGTGTAAGCAGTAGATGTGTTAGGGAGGTAACACATAACATTTTGATTATATTTTGCTAAAATGAACGAAATGACTTGAAAAAAGATTTGTTTATTTTGCTGAGTTGGTAAAATGATCTGAACTTCCCATCACTACTAGCTAACTAACTAAAATCTGAGTATCCCCACACTTTTGAATAATAAAATAACTGACTAAATTTAATGTTAGTTAATAAAAATACAGTAATTCATTGTTTGTTCATGTTAGTTCACAGTGCATTAACTAATGTTAACAAACACAACTCGCATTAACTAAGATGTATAAATGCTTCAGAAGAATTGTTCATTCTTAGTTCATATTGACTAATGTTAACTAATGAACCTTATTGTAAAGTGTTGAAGTATGAATTTAATTAAACTGCAGTAATGAAAACTGAATTCAAATCATATTGATTATGCTGGGAATATTTAATTGTCATGAATATCATGAGGAATCATTATTTTGAGCTGAATATAATTTAAAACACAATTTGCTCCTAGGCTGAAATGTGATCAGGATGAGTTTCTGACAGATTTCATGAGATTCACTCTCATAGTGCTCGGCGCTGCCACATGTGGGTGTTATAAAAGCCTCCGGGTTAAGGAGCTGAATTTTTTTTTATAGAGTTTGAGAGGGTGAAAAGATCAGGTTGACGGCTACACACCGGGTTTTCAACACATCACAGACATTATCTGAAGCCCATAACAAGAGCGGGGCTGTCGGAGCAGAGGTGCAGCTCTTCACATGACACCTCTGACACAGCGGGTCAGCAATCATAACCATGACTTACTGGGACTTCACCTAAATGAGAGTTTCCTGCAGGATGAAAAGAGTCTCGGCCTCAACTTGGACGGGCCGCAAGGTCAACTGTCACTATCTGACAGCTTTATATTCTCCGTCCTGCTGCTCGTAAATCACCGGTTTTATCATCTGCACTTTATCTGCGCCTTATTTCAAAGCGTGTGCGTAAAACAAATTTATATTAATAATAGCCTGATGACCAGTCCGTGTTGTCACGATATGTATGTGCAGTAGTCATAATTTAGTCTTTTTTTTCTCTCAGCGTCAGCTGACAGCACAGCACTGTGATGAATGATATTTACGAAACGTGTGCAATTAAAATAAGTGGAGAAGAGCAACACTGCGTAACTCACGAATATGCTGTAACAACAGTCTTGCTCACATCAAGCAGTTTACTTTTAGCACTGGAATTTTTTTTTTACCATTTGCATCTCAAAAGGAGTTTGATTTACTTAGGCAGCAAAATTGCATGAAATAGCTAAACTATAAAAAATATTTTAAATAATGTTTTAATGATATCCAACTATTTTTACTGGAAAACCAAAATACAGATTTTTTTTTTCCTAGTGCAGTATTTACAATGTTTCACTAATTACCCGAATTGTAATGGTTATGTAACCAGTCTTTAGATTTCAGTTGAGTTGTTTTATGGTTTCTGATAGCAAAAAAAATCCCTTCTCCTTGAACCACACATCTTTCCTCTAAACTTTTGATCCTGAAATCCCGCTCGTAATCAGTATCCCGGCCCCTTCGTCTCTGCGAAGCAGCAATCGCCGCTCCACAAATATTTTGACTAACGCAGGGCCAAAAGCAGCAGGTTAAATGGGGTGTGAAAGTCTCTGGATTATTAAGAATTAACAGGGCAGAGTTAATAAATCACGTCACGTCAGAGGCTACAGGAGACACATGCCAACCTCCCCTGGCCCCACGGCCCAAACTCTGCACCCCACACTGACTTTCACTCACACGCAAAGTGCAGCACCTCTCAAAACACACACATGCACGCACACACACATTACACAGGGCTGTTCTTTCCCAGCAACAGCCACAAATGACAGTCATTTACAGTGAAGTTTTCCCATTATTTACAGTCAGGAACTCTGAGGCGTGAGCACAGTGAGATTTACTCAGCCAACATAATCCTCATTTTATGAGGAATTATGGACATGAAAGGAAACTGTTACATTCCTTTCTGAATTCTACTTAAAGCAGAATGAAGCAAAACTTGGCCAGGAAAAGAACGTTTTTCACTGCTGAGTAAAAATGTGAGGATTTATTAAAGCATCAATGAATCACAAAATTCAAGTAAAAAAAGACTAAATTAAAACATTAGATTTAGCTTGAAAACTATCCTTTTCTCTTTCTTTTTCTTTCTTTCTTTCTTTCTTTCTTTCTTTCTTTCTTTCTTTTTCTTTCTTTGTAAATACTTTTACTGTCACTTTTTAATAAATTTAAAGAACATTTTGCTGAAATAAATAAATAAATCAGTCAATCAGTAAATCATTTTGACTCCAAACTTTTGAATAGTAAATAATAAAATATTATTTTTAATGTTATAAAGATATGCTTTCTTTTTCTTTCTTTCTTTTTCTTTCTTTCTTTCTTTCTTTCTTACATTATAAATGCTTTTACCGTCACTTTTTAATCAATTTAAAGACCATTTTGCTAAAATAAATAAATCTGAATTCAAACTTTTGAATACTAAATAATAAAATATTATTTATAAAAAGAAACACGTTGTCCTTTCTTTCTTTCTTTCTTTCTTTCTTTTTCTTTCTTTCTTTCTTTCTTTCTTTCTTTCTTTCTTTCTTTCTTTCTTTCTTTCTTTCTTTCTTTCTTTCTTTCTTTCTTTCTTTCTTTCTTTCTTTCTTTCTTTCTTCCTACCTTCCTTCCTTATATTGATTATATTGAAAAAAGAAATCCTTGCTGACTATCCCAACTTGCAAAAATATCAAACATTTATTTAGTGCACATTTTGATATCTATTTATTTATTTATGCAATTTGGGATAGTGTGGCTATTTTTAGCTTATATATTTATTCATTCATTCATTCTTACTATTTTTAGCAATTTTAGTCTATGAAATAATAATGCAACAGTTCATTTTTTATATTAAAATGTTACATATGTTATTGTTTTGTTTACCTCAACATATGCTTTCGAACAATACACTACCGGTCAAACATTCGGAATAATACTGATTTTTAAATATTTAGTCTTATGCTCACCAAGGCTCCATTTATTTGATCAATAATCATCTTATTAGAGTGATTTCTGAAGATTCATGACAGACAACAGGAGTAAAGATGCAGTAAATTACATTTTAAAATTAAAGTAGTCTTTTAAAATTGCAATAATTTTACTTTTTTCTTTTCTTTTTGATCAAACAAATTCAAAAATATCTATCACAAAAAAAAAAAAAAAAATAAATAAATAAAATAAGATAATTATTCCAAACTGTTGACCAGTATGTATAGCAAAGTGCACTGGAGTGCATTTTATATATAGCTATTTATTACATGAACAAGCAAAAAAAATCCTGAAAAGCCAAATTTTTGTGCACATGTGCAAGCAACTGAACATTCAAATATCAAATACACTGGGTCCAATACACGTCCATCTGTGCTCGCCACCAGTGGAGTTTACTGTACTTTGAAGGCTGTGCACGTGACGGAGCAAAACGTGCATAGTGAAATATAGCCCGTCCTTAATACTAGTCTGTTTGAAGTCAGATAAGGTAAAGTGTGAACATTTTTTTCCATTTTGGCCTATATCATTAAGAAAAAACAGCCCCATGGAGCCCTTGCAGAGGATTGTGGAATGGATTAGAGAAATTCGCTTTGATCATGCTACATAATAGAGACTGATCTAGGGAGATTTACAATCATAGGTGATTTACAGTCCTGTGTGAATTGTCTCTCGTGCTGGACATTGGCCCGACGTTACAAGAAAGAGGTCAATAAAACAGTGGCTTTCTGTGCAGAAGATTTGCCAATTTCATGACATCCACTAATATTCCATAACTGAAAACAGCTAATGTTTTATATCAGATACTCCCAAAAGGACGAGCTCTGAACTAACAAATCTAAACATGATAAATGAATCTTCTGAATGGACTCAACTCGCCGTGTGCTTTTCATACAGCTGCAGCAAAAAACCTAAATCATTCATCTTTCTCCTTTTAACGTGGGATAATAAAAATGGTACAAGAAGTAAATTTTAAACAGGTGCGTGTACTGAATGTGGAGCGTAACATACTGCGTGTGACTACACCCTCCAATCTGATGATGTTGGGGTGGTCGAACTGTCCCATGATGCTCGCTTCACTGAGGAAGTCCCGCCTTTGTTTCTCGGTGTATCCGGCTTTGAGCGTCTTGATGGCCACACAGATCTCCTTCTTAGACGGCAGCTTCAATCGGCCGCTGCACACCTCTCCAAACTCCCCTGGTGAGAGACGCTTATTTTAGAGGAAATGAAGGCTAACATGAGAAGCACTGATTTCAGTTCTAATTAAACTGTGTTCATGTTAATTACCTCTCCTCACTGGAGTTGTCAGATTTTAGAATTACATCTAAGCTTTGTCTGTCTAAGAAACAAAACACAATCATCTGTGGGAAGATGGGACAAAACGTCCAACAGGAATGAACTGGAGATTTCCGTGAACGTTTTTGATAAAATGTGCTCATAACGTGGAAAAAAATTGACATTGCATAACATTGTTATCTGCCATTTTTATTTTAAATGATTAAATAATGTAGTAATGGGATTAAAAACGATGAAATCTGAATAAATACTTCCAACAGTGATTAAAACCAGAAAAGTCTTATTTGATCACATTATTATATATGCTAGATATATTATTATCTAGCAATAACATTTTTATGGAAGCCCATTGCCACCACTAAAAAATAAGAAATAGTAAAAGTAGCAATAATTACTAAAAATAGTAATTGTGACTTTATATCTCACAATTCCGAGAAATAAAGTCAGAATTGCGGGATATAAAGTTACATTTGTGAGTTATACAGCCAGAATTGCATACTATAACTTCACAATTATGACTTTTTTTCTCCTAATTGCGAGTTATAAAGTAAGAATTGCGATATATGGAGTCAGAATTGCAAGATTAAAGTCAGAATTGCAAGATTAAAGTCAGAATTGCGGGATATATGACAGAATTGCAAGATATAAATTCAGAATTGCAAGATTAAAGTCAGAATTCTGAGTTATAAAGTCAGAACTGTGGGATATAAAGTCAGAATCACAATATTAAAGTCACAATTGCAAGATATAAACTCAGAATTGCATAGAAAGTCAGAATTGCAAGATTAAAGTCAGAATTGCACATAAAGTCAGAATTGCAAAATAAAAGTCAGAATTGCGGGACATAAAGTCAGAACTGCATATAAAGTCAGAATTGCAAGAATAAAGTCAGAATTGGAAAATTAAAGTCAGAATTGTGAGTTATACAGTCGGAATTGCAGAATAAAATCAGGATAAATAGCAAGATTATATAGTCAGGCTTGTGGGATATAAAGTCAAAATTGCAAAATTAAAGTCAGAATTGTGGGACATAAAGTCAGAATTGCAAATAAAGTAAGAATTGCAAGATATAGTCAGAATTGCATATAAAGTCAGAATTGCAATATTAAAGTCACAATTGCAAGACATAAAGTCAGAATTGCATAGAAAGTCAGAATTGCAAGATTAAAGTCAGAATTGCACATAAAGTCAGAATTGCAAAATTAAAGTCAGAATTGTGGGACATAAAGTCAGAACTGCATATAAAGTCAGAATTGCAAGATTAAAATCAGAATTGGAAGATTAAAGTCAGAATTGTGAGTTATAAAGTTGGAATTGCAGGATAAAATCAGGATAAATAGCAAGATATATAGTCAGACTTGTGGGATATAAAGTCAGAATTGCAAAATTAAAGTCAGAATTGTGGGACATAAAGTCAGAATTGTGAGTTATAAAGTCAGAATTGCATATAAAGTCAGAATTGCAAGATTAAAGTCAGAACTGTAAGTTAAAGTCAGAATCACAAGATAGAAAGTCAGACTTGCGGGATATAAAGTCAACTGCAAGATTAAAGTCAAAATTGTGAGTTATAAAGTCAAAACTGCAAGATTAAATTTGAGAATTGTGAGAGATAAACAATTCTGAGCAATGAAGTCAAAATTGCGAGACATAAACTTGCAATTGCGTGAAAGAAGTGAGAATTGTGAGATAAAAAGTCAAAAAGTACCTTTTATTTTTTACTTTTTTTATTCAGTGGCGGAAACGGGCTTCCATACATTTTACTGTATTTTTGGATCATTTCCGTAAAATGTGTTCTCAAACTATAAAAACACACAAATCCTTTATAAACCTACACTAACGTTCGCAAATGTTTGTAATCAGTGCCTTTTTTAAAATATTTCTATTTTATATATATTTTTATTCATCAACGATGCATTAAATTGATCAATGTCAAAAGACATTTATAACGTTACATTTTTTAATATTTTGAATAAATGATGTTCTTTTGAACTTTCTATTGATCAAAGAATCTGGAAAAAAAAGTATCACAGTTTCCACAAAAATATCTTGAGATCCACAATTGTGGATTCAACATTGATAATAGTAATAAATGTTTTTGAGCACCAAATCATCAAATTACACTGATTTCTAAAGGATTATGTGACACTGAAGACTGGAGTAATAATGCTGAAAATTCAGCTTTGCACTTTTAAATAGTAGTGTACATTAGAAAAGAACAAAAGTTTGACAGTAACATTTTAAGGCGAAGCTCAATGATCAAATTTAAAGTGATTTCTGGGGGATGAACGCAGGTGTAAGAGCACACTTCAAAGTGCTCAGCAGGAGATCAGATCTCCACAATTGATGATGCTGACAGAGACTTGGATGGACATTTGGGTAAAGATGATGTCACCACCTAGACATCCAAACCAGGGCCGTGTCCTGTTTGCGTAATTCGATGTGCAATTACTTTATTTCCCATGCAAGTTTAGAGAGATGGGTGAAATCCAGGATTGATGTCTGGAAAAAGTTAGCTGGAATAATTGCAAGCTGTCTAAACAGCCGCCATGCTGGACTTGGCCAGTGTTCAGATGATGTTGACCATCTTAAATATCAACCTGGCCTAATCCTCAGCAGTGATCGCTCTGATAAGCTATGCAGACAAATGAAGGCCTACCAAACCCAAGCTAATAGATCATTTTCTAAGCCATATAAAAAACAACCTCCTTTTTGCACGTTTGCATCGCTTGCCAAAGTGTACGAAAGCCGTAAAATGCAGATTTACAATAGAAGTGACATCCCAAGCAGGGAATGTGCTTATTTGTAGAGCGTGAGCCCTGACGTTTGTGTGCCGACTTTACGGTGCTACATCAAAAGTGAACGCTTCCTTTATTTGCTGCATTGTCTACAGAGCCATGAATCACAAGGCATTATCTTGATATGTGCTTGGCTGTTTAAGACATCAGGGATGCGGGGAGAGAGAGAGCTATGGGGGGTGAAATATAATATCCCAGCCGGAGGTGTGCTCTGCTTACCCGTGCTCCTCTGCTCCGGCAGCAGGCAGTCTATTAAAGGCATTGAGGCAGTGAGGATGAGCACTGGGAGGGACCCTTTCCCCATCTCAAAGCCACACACCTCCAGCTGCGGTGCTAAATGATTCTCATTTACACCACCTGCCATGTTTGTTACAAGTGTATTTCGGTCCCGGGCAGGTAACTTTGTTTCATTGCGCCAAAGAGTGAGGGATGACGCCGCATACCTGCCCCAACCACTTTGTCGATGGCAATACAGGACGCTTCCAGTTCCTTGGCAAATTCGTGCACGGCTTGACTCGGGTCTTCGTAAGTGTGCGGGTCCACGTAAGTCTTGATGCCAGGCAGTCGCACTGAAAATCAAACAAAAAAAACTAGATTGAAGGAAATACCAGTGGTTTTGATGCAGGGATTTTGTGGGTTTATTGCACAATACGTATATATACACTCAAATATTTAAAGGGATAGTTCACCCCAAAATTTCCAGGCCTTGAAACATGGTAGTTTCATTGCTGTGAAAAAGGTCAGAAAGCTCTCGGGTTTCATCAAAAATATCTTAATTTGGTGAAAAAAGGTCTTTCAGCTTTGGAACGACATGAGGGTGAATAATTAATGACAGAATTTTTATTTTTGAGTGAACTATCCCTTTAAGTGTTTTGAGAGCATGGGGAAAAAGACTTGATTATGTAATTTGCTGTGTTTTATGGGAGTGGGCGAAGCTCAGTGCTCGTTGGGTGTAATTTGCTCTCTGTGACTCTCTGATTGGTGGATTTCTTATAGCATCATGGGTAAACAGTAGAACAGAGATTGTCTTACTATAGGGAGATGAGACGGTCTGTATTACTTACTACTGGAGAAAGCGTACAGGTAACCTGGATTGCGTGTTCCTTAATAACCAATCACATCACAGCCTTGATGTCACTGAATTTCAGTCAGAGTTGTGCGACACTCAATCTCCGTTTACGGATACCATAGGAATAAATGAAAAGTGCCGTAAGCTAAATCCCTCCTGTCGCAAAAAGTCAGTGACTTCTCTTATAAAACGTCATTTTTTTCGTGCTAAACTCTAAAAATAGTTAAATCCAAAATTATTGTTTAGTGTAAAACATGTTGAATATTAGCAAATAAGCTGTCGATTCATTAAATGATAAGCTGTTTCCTCTAAAAAGCTGTTTATTCAGCACAGTGAAGTCTCTTTTCCACTGACATCCATTCAGAGAAAACAGCCTCTGGTCTACTTTCCCACATACTGCCAGACCAGAAGCGTTAACTTAAGCCGTTACGCTTTTTCAGCTAATGGTTGCTGGCTTCATTAAAAGCATAAACCATTGATTAACCTCCGTGCTCACTTTATGTCTGTCTTTAAAGGTTATCATTCAAAATCAACTTTCCTATGGAGAATATGAAAGGCATTTTTACTTCTGGAACCCGACTGTTTCGCTCTATATGGTTGAATAGGTGCAAGAAAGAAAATACCAATCAGAGTTCAGCATGCAAATCGATTTAGAAAAGAAGACCAATCAGAATTCACTGTTCTGAATGGTAAACAATCTATCAATGTAATGGGAGATTTTCAGACTTATTAAAGGGATAGTTCACCCAAAAATGAAAATTACCCCATGATTTACTCACCCTCAAGCAATCCTATGTGTATATGACTTTCTTCTTTAGGCGAATACAATAAGAGTTATATTAAAACGTATCTTAAAAAAAAAAGTGTGTCCATCCATCATAAAAAGTGCTCCACACAGCTCCAGGGGTTAATAAAGGCCATCTGAAGTGAATTGATGCATTTGTATAAGAAAAATATCCATAGTTAAAACTGTTGTACACGCGTTCACGAGAGAGTGGCGCTCCAACAGATGATGTAGGACGTTGGTGAACACAGAAGTGCAGTTAAAAACAAAACGCTGGTTATGAATTAGAAGTACAAAATGAGGATTTGTAAAGAAATATGTCTGAGAATTTTGATATAAGCCAAGAGGAGACTGGATTTTCTTTGCTGTAAACAAAACTTAGTTAGCGGAAGCTAGACATATGGTTTATAAAGTTTTAAATAGGGATATTTTTCTTATGCAAATGCATCGATTCACTTCAGAAGGACTTTATTAAAAGAGAAGTCCACTTCCAGAACCAAAAATGACAGATAATGTATTCACCCCTTGTCATCCAAGATGTTCATGTCTTTCTTTCATCAGCAGACATTATGTTTTTTGAGGAAAACATTTCAGGATTTTTCTCCATATAATGGACTGATATGGTGCCCCGATTTTGAACTTCCAAAATGCAGTTTAAATGCAGCTTCAAACGATCCCAAATGCGGCTGTAAACAATCCCAGCTGAGGAAGAAGGGTCTTATCTAGCGAAATGATCTTTTTTTTCATGAAAATAATACAATTTTAACTTCAATTTCACTCAACTTCAAAATTGTCTGTTTTAACTTTTTTGTTAAGGGTGTTTGATCTTCTTTGCATGTTCACTTTGCAAAGACTGTGTTGGTACTAAAGTTTTTTAACATACCCTAACTGTCTTGAGTTCAACGAGAGCAAGACAACACAAGCGTTTGAGAGTAAAAATTATTGTAACTGTATTTTTTTAATGAAAATAACTGATTGTTTCATTAGATAAGACCCTTTGTCCTCAGTTGGGATCGTTTACAACCACATTTGGGATCGTTTGAAGCCGCATTTAAACTGCATTTTGGAAGTTCAAAATCGGGGCACCATATCAGTCCATTATATGGAGAAAAATCCTGCAATGTTTCCCTCAAAAAACATAATTTCTTTACGGCTGAAGAAAGAAAGACATGAACATCTTGGATGACAAGGGGGTGAGTACATTATCTGTCATTTTTTGTTCTGGAAGTAGACTTCTCCTTTAACCCCCGGAGCTGTGTGGAGCACTTTTTATGATGGATGGATGCACTTTATTGGACTTCAAAATCTCAACAGCCATTCACTGCCAGTACAAAGCTGGGAAGAACAAGGAGATTTTTAAATATAACTCCAATTGTATTCATCTAAGTACAATAAAAAAAAAAAAAATAAATAAATAAAATAAATAGTTTGCCAACTTAACCCAATAAATGAACCAACTGCTCTCCAAACAGCACTTTTAATTTATTTATTTATTATTATATTTTTTATGTACCATTTTATAGTATTGAACTATAGTGTGCAGAAAACTGGCATGAGCGCCTTATCCATCTTGGATCTAAAGTATTGCTTGGATGCCAAGTTACAAATCTCTTACCTTAAAATCAACATGATACAGAAACTGTGTTCATCTTTTCTTATGTATTGTGACATATTTTAGTATAACTGCTTCTTGAATGAAAAAATACAGCGAGATTTGATTTTGTCCAGAATTGATTGGATCATTGGATGCCAATTGCTACAATCCCATGTGAATGACGGCTTGCAGGAAGGGAGGGATTAAATCATCTGAAAAAATATGTTTTCTATTAAAGACTGTGACATGAACTTTAAAACATTTCAAACATTTATTTACATGTTTATTATAACATTTATAATAAACACTGCAATGAAAAAAAAGGTAATTCTGATTTCACGTTGAGTTTAAGAATGAAATTATCTATACAACTTGAAATATGTTTGGATGTTTATCTATTCAAGGTCAGAAGCCTAATATTTTGGGTTGCCAAGTTAGAAAAAACGAATTCGAATGTGAGAGGAATATCAATACAGTGCTGTCTTACAAACAGCGTCTTGCACTGAAAAAATACTCATGCTTGCGAGCAGCGTTTGCTGTTCTTGGGAGGTCCAGTGGAAAAACCACCATATTCCTTCGCAGAGCTTGTTGATTTGAATCTTCACGATAGGAAGCTAAGGTTGTCAAGAAATGCAATTTGCTGGGTTTGAAGATGGATAGGTCTATTATGGATGACCTAATCAGTTAGCTAAGCTATAGTCCTACAGGGCACCTCATGCAGGTTAATCTAAGAGAAATTGTGTAGGGCTCCATTAAATTTCCTTCCTGATACCTCTGCCAGTGTGAAAAATGGTAGCATATGGACAATTGGCTTGCTGTAACTCCGGAGCAAAAGGGATATTATAAAAACCTCCAGCGTTACTGGGTTCTTGTGGGCTGTCTGACATTTGAAAATAAATACTACAGCAAAACTTTGTTTTGATTTTTACTATTTGTAAGGAATGATTATTAAACACCTGGAAAGAACGTGAATACTTGTCATTGAGGTACGTATACATATATATATACTCACAGTGGCCGTTGCCAAAGGGCAGCCTCTTCTCATCTGGATGTTTGGACTTGCTATATCTACAAAACCTGTCAATTAAAGTGATGAAAAGAGTTAATTATTCTTAACGGCTTTAATTGAAACATTTTTCTTCTCTGAACGATGTACAAAGCGACTAAAACCCGAACAGACGAAAGTCAGAGCCAGGAACAACTTGACTGTTTTGCTTTTCTATGAGGCATGACATTATTCTGGGGTCTTATAGTAAGCCATAGATTCATGCGCTCTTTCGATGGAGCCGTCTGCCAAAATCAGCCCCTCTGCATGACATGACACTCGACTCTCACGGTGCCCGTTACATTCGGCAGGAAAAATAACACGGCTTCTGCCAAGTGAATCGTCTACGACTATATATAGGCAGCAGACATGAAGGGGCACACATTTTCATACTTCATATCTGAAGAGTGGGAGATCAAGAGTCCTGGGGAAAGACTTGAGACAGCAAAGTGACAGCTTCAGGATGGGCACACTTAAACCCTCTACGTGACTGCGCTTTGACTGACAGACTGACCTGCTAATCACAATGTAGAGCAACACAGTGAGGAGGATGATGGCCACGGCGGAGGAGACTGCGATCAGCACTACCTGACTGTTCTCGCTGGAGATGGAAAAGGCTGCGGAGAGAGACGGAGAGAGAGGAGGAGACATTTTAGTTAGTTACACAATGGACAGATTATGTAGCTTTCCAAGGGCTTTCCATGCTCTTCAAGGTTAATTAACACAAATGTACCATTTCGCTAGTTTTTTTTGCTTATTTTATCAAAATAATGACATTGAACTTAACTTCCCCCCCACCCACAGTTCATAACTCAATACTTCATTCAAATTCAGACAGAAATGAATAAATAGACACAATATGCCCTTGTGAAAAAAGAACTGTTTTTAATTGCATTGAATGTGCATTTGTAGTTTACTTCAATAAAAGTACTTGCAGATAATATGTGACCCTGGACTACAAAACTAGTCAGAAGTAGCATGGGTATATTTGTAGCAATAGCCTACAAAACATTGCATGTGTCAAATTATTGTTTTTGACACATATCATTAGGATATTAAGTAAAGATCATGTTTCATGAAGATTAGTAATTGCTAACAACTTCATTTGGACAACTTCAAAAGCAATTTTTTCAAAAAAGTATAATTTTTTTTTTTGCACCCTCAGATTCCAGATTTTCAAAAAGTTGTATTTTGGTCTAATACTGACTATCCTAACAAACCATACATCAACTGAAAGCTTATTTATTCAGTTTTCAGATGATGTACAAATCTCAGTTTCATAAAAGTGACACTTATGACTGGTTTTGTGGTCCAGGGTCACATATAATATTAATGAAATAGAAGTCTACTTACAGTGTACTTAAGAGTACACCTTCATGAATATGTTTCTTAACACACTTATGTATAATTTTAAAAAGTGCACTTTCTAAACATGTAAAAATTAAACATTTTACTCTACATTCCATTTTAAATCAATGTATTATTATTTTTTGTCATGCATTAAAGTATCGCGCCTATTTTGATGTGCTGACTAACATACTAAAGCACATGTCATTTTAACTGTAGCGTGTTATGTAATATTACATTTAAAGTTAATATATTTTAAATGTACTAAATTGTATTAATTGCCACTTCTGTTGAATATTTCAAATGTAACATATAAAATATATTTGTAATTACACATTAGTAATGATGAAGCTGCAATTTAGTACATTAAAAACATTTTTAATAATTAGAAATTGAGATTAATTAAATATTAAATTAATAATCAAAAATAAATATTAATTATGATTAAAAACACTAATGTGGTGATTTCTAATGTTTTTAATTTTAAGTGTTTTATAAAAGTACTAAACTGCAACTTCATCATTACAAATGTCTAATTACAAATCTATTCTAAAATATGACATACAAGTTTCATAGAAATGACAGTATGTTTTAGTTTATCATAATTGCTTTACCATAATTACATTCAGCAATACACTTGAACAATATTTAAGACAATAGGTTAAATTATGAAATTACATATAAAGATGTACAAAAAAAGCTAATTGTAAAGTTCACTCCTAGTAAAAAACAAAAAAAAACAAAAAAACAAAAAAAAGCTTTAAAATGCATTTATTTTATACTAAGTATAGTTCAAGACTATTAACATATTTACTGACATATTGCTTAAGACTTGCTGATATAAACAAATTAATTAAACTGCACATATCTTAATATTAAGCCTAAATTATATTTTAACTGATGAGGATTGTATAATCTTTAAATAATATTGGTCTTTAAATGCAAAATATTTAAAGTGTACCTAAAGTGTACTTGCAATAGTTCCACTTTAGCACAATCAGATATACTTAAGTACATCTTAAGTACAAAATTAGTTGTTCCAATATAGCAGACTTTAAATATACCAGTTTAGTATACTAAAAGTACAATTGCAGGGTATTTTTTATTAAGTACGTAATATGTGAATGTATTTGAAGTATACTTAGCATGAAATAAATGTTTTAGTATATTTATTTTCACTAAGGGGATATAAATTTAAACTATTATACTTTTTCATTCATGCAATGCATTCATGTTCATAAGCATTAAATTCAGCTCATTCAATATTTCTGTAATAAAAACCTTTTTATGCCATTTAGTCTTTTTTATGTTTCACCATATTTTAGTTTATCAGGGTCACACAGACGACTCTGGTGCTTTTTATAGGCAATTTACATTTTAAGTAATTGTGTGCATATTTTCTGTCTCAACAATGATATGTCAAGGCATAAACAGAGGTAATTACCCACATTACAAGTATTTCCCATTCATAGCTAAAACATCAGAAAAACTGAATTGCTTCTGCATTTAATTACATTAGTGACGTAAAAAATGCTTTTTTAAACTCAGTCAACAAAGTCTGTTTTTCTTCAGTAGATGGAGCTGACAGTAAGTTTGAAACAATCTCATATTCTCAATCCGTTCTTAATCAAAGCTGAATGCTGGGTTTTAAATATTTATCATAAATATGTGACATGACGGCACAGGGCTTTTTCTATCGGATGGTGTTGACACATACTGAGTGATGCTAAAGAAAAAACACATTTTGTGAGAAAATGGAAGCAGCGGGAAGTTGTATGCCACTGTAAATGAAAACCTCTGAATGTACTGAACAGATTAAAATTTAAATCTTTATTTAGACTCAATAATTAGGTTATCAGATTAATTAACTACATGACTATCCTACATATTTATCTATATTAAAAAAAAAAAAAAAAATCTCCTTCATTCTGGTGACCGAGAAATATAAATCCATATTCAGATATTTTCTGCATAAATTATGCGCCTTGGTGTGGGTTTCACACTAGCTATACATTCAGAGGCGCCTATAGATCGCAGATCGTGCTCAGAAACCTGTGGAGAGCCACTCACAGTATCATTTCATTACATGAGTGTGCATTGATTTCCTATAAATGTTTCATTAGATAAAAAGGCCTTCAGCAATGCTGCGCCACAATATAGGGTTTACAAAATGCTCAGTCTAAGAGCTTAATAGTGCTGCAGACAACAGCTGCCATCATGGGACAAAAGATGCAGCGTGTGTCGTTTTAACCAAGCGCTTTATACTGTGTGAATGTCTTGTATGACAGTGAATTGGATCAGAAACCAGGGGGATTGCGAGCCTTTGTATGTATTGTTCATTGTGCCGCACAGCTGTGAATGGATTGAACTGTGACTGTAAATAGAGAACAGCATGAGAGGAAGTATATAAATGCTTACAGTCTGGACTGGTCTCAAACTCAAACTTGCGGCTGCTACCGCCGTATCCAGCCGCAGTGCGTGCTCTGATCTGCAGCAGGTACGTGGTGTCGGGTTTTAGTCCGTTCAGGGTAACGTTCGTGCCCTTTGACCTCAGGATGGTGTAGCTGGTCTCTTGTTCCTGCTATAGGACAGAAAGCAAGAGGAAAATATGTTAGTTTTAGCATAACATAAACATCTAAGGATCTTTAGCCTCATATATCAATGATTAATGAATCAAATAAATGGTGAGTCAAATGCATCTTTATTTTTTGGCATGTGCGACCAAATGTAAAAAATGCGCTGTGTTAATAAGGTGAGCTGTTATGACAGCTGTTAATGCACAATCACTAGATTTCTATTTGAAATGAAACCATAAATATAGGCGAAGCATTGACAGTTTCAGAGCGAAAAAAAAAACAAAAAAAAACATTCACTAGGGTTGCCAGGTTTTCACAACAAAACCCGCCCAATTGCTACTCAAAACTCATGTTTTGAGGGGGTCCCCTGGTAAAATTAGCATTCCAGGGGCTAAATATTATGTTATTGGAGTCGCTTCAACCCATGGACATGAAAAACAACCCGCGGCAACAGTGTTAAAATAGCCCAATTCTGCGGGAAAACCACGAACTTGGCAACACTGATATTCACTCATGTGCTTCACTCGGCAGCGCTAAAACTGGCAACGGATGCCAGAAACCCGCCAAAATAAAAGCTTTTTTTTTTATTTTTAAATATATAAACCTAAAATTGCTGATTTTAGGTTTAAAAATGTTGAAAAGTCATATAATTTTTTTTCAAAAGTAAATAAATAAATAAACAGACACATACATAAATAAATTAATAAATATATAAGTATTGTAATTTTTAGGTATACTATAAAATAACTAGATTTTTATGCATACTCATTTTTTTTTTTTTTAAAATATATAAACCTAAAATTGCTGAATTTAAGTTGAATATCGAATATTCATGTAAAAATAAAAAAGTGAAAAATAAATAAATAAACAAATAAATAAATAAACATATTTGCATTGTAATTTGTAAGTATACTATAAAATAACTATATTTTTATGTAATACTCATTTTTTATTTTAAAATATAATAGCATTATCATAATTTATTCGTTTTTTTAATTTAAAACTAAATAAAGTGCAATAATACTGTTATTTCTATTATTAATTATTTTTATAGTAATATTTAATGGGTCACACTATGTGCAGTGTAAAAAAACGTATATGTACCCCTGATTATAATGCAAGATTTCATAGAAATTCAGAAAAACAAGGATTCAACAAGTCAACATGAAGAGCTTTTCACAACATTTTAACTTAGAATCTTAAGTACATTAATGTTCAAATATTTGGGGTCGTAAGATTTGAGAAAATAAGTTAAAATAAGTATTTTGTGCTCATATAGGCTCCATTTATTTGCTAAAAAGAAAAGCAGTAAAAACAGTAATGTAAAATATTTTTTGGGTCAATTTAATTCTTTCTTTGTTAATAAAAGCATTATTTTCTTTAAAAAAAAAAAACAGCAAATTTTACAAGAAAATGTGCTAAGAATAAGGGACTTAATTGTATGATATTTTCATTTTTAATGAAAAATTGGTGATATTTAATTTTTGACTGAAACTTAAGAAGCTTAAAAAAAAGCATGTTTACCACCTACATAGAAATTATCTTCTCGGGACTCTTATTAATGTGGACCGAATTGCCTTAAAGGGATATCCGAGCAACCGAAGGCCACTTACGCAGAGCCTTGTCTTAAACATGAATAGTGAGCATTTGAAGCAAATCATTCCTCATTAGAGACATACAGAGACATCCGCCTGTCTGACATGTGACCGTTGGAGCGGACAGGCGAGGGACGTCCCACCGGACGGGAAAATGCATGCTCATCAGGAGCATCTAAGGCTGCTTGGGACAGTGCCAGCTCATCTTAATACACTGCCACCTTCTTTTCACATTTTTATGGCTTTCCTAAAGATTTCTGTGGTACGTTGATCCTCTCTACAAGCGAAAAAACCTAACTGATTTATGGGGCGTCTTTGCTTTCAAACCATTGTTTCCAGATGTTTCTCTGACTGGAAAAAGAGGCAGGAGTGGAACGAGAGGGAGCGGAGGTTTCTGTTGTTTATTGTAGCAGTCCAGAAAAGGGGGAAAACATCCCGCAAACAGAGGGATCACTCATTTGCCGGTATTATCCGGCACATTCATCCATGTAACGCATCAGTCTTCGGCCACGGCGAGTGTTATGGCAAACCTTCAAAAAAAGTTCATTTGCATTTCGCTGCATCGTTGACCTCTAAGAATAGCTCACTTGTCCACACTGTAGATATTGAATTTCCCCACGCTGAAGTAATTAATGGCAAATGGGATTTGAGAGCATCTTTTCGAGGGTCGGCAAACACGTACCAGATTAAGCTCGATTGGGTTTCATGTCTAGACTACACATGCTAATAGGATTTTTGATGCACGCCGGTATGGAGCATAATTGTCAGACGCCACTAGATGAGAGAGGCAGTGTACAGTTACATACGCTGGATTTCTTCGAATATCCTTTGCTTATCCGCTAATCAGAAACAAATAAAACAGCAATGATACCACGGCCACATTTAGAACAATGCTGCACTGACGCCACTGCACAAGAAACAAGGAACAAGGCTTTCAAAATGCTAAAACATTCATTTTGTTTGTCCGATTTCCAGAAAAAGATTGAAAAATAGCCACATAGAACTCAGACAGCAGAAAGCAGATTACACTTCAAAAGCTAAAAAGTTTGGAAAGAAAAAAAAGAAAGAAACAAAGAAACAAAGAAAAATAAAGAAAAATAATACTTTTAGTCAACAAGGAGACATTAAATCAATAAAAAATGACAGTATTTTACATTATTATTAAAGATTTCTATTTAAAATAAATGCTGTTCTTTTGAACTTTCTTCAAAGAATGTTTTCACAAAAATAATAAGCATAACCATTTTAAACTAAACTCTGAAATTTTGTTCACAAAAGCAACATATTAGAATGATTTCTGTGACACTTAAGACTGGAGTAATGAAGCTGAAATTACACATGAAAATATGCTGAAATAGAAAACAGCTAAAATGTAGTCATATTTCACAATATTACAGTTTTTATTGTATTTTTATTTATTTATTTTTTTTTAAATGCAGACTTAATGAGCATAAGAGACTTCATTTCAATACTTTAAAAATCTTACTGATCCCTAACTTCAGAAATGTACTGTATATGTTATGTGTTTTTCTTGTTTAAAGAAATTGTGATTAATATTAACGTGATTAATTTAAAAATTTATACAAAAAAAATATATTTTATTTTACAAAACCAACTTATTGATTTCTGTGATGTTGAAGACTGGAGTAATGGAGGTGAAATCCAGCTTTGCAATCAGAAATAAATTACATTTGAAAATATACTAACATAGAAAACAGGTACTTTAAATTTTGGTAATATTTTACAATTTTATAGTTTTTACTGTATTTTGCTGCAATAAATGCAGCCTTGGTGAACAGAAGAGATCTGATCCCAAACTTTAGAAATGTACTGTATATGTTATGTGTGTTTCTTGTTTAAAGAAACTGTGATTAATATTAATAGAATGTTGTTATATTAGGAATTATACAATTCTAATTATATAATGTAGAAACAAATCTAAAAAAAAAAAAAAAAACTAAATACTACACACACACACCCACACCCACACAATTTTGTAACAGTATATTAGAATGATTTCTGTGACACTACAATAACAAAAATAAATTACATTCAAAATTTTACTAGGAAAACATGTACTTTAAATTGTAGTAATATTTAATTTCATTTGAAAATATACTAAGTAATATTTTACAATATTATAGTTTTTACTGTAGTTTTTTGTCAAATAAGTGCAGATTTGGTGAGCAGAAAAGAGTTCCTTCAAAAATACTGAACAAATCTTACTGATACCAAACTTTTGAAATTTAGTGTATATGTTTCTTGTTTAAAGAAATTATGATTAATGTTATTAGAATGTTGGTATATTAGCAATTACAGAATTCCATTTATATAACAGAAATAAATACATAAACATTTTTGTGATTAATGTTAATAGAATATTGCTATATTAGGAATTACAGAACCCTAAATATATAATATAAAAGAAAATCTAATAAACATACAGATAGAATTTATATATAGAATTTTTACAAAGCAATATCTATGATACACAGTGTCGTTTTTTTTTTTTTAACAATAGTCCAAATCAGTTGGAAGTGTACCCAAATGTTGCATATATGACCTCACATGGATATAATATTTGCTAAATTCTGTGTAAAATGTGAAATACACAAGCAAAAAATAAAAGCAACAAACATGCACAAGCAATATGCGTCTTTACGGCTTAAATACACATTTCACCACATAAGTAATAATATTTGACATTGACCAGACTTGTACAATCAAAACCAGACCACTGGTTTAGACTGAACATGTTACTTACAGCATTCAAAATAAATGAAAAGCCATATTTTATCAGCATTGCATGGTTTCTATTCACATGTCCTTTCACAAAAAGCCAGTACATGCTGTGATGACGGCAAAACAAGAGTTCCCGTTAGATCACAGTCTTTTTGGCCTTACATCTGTTAATGTGACTGAGCTGTATAAGAAGTTTTAAGATAAAGTCCAGGCTGTATTACAGCAACCAAGGCATTTCACTGAGTAAATAGAACTACAAGTGCAATACAGCCCTAAAAGCCTAAATTGCAAAATGGGTGTTTCGGATCTCCTCACAGCACACTTAGACTGAAAAACGAATCCAAGGCAGCTTTTTCCAGGGTGCGCGAAGAGCCCGTAAGTGTCACCAGCGAGCATCTGTTTGTAAAAAGTGATTTCATCTGTAGATCTGTATATGTAGCAGTTTTATAAATGCGGTAGGACGTCGACTGACAAAACCCATCATGGAAAGAAACATACATATGACTCCAGTGGAAACCCAGTGACTAATGCAAACATCACATTTGATCTGGATCCGATGACAATCATTTCTACTCCTTTCCCGAACGTGGCCCAGAAACCATTTCAAACCCCCGGACTATGAATGCAAAGCCACAAATGGAGCGCATCAGGTTTTATGGTTCGAGGAGGCCTTGAATATAAATTCGCCCCGGCGCGGAAGACGAAACCAATACCTCGCGTCATATTGTACGCGTCTCTCTGTTCGAGTCATAAATCTTTTCGCAGGTTGTCACCGTTCACTGCTCACGACATCATGTGATCAGCTGGAAATCACATACAGGTGTGTCGGAAATTTTCGCCGCAAAAAAATTATATTCTTACCATATGTCCTAGGGTCCGCATCAGCCACCTCCCAGCTCTGGGGTTTGACAAGGCGTGCAATTGTTACTTTTCGACAAGTGCGCTGTTGGTGGAATTTAATATGCTTGTCATGTTGTACTTTGACAGTCTAAATATTGCAATCTGGGCTTACAGCCTTCCTATCCGCTAAAGAAGAAACTCTGTAAATACGAAATGGCTTTTCCAAAGCATTCCTTCCATCCGAGCTGGAGGAGAAATAAACACTCTCAAATGCGCTCCGAGATCAATACGATAAAGCGTTTCCATTCGCACGGAGCACATTTAAAAGCTCCGTCCGCCAATAACGCCGATTCTGGAGCGATCGGGACGCTGTAACGTCGGGGAAACGTGAACCAGAGCGCTCAAGTATTTAGAGATGCTTAAATTGCATGGCTCTTTCCTCGTTCGTAGCATTGTTAATTTGATATATACACACAAAGAGCGGAGTATATCCCCCCTGGCGCATAATCAAAAAGAGATTTACTCTAAGTGAAGCAACATGGACCCCTCGGACCTCCGGATTGGATGACGCATTCTCACAGGAGCCGCATCACTCGGGTTACCGCGCATCTCGATGCCTTTTTGGGAAGCCATTAAGCGCAGTTTGTTTGATTTTGCGCTACACAACATTATGCAGTGTAAACACCATGGTGTTTTTGAACCGGGCCTGTTGATGCCACATTTTCTTTGAAAAGTCACTTAGCGGCTCCGGCTGCCTTTTATGAGGTTTATATGTTCAAGTCTGCGGCCTGTGTGTCAGTGAATCCGGTAAGAAGATTTGGGGCCCCCTTTCCTTCTCAGTGTGTGTTTTGTGAGGGTGAAGGTGGCTTGTTATCCTCTGCCAACCTAGATCAAGGGGCACCGAGGGTCTTACCGAGGGTGTCCCTGGCTTTTCCACATGGCGGCACCGGTTGTGTAGGATTTGGGCGACTCCAGCTATGCCTGATGAAGCGGTGCCTCGCAAGGTTGTGTAATTAACAGGAATCAATGGAGAGACGGACTAGATCGCATTGTGGACCGGGAACGCTGTGCCACCCAGGGTCAAACGAGACATGGGGGATTTCAGGAGCCCCCCGAGTGTACCTGTGCCAGACGGTGAAAACAGCCTGCGACGAGCTGCCTTTTGCTTGCAAATAAGGGGATTACGGGCCGAGCGAAAGCATTTCCACTGGCGGAGATTTGGGCCTCACTGATCTCACAGAAAAACGCATCACAAAGGTCCTCTGTAGGAAGCGCGGGGTCCAACGAATCTCTTTTTTTTCGCCAGCAGATGGAAAAGCGCTATCAGCATATTTGGACTGAATGTAAATGTTGAACACATTCTGAGTGTAACTCGGCTCGAGAGACTTGAGCCGCTATCCTCAAAAGGTCAACTCATAAAGTTTGCCCATTCAAGAACAATTCAGATGAAACATGAAGGCTTAACTTTTTACAGTGCTTCTATGGATAACTTGTTAGCTCATTTTGCAGAAGCTTAGGTTATGTAACGGTTGCTTTTTTGTTCACTGCTAATCTTCATACGGTGAATCTGAGGCACAATCAATGGCGGTTTGGAAATAAATCCCCAGTTAACTACAAAAGCCCTGTCAAAGTTATTTAACCGATAATGCTTACTGTAAAATAACTTATTAAAGCTGGCTGATATGTTAATATTCACAATACAGAAACGCACAAACGTTTGTGGCCAGTAAGATTTAAAAAAAAAAAAAAAAAACATATTTGGCATGGATGCATTAAACTGATTAAAAGTGACGGTAAAGAACTGTAACGTACAGAAAAAGTCTTTCGTTTGGATATTCTATTTATCAGATAAACCTGGAAAAATTATAACAATGAAAACACAGTTTTTAATATTAATGATGATAAGAAATGTTTCTTAAGCAGCAAATCAGCACTGATTTCTGAAGGATTATGTGAGACTGCAGTAATGATGCTGAAAATATATTTAAATATAATATATTTAAAATATATATAAGCATATACATTTCTAAATAAACAGAAAACAGTTATTTTAAATCGTAATAATATTTCATAACATTACTATGTTAACTGTATTTTTGATTGAATAAATGCAGCCATGGTGAACAGAAGAGACTTTCAAAAGCGCACACACACACACACACACACACACACACACAAAAAAAATCGTACTGCCCCCAGACTTTTGAACAGTAGTATATTCAGTATTTATTTTGCTGCAATATAAAATAAAAATACTTTGTTTGGCCATTAAGTTTCATAAACAGCATGTTGATGGTTTGTGTAGGGCCCTATGAAATCCATTTTATTTTTTATTTTTTTCAGATTCCATTTTTTTCTATTTAAACTTTTCTGGATTCCCTCCCGCCCCCCCATGCTCTGTTTTAATGGTAAAATTACATTTTAAAAATTAATTTTATTTAAACAAATATTATTAATTGAAATCACAAAACGTACACAATTTAATAGCAATGTATTAAAAATGTAACAAAAATTACATTTAAGGCCTTATGAAATATGCTTTTTTTCCCTCACAAACTCAGTATTATTTTTTAACAAATATTTTTTTTAACAAATAACAAATTTATTTTTAAATAAGCTTCTTATTTAACACATTCAAGTAATTTTCTGCATTCCATTTTAATGGTTTCTTTAAATTTTAATATTCAAAAAACATCATTTATTAATTGTTTATATAAAAACTAATTATTTTATTTCATTTTATTTTATTTTTCCAGAAATACTATGTTGTGTATTTACATTTTTCTGGTAAATATTCATTAAACATATTTTTTTAATGTTAATTTTTTATTATTATTAGTAGTAGTAGTACTACTATTATTACATTAAGTAATATATTTCTACCACAGCTTTTTCAAGTTACACCAAACTTTTTATTTTGATGGGTTGCTGTGAAGACCTTTAGGATTCTATTTGTGTATGATATGATGATTTGTTGTTTTCAAAAGAAACTGTAAAATACTAATGAAGTGAGTCTTAGAGTAGTTCTAAAGATTATGTTTATGTGTATATTATATTGAGGAGGCAGAGGCTGAAAATGCTGCGAACATCAGGTGCGCTTCAGTATGTGTGTAGTAAACAAAACCGTGCGTCTGCATCATTCACACGGAGACATATAGAACATGCAGGATTCAAAATAGTATTTTTCGTTCATAATATTCACAGACACTAGTCCATATTACGTTTTGATATTAGTGTACTGACCTACTATTGATTTATTTTTTCAAAATTTGGAAAATTACGTGACATTCCGCGTTATATAGTAAATTCCATTTTTAAGACTGGATTGCATGATTTCGTCCACGGTTTCTGATATCTATGTATCTATATATCTAGTTTCGTTAAGCTGTATCACTCAGCACTAGCATTTCGGAGAGTGAAAAGTACCGGACAAAATGAGCTGCCGGTCTGAAAACACTGGCATGAGCTTTCAATTTTGAACTTAAGACCTTTTTGTCATGATGAAGATGAACCATGTCTCGTAGACCACCGAATCCTGTCTACAATTTCAGTATGTGTGTCTCTGTGTGGTCATACAGTCAAGCCGTTTAGCCGCTAAAGCTACGGAATGTTTTTGCTGCGGAAAGAATTCTGGACGGTTGCCACTGGAGACGTTTCTAGGGCTTTCTTTCACACCCTCAGATCCCCTGCCAATTCGGGAGAGGAGACTCCCACAATGTCAGGGCCCAGTTCAGTTCCAAACCCAGAGTCGCGACGTTACCCACTTCACCTAGAGCAGGAGACGTCTCAGGATCTGACAGCGTGAAAGAGCCCGCTGAAAACTGACCCTAAAAGAGCAGCGCCGACGTGGTACAACAATACTGACCCTCAATCAAGGCCCGATCCCTATACGGCTCATTAATCATACGGCATCTGTAGGAACGCAGCCGAGGGGCCGAGCGGACTGGGTCGTGACTGGAGAGGAGAGGGTTTTTTTAGATGGGCAAGCACGAGCTTGCAGCCCACAAGGGCTTTAATGGGCAGGTGGTGTTTAGATCAGTGCCTCCAGTGTTACAATACCAAAGCCGAGATCATCTGGCACTTTCACAGATTGTTAAGAAGGCTTAAAATGAACTGACCTGGTCAGTGAGTACTAAGCAATGTTTCCTCTAAACTGCCTGTGCACTTCCTGAACACACAATCAAACTCAACTGAAATCAGTCTGCATGTCCCCTTATTTTTAATATTGAACTGAAGTGCTAAGAAAAGTTGTGTGTAAATATGCAGCACTGATTAATTGGAAGTGCTTTTTTTTATTTTATTTTCATTATATATTAAATAAATTATTGTTATTATTATAAACTAATAATAAAAATCACAATTTATTTTATTTTATTTAAAAATAATCTACTTGGCTGCAATGACTGTATGGTTGGGTGAAAATGCAATTTAATAAGCCAGAATAAACAGTGTTTTTTATTTTATTTTATTTTATTTTATTTTTAACTAATTAATTTTAAAGTTATGTTGCATGCCGAAATGAGCTTATTGTATAAAACATATGGAAGATTTACATTTATTTATATTTTTTTCTTTATTATACATTTATATTTATTGTTAAAAACATTTCATATTTATTAAATAATGTCATTGGTGTTCTATTTTATTTTATTTTATTTTATTTTATTTTATTTTATTTTATTTTATCTTCTTGTATAAAACATTGGAAGATTTCAATTTATTTATATTTTTTTCCTAGATTTACATTTACTGTTAAACAATATTTAATAATTATCAAATAACAGCATTTGCGTTATTATTATTACTTAATATTATTAAAATGCATTATTGATATTATTACAAATTAGGATATAAAAAATAGCCTAATAAATAAATTAACTATACTATATTATAATCATATATTTACATGATTTACAGTATATATGTTTCTACAGATTATTTATTACAGTTGATTTTTATTACATAAATATATAGTACATATATTAAGTTTTCATGTTCTAATAGTGTTTAAGTGCATTAAAAAAGCACTGGGGTGATTCATTTCAGGTGACTGAAGGGTCTTTCCAACAGAAATAGGTTTTGCTCAATGAAAATAAAAAATGAAGGGAACACTGGTACTTCAAAATTTCGTTCCAGGCAAACATCTCTGAGCAGAGCAGACAGACTCTATTTCACCTCCAACAATCAAATTAAGCCACATCAACTAATGACTTGAAATGCTCCCAGGTATATGGATGTGCACTCTGGACCACGATTCCTAATGACGCCAAATAAAAGGACGACGTGATGACTTCAAATGAAAGCGCTCATGCAGCGAATGCCCACAGCGAGTCAAAATTAAACTGCCCCCACCTTCTCATAGTATTTGACCTCGTAGTCCAAAATGATCCCATTGGGTCTCTCTGGCTCCATCCATGACAGTGAGATGCTGTTTCTGGATGTTCGGTCCTTCCTGATGACAGTGACTGCGGATGGAGCTGCGCAGACAGACAGAGAGAGAAACACAGAAAATGAAAAAAAAAAAAAAAAAAAAAAAAGCGGATTAGCCGTTTCCACTCTGGCTGTGATGGTATTACAAGCACATAAAGCCTAAGGTCACAGGAAGTTCAGCTGACATTTTCATTCAGCTATTTGCATTCTGTGAACTGGTTCCTGTTGACCTAATCGAGTTTGCTCTCCACTGGGGGCCGGGTTTCAAAGTTGGGAAAGTTGGGACTGAAAGACAAATTGATGCAATCAGGCAACGGCTGGTTCCTGCAAACACTGGCCACTTTCATGTCAACTCAATACCTCTAAGTTTACAGCATGGCTCATTAATTCAGGCTTTTTTGATGCCAAGGACCCCCAATCATGAAGCAATCCATTCACAACTAACCCAGTTTCTAAATAATGAAAGCAGGTACAACACTGTTGCTGGAGTATGTTTTAGAAGAAAACTTTCACGTTTCATTCAATGTATCAATTGGTGTTTCTTTTTAATTTAATAGTAAATTCTGAGCAAAAATTGTTGCTGCACCGTTTTGCCCCAGCATAGTGAATTCTTTTCTTTTATTTTCTTTTCTTTTCTTTTCTTTTCTTTTCTTTTCTTTTCTTTTCTTTTCTTTTCTTTTCTTGTTTGGATTGGGGAAAAAAAATTGAAATAATTTTGTTTAGGTTCTTGCATAAAACCATTTATAAAGGTGTTTTCAACTTCTTTAGATTTTATTTTTCTATACTGACATTTATATTTATTTTTACAACATTTCATAATTATTAAATAACAACATTGCTGTTATTATTATATAATATTAATAAAATGTATAATGAAAGCAGGTACAACACTGTTTTAAAAATAATCGGTCGGTATGATTGTTTCTTAGCAAGTCTGCATTTATTTGATCAAACAGAGTAACCAAAATACTGAAATATATTAAAATTCAAAATGACTGTTTTTTACTTAAACATATTAGTAACCCAAAAATTGTGAAGGATTATTTACAAAATAATAATAATTATTATTTTTATTTTATTTTATTTTATTTTATTTTATTTTATTTTATTTTATTTTATTTTATTTTATTTTATTTTATTTTATTTTACACAGTTTTTATACAACTGATATTTGGGATATGAAGACAATACCATAATTTAATTTAATTTAATTTAATTTAATTTAATTTAATTTAATTTAATTTAATTTAACACAATTTCTATACAATTTGGGACATAAAGACAATGCCACAATAATAGTAATAATAATAATAATAATAATAATAATAATAATATAATTTAATTTTTAATTTAATTTAATTTTACACCATTTCTATACAATTGATATTTGAGCTTTAAAGACAATGGCAAAATAATAATAATAATAATAATAATAATAATAATAATAATAATAATAATAATAATAATAATAATCATTTATCAATCAAATTAAATTAAATTTATAATTTTTAAATTAAATTAAATTTAATTTATAATTTAATTTAATTTAATTTAATTTAATTTAATTTAATAATTTTACACAAATTCTATATAATTGATATTTGGGATATAAAGACAGTGCCATTTATTTAATTTTATTTGACACCATTTTTATACAATTTGGGATATAAAGACAATATTTTATTTTATTTTATTTTACACCATTTTTATACAACTTCTCCTGGGGGGTCCCAGATCCAGTTTGAAGAACCTCTTTCATTGATCCCCACTGTGCTATTCATGACTTCATGTCCTAATTACTGTAACCTTTCACGAATGTGCCTAAAACTCTTCTACTGTGTTCCTTCTAGCTGTTTTCTTATGTAAACCACCACTATTAAATCAAGGTCAGGTGAACCAGCATAATTATCCAGGGCATCCTTGAGACAGATTATCCATCTAGTCATTTACATAACCCTCCAACTAGTCAATTATTTAAAAAAAACATGTAGTTTTGCACATCTCTAATTGTGCTTCAGGCATCCGGCTCAAAGTCTCCCTCCGCTCTGGCACTTCACATGGTCACAATCTGTGATGGTAATTCAAGTCAGAGCCGTCCCGCTCTCCTCCTGCCTGCCGCTCATGTTCTTTTTCAAGTTTACAGCTCTGTAATTGCGAGGCAGCAATGAGGCCATGGAGGCATCTGACTGGCCTGTGTTTTAATTTTATTAGACCACAGGAAAAAACATGTTGTTCTTTCAAATGTTCAAGCTTTCCTTGATTGTGATTATACAGTCTTGCAATGCTTCTTTTCCCCTGGAACTCTTCCGTTTTTTTCTTTTCGTCTATTTCTCTTTGTTAATGAATCCAGATGGGCTCAGTCTGTTTCAGTTTGCGGCCCCGCTACACGAGCCCCTTCCCTACGGCACTCTGATAGGGGAGGAATTATTGAAGTTTTATAGTGGCCGCAGTTTATGGAAGCTATGATTTACAACGTCTGGACAGCAGGCTCATTTGACGCTGCGTATCTTTCTCAGCGTTCTCAGCGTGAACACATCAACTTGGTCTTAAAATCACAAGAAAAGCACTGGTTCCTTTAAACCTTATGAAAGAAAACGACAGCAAAGAGCAAAGCGAGAATGATTATGCTTCTGAAACCAAGTGAGCAGCCTAATTAGGGAGCATTTTATGGCATCACAGGTAAACACTTGGGATGTGTCCAAATATATATATATACATATTTTAACCTTAATTTTATTTAAAAATGTTGTGCTTTTGTAATATTTATCTTTTTTTTTTTTTATTATTATTATTATTATTTTTTTTTTTAATCTTGCCTTAGCAGCTATCTGTAATAAAATAATTTTAACTAACAACAACAAAAAAGTAATTTATGGTTTCAGTTTTAGTTCATGATGTCCATCATTTTTTCTAATGCCATATAATAAACTTAAAAAATATATATAATGTCTTATTTATTTATTTATTTATTTAACAACATAGTTCAAAAATTTGGGGGTGGCAAGATATTGTTTTAGTTTTAGAAAATCTCTTTTGCTCACCATGTCTGCTTTTGTGTGATCAAACATATAATAATAGTAACAAAAGAAAATAGTAATATTGTGCAATATTATTAACTTTAAAATAATGTTTTTCTTTTTAAATACATTTTGAAATGTAATTTATTTCTGTGATAAATAAATATACATAAAAATGTAAGATTATTTTTAAAAAAGCTATTATTATCACTGTTGAAAACACTTGCCTAATATTTTTGTGGAAACTGTGATACTTTATTATTATTATTAGTAGTATTGCCACTTTTAAAGAATGTTATGTTATTTCTGAATAAAAGTATAATTCTTATTTTTATAACTTTGTATATAAACTTACTGACCCTAAACTTGTCTTTTTCTTTTTTTTTTCTTGGCAGCTATCTGAAATAAAATAATTAAAACTAACAAGGTAATCACAATAAAAATAAAATAAAATAAAATAAAATAAAATAAAATAAATGCCTTTTTATTATTATTATTGTTGTTGTTGTTGTTGTAAATATACTATTTATGTTTTTTTTAAATAAAATAAAATAAATAAAATAAATGCCTTATTATTATTATTATTATTATTATTATTATTGCCTTTTATTACTATTAATTATTATTAATATAATTATTATTATTACTATTATTATTACATAACAGCAATGACATTATTTAATAATGATTAAATGTTGTTAAATGATAGACAAACAAACAAACAAATAAATAAATAAAATTATTTTTAAATAAATAAATAAATAAAGTAACAAAAATACTATTTATGGTTTTTACTTTTATGTAATGATAACAACCCCGGTCCAAAATCATCCCCCATACCCATATATACTGCACTATTTGAGGGGACAAATTTGTAATGGTGTCCGAAACCGTAGTGGATGTTATTCAGTGCACTCATTCAATCCCGTAACGCACCTCATTTAGTAGGGTACAACCGATGTATACCTAACAGCTAGCTGCTAAAATCCCAGAATAAATTCCAGAATCTTGCTAAAAATGGCATCTGCAGCACTTCTTGTGCCTTCGATAACTGACTTTGCTTACAGGTTTTCATTCACTCATTCTGCACTCTTAAGAATAAAGGTTCTTTATTGGTATTGACAGTTCCATGAAGAACCTTGAATATCTTTAGAACCTTTCAAATGCAAAAAAAAAAAAACGTTCTTTATAGTGGAAAAAGGTTCTTTAGATTTTTTAAATGTTCTTCAAAATGGTTTTTTTTAAGAACAGTTCACTGAAAGGTTCTTTAGGGAACTAAAACGGTTCTTCTGTGGCATAAGCATGAAAACACTCCTTTGGAGCCTTTATTTTTAAAAGTGTGCGGGGCGATTTCGGACACACAAGATAACTCCCTTATGAAAACTAACCAGTTTTACCACAAATATAACCAAAAAACAATGGTTAAACCATAGTAACCACAAAATAATCATGGTTATGCTACACTAACCATAGTTTAATCATTGTATTTGTAGTAAAGCTGTGATTATACAAATGGTAGGCTAATCAATACAACAAAAAAATATGGTTACTACACTTTTACTACCATAAAACCATGGTTAATTTTCATGGTTAAGGGTTCTAGCACAGCATTTTTCACAGAGGAGCTAATCATAGGATTAGCGACAATTTGCAACAAGCTGAGGTAAAAAAATCTGGACGAAATGTTGATTATGTTGCATACAGTATGGCTAAGTGTTAATGAAATAGTTCCGAGAACTGGGCTGTTTTATTCAATACTGTGTGTTTTTATGAATTTGAGTTTGGAGTTGTCAGCTTAGCAACATGCTAATGCCAAACTCCACTGAAAACAATTGTGAGTCAAGTCTCCTATGCATTTCCTGTGAGAACTGCTAAGTGTGTGGCAACAGATCTTTCAACAGGATGTTCACTTGGTTTTGGATCTGTGTACGTTTCTCAGCTTTCTCCTCGTGAACAGATCACCTCTGTCCTGAAGCCAAAAGAAATCATCAGTTCCCACAAACCTTCCAGAAGAAAGCAACAGCAGAAAGAACCACACGATTATATGTGGGATACTGCAGGAATATTCAGTTACGAAAATTGCAGAAGAGAGGGAGCTCGCCGCTACAGTCTGCTTGAACCCACAACCTCAGAAATCAGAGCGCTGCGTTTACAGGTGTGGCTGACAATTATTGTCCAGCACTTGCAAGAATGCTGCAGCGCAGACGTAAGCTTTTTGTAAATCATCCTAGTGAAGTGCTGTCGAGTAATGACGTTCTGCAGAACACGGCCTCGAAATGTCCTCCACATGGCTCTGCGGATGTGGGACAGAGGCATGGCATTAATGTGGGTGCAGACCCTCCTTTTCTTTCTCCCTGCCCTTTTCCACCACAAACTCCACACGCCAAACAGAAGAGGCGAACCGCAACAACGTATTTCAAGAATGCATGAATGAGTCATGGAAAACCTTCTGTAATGCCGTGATCCAGCTAAACACTTCCACGCAGATCAGGGGCCAAAATTAACACTTGCCAAGTGCCAAACGCAAGTCGCAATTGGCTTCGGCTGTTGACTGGTAACGTTATGAGAAACTGCAACTTTTTGTGGTTTAAGTCGAATTGTAAGAATGATAATCAGACGCTTGCTGACGTAATGTATATGCATATATACAAATAGTATACAAAACTTGATACTGCAGATATACTACTGTTCAAGAATTTGGGGGTGGTAAGATATTTGTAATGTTTTACAGTGTCTCTTTTGCTTACCATGGCTGCTTTTATGTGATCAAACATATAAAAAAACAAAAACAAACAAACAACAACAACAGCAAAACAGTAATATTGTGAAATATTAGTACATTTTAAAACAATAATTGTCTTCTCTTTTTATATATATTTTAAAATGCAATTTATTCTTGTGATGCAAAGCTTTTTCAGCATCATTACTCCAGTCTTCAGTGTCATATGATCCTTCAGAAAAACATTCTAATGCTGATTTGCTACTCCAAGAATAAATAAATAAATAAATTTTAAAACAGTTGCCTGGTATGTTTTTTTTTTTTTTTTTGTGCATTTATTTAAATCTTTGTATTATAAATGTCACTTTCACTTCGAAGAATGTAATTACTGAATAAAAGTATTATTTATATAAACTGAAATATATAAAAACTTACTGATCCCAAACTTTTTCAAAGTAGTGAATAGGGAATATTCATCACTTTAAAATAAATAAATAAATAAAAAACTGTGAGATACAGATTGGCCCCTAATTTATACGAATTTGCAATTTAGAGCTAAATAATTCATAATAAAATCATTAGAATACAAATACAGTTTCCCAGCCGTTAAGAAATATTTAAGACTTTTTTTCCAATTCATTAATCATTGTCAAAAATGTATTTATTTATTTATTTATTTATTTATTTATCTATCTGGTTTAAATAAACAGCATTTTTTAACTCCTTGCAAGATTATAAATGTCTTAGCTGTCACTTTTGAAAAAATTTATGTCATTTCAGAATAAAAGTATTATATATATATATAAATGCATTAAAAAACCCCAAACTTTTTTCACAGTAGTGAATAGGGAATATTCATCACCAAAAAAAAAAAAAAAAAAAAAGAGATACAAAATCACATTTAATTTTGTGACTGTGAGATAGAGATTGGCCCCTACAATATATGATCTTGCTATTTAGAGTTAAATTATTCATAATAAAAGCATTAGAAAAAAATATAGTGCAAAATATAGTTTCCAAGCCATTAGGAAATATTTAAGACTTTTCTATTTCCAATTCATTAATCATTGTCAAAAATGTATTTATTTATTTATTTACTTATTTATCTGGTTTAAATAAACAGCATTTATTAAAAATTCAACTCGTAAAATTATAAATGTCTTAGCTGTCACTTTTGAAAAATTTAGCATCATTTCTGAATGAAAGCATTATTTTTATATATATATATATATAAATGCATAAAAAAAATTACTGACCACAAACTTTTTTCACAGTAGTGAATAGGGAATATTCATCACTTTAAATGACCCAAAAAAAAAAAAAAAAAAAAAAAAAAAAAGAGAGATACAAAGTCACATTTAATTTTGTGACTGTGAGATAGAGATTGGCCCCTACAATATATGATCTTGCAATTGCAGACTTAGCTAAATTATTCATAATAAAAGCATTAGAAAAAATATAGTGCAAAATACAGTTTCCAAGCTGTTAGGAAATATTTAAGACTTTTTTTCTTTCAATTTACTCATTACTGACAAAATCTTTTGCATTTTTTATTTACTTATTTATTTATTTTTAGGATTGTGTTTTAAATAAACAGCATTTATTTAAAATGAAAAAGCATTTATTTAAAGCTGAACTCCTGGTAAGATTATAAATATTTTAGTTGTCACTTTTGAAGAACTGAATGTTATTTCTGAATAAAAATATTATTTTTTTATATTATCAAATACATAAAAACTTACCACAAACTTTGGCATAGTAGAGAATCACAATTTAATTTTGTGACTGGGAGATGAGAGATGAGACTGAGAGCTAAATAATTCATAATAAAATCATTAGAAAAAAATACAGTGCAAAATGCAGTTTCCCAGCTGTTAAGGCATATTTAAGACTTGGTATTTTTCCTTTTATAAATTCACCTGCCATTGCCAAAAAGTTAATTTTGCATATCCCGGCACAGCAGCATGAGGCTTGGAATTACTGAAAGTTAGGCCACATGCTTTTACAGCTCTGTTGGCTTCGCTGAAAAACTCTGCTCTGCCCCGGCACGATTGCGAGGTCGGGCGAATCGCCCTGTTAAAATGGCAGAAGCGTCAGGTCTCAACACAAACGTTTTACAGCTCTGATGAGGTTGAGAGCCAAGCAGAGAGCACTGTTCTTACATGGAGGGCAGCTTGCGTGTGCTGTCTCCCTTGGGCTGCGGAGCACATGCTGGCTCTGTTTAGATGGATTGGGCTGCGCTGACAACCCTCTGAGCCCCTCGTAAATGTGCTCTCCGCAGGCCCGACTCACTAGACTGGCCGTTCACACATCCATCTCCTTGTTCTGCCTGTGTTTTATAGGACAGTAAAGGAAGCTGGATTATTTGTCTAAGAGCAAGAGTAGAGAGAGGGGTCACGATCTTCCTGGTTTTGGTTTCTGAAACAGCCTGAACTGAAAAACTCAATCGAAAAGACAGAAAATGAGGGCGTAGTGCTGTCTCTGCGCTCGGAAATGAATACCATCGCGGTGCAATAAACCGGAGCGCTTAAGCCAAACTATGCTTCTTTGTACTGGTATGCTTTGAAAGCAAGTAAGAATTGTGAGTAGGAGTGCGTGTGTCTCAAGAGATTAATAAATTGTAAAAGGGTAATGAGGCCGTAAAAATCAACAGACAATAATGAAAAACAAGAGGCCTTAATACTCTAAAATAAAAGCGTTTGTTTATACGTAACATTGCTAAAATGTTTCTCTGAGACATCAGTGAAGGACTAGAGGAGTGAAGTGTTAAATCCATATTTACTGCCCATCATTCTGAGGGGCTACAAATCTGTCACCTCAAGGTATCCTTGTCTGACAAAAACACCTTTAATAGACACTAAAAAACCTTAAATCCACAACAAACTCTGGTTATACCCAGGGTCATGCTAACAACGCAATACATTTTTATAACCCCATCTGAGCTCAGAAATTTGAGTGGGCATTACCATTTTATTTAGGTGTTATGCACTAAATTCTGATTCTAAAAAAAAAAAAAAAAATCCTCTTTACAGAAATGCGGTGTATTTAAATTTTTCTCCTAAATAAATTTGTTGATTTATATATACATATATATATATATATATATGTTTTTTTTTATTTTTATTTTTTTTCGATTAAGATGAATCGATTAATCAATAAATTAATCGACAGATTAATCGATACAAAAATAGTCATTAGTGGCAGCCCTAAAATTCTAGGGAAAAAAAAGATTATTATTATTATTTTATTTTTTTTTTTTAAATAATGTTAATAATTTAATAATATTATTTAAGTAATCACTACTTAATTTTTCCTTCTCTAATGAAAAAGTTTTAAAGAAAACAAAGTTTTCTTTTTTTGTTCTTTTCTTTCCTTTTTTTTTTGAAATAACATTTTTATCATTTCATATTTTTTGTGTCACTTTTTAACCTGTTAATCTTACGCAAGGTTTTTTTTCATTTTATTTTTAGTGAAAACAACAGATATATGTTGTAAAAATTAATATATATATAATTTTTAAAAAACAATTTTTAATATTTTACAAAAAATAAATAATAACTGTAAATAGTAACGTGTGTTAGCATTTATAGAAAATAAATAGTGAGCAAAAAAACAAACAAACAAACAAAAAAAGATTTTGAAAGTCATTATGAAATAAGTCTCTTATGTTCACCAAGGCTGCATTTATTTGATTATTATATTTAAAATAACTGATTTTTATGTGAATATATTTTGAATTAAATTAAATTAAATTAAATTAAATTAAATTAAATTAAATTAAATTAAATTAAATTAAATATTAAATTAAATTAAATTAAATTAAATTAAATTAAATTAAATTAAATTAAATTAAATATTAAATTAAATCAAATTAAATTAAATTAAATTAAATTAAATTAAATTAAATTAAGTTAACATTTATTGCAGATTTACTACTAAAGAAACATTTCCGTGCTGAAAACTGTCAAGTTGCTTAATATTTTTGTGGAAACAAATACTTTTTTCAGTATTATTTGAAGAATAGAAAGTGCAACAGAACAGAATTTATTCGAAATACAGATCATTTGCAACATTTTAAGAATCTTTAGAGTCTCTTTTGATCAATTTAAGTGTCATTGCCGAATAAAATTGTATTCATTTAGTTAGTCATTGCTCATTTTCTTTAATTATTAACATTTAGTAGAATTTAATGAATGTCCGAATGTCTAGAATAATCTGTTATAAAAATACTTTAAATTATAACTCGGGCGTACATTATTCATTTTCAAAAGTTACAGTTTTAAAGGTAGTGCACTGCAGAAATGACCCACAAATATAGAAAATATACATGAATGTTCAATGACTCAGTCAGGGAAGACAGCGTAGAGTTGTATCACTCTGAAAGAAGATGCCTTTCTTCACAGATAAATCAGCATCTGTTCTACGACAGAAGATGAAAGATCTGCTGAGTGAAAATGCAGTCCTCTCTCAATGACAGTAAGGATTTTATGAGGTCTCAGGCAAAGTCAACTGCTCCCTGTGGTAAAAGGGTGCAAAACTATCAATCCCCTGCCTTTGAACCTCTAGTAGTCCAAGTAGTCTTTGCCTACTATTTCATGACACCAGACCCCAAAGCCTGTAATCTGTGGACCAAAGCCTGCTCTAAATCATCCGGCAGGACCCGTACCTATCACTCGGCAGCCGGCACTGAACTGACAGAGGCCTGAGCCCCACAGGGCTGGAGAACAGAAACACGAGTCTTCACAAAGGAAGCCCACATGGAATGAGAGGCAGATGGCCTGCCGTTCAGCATCCCTCTGCTTTAGTAACCTGAGGAGTCGTGACCTTCAGACAGCCATACTAGAGGCCAGCACCTGCACGATGATATGTTCACAGACAGCTGCGATAGTGCGGGATGAGCAATAGGCTTGCAGGGGCATTAAATGCTTCTTTTCTTCCTTCCAAATCGAATGTTGAGCTTTGTTGCACATCGCTGAGAGGAAATTGAATTGTCTTCGTGAATACGTCTCAACCGATCCCAGGGGACCGTTAAAACATTTCGCTCAATCAATGGAAATCTTTGAAGACATTTTTCTGTTAAGACGGCTTTGAATGAAGTGTAATTTTTGCCAATATCGCGTTAATGTCCCATTATGAGACCCGGGAGAATTAAACTGATAGTTCGCACATTGTTCGCAACCTCTGCAATGTTCTTTCTTCCATGGAACACAAAAGGTGAATATCTGAAGGAAATCCTGGCTGATCTGTTTCATAATGAATGGGGAATGGGCCTGTCAAGTCACAAAATTGCAAAAAGAGAGCAATAAAATGATCAGAAATGTTAAGATGTGTCCTATATTCCATGCCATATACAACCCAGTCTCGTTGGAAAAATGGGCTTGTGGCGACATTTATGCAAAATTATGTTAGGTTGCTTCTTATTCGTTTTGCAACACTTTCAAAGTGAAATGTCCAGTGAGTGATGCTAAAAGTGTGTTTAGTTGAGATGAATGTGAATCTGAAAACATTTTATTGCATTAGTTATGTATGTATTATGGCAGTTTGTAAATAAAATATGACCATGGACCACAAAACCAGTCTTAAGTAGCACAGGTATATTTGTAGCAATAGCCAACAATACATTGTATGGGTCAAAATGATCGATTCTTCTTTTATGCCAAAAATAACTCGGATATTAAGTAAAGAACATGTTCCATTAAGATGTTTTGTAAATTTCCTACTGTAAATATATCAAAACTTAGTTTTTAATTATTAAAACGCATTGCTAAGAACTTCATTTGGACAACTTTATAGGCGATTTTCTCAATAATTAGTAGTTGAATAGTTGAATCTTATATTGGCCAAATATTGTCCTATTCTAACAAATTCTGAAAAGCTTATTTCTTCAATTACTTAAAAAGACCACTATGACTGGTTTTGCGGTACAGGGTCACAAATGTCTGGCGAGTGGGCGCTAAAAGTCTAATACGTTTGAAAACAACGTACCACCAACTCTAAACCTAAGCAAACATGACACAGAAACACATTTTCTGATGCACCCATAGCATTTTAGCTTGCTTCTACAAGTCTTTGAACTTATTTATTGTGACTCATCTTTCACAGGTATCAAAATTGCAATGCTGTACCAGGTGCGCTACCGAGCAAGTTTACTACATCAGAAAAGCCATACATATGGAGCTGGTTGTGACACAAACATATGGATTTTTATTAATTGATAATTTATACATCAATTGATCTGCCCCATAATCATAATTTGTGTGAAACTAAACAAAAGTTGTTGGTATTTACTGCCTCTAGTGGGAAAAACCAGTGAATTTGGAGAGTATCACAACGTATGTGTGTGCGTTTCTCTGCTTGCAAACAAGGAGCAGCACATCCGGGTTCTACGTCAGAGCGCTGGCTCATGTATGCGTCGTGTTACTCTTATGAAACATGTGTCGAGCTTCAGAAAATTATGGTTGAACCACTAATGTCACATGAACTATTTTAACAATGTACTTACTACTAAGGCTGCCCCCTAATAGCCAGCTAAACTGTTACTTGATGAGAAGAGACTTGGTCGACCAAAATTTTTTTAGTCGCTTAGTCACAGAAAAAAAAAATCCACAGGAAGTGGTGAAGTCACGCAGTCCGTGACAGACAGATCGTTAACTGGTCTATGTGGTATTGGGCAGGTCATCCAAACACTCGCCTATCATTCATCGAGCTCAAATATGGCTTTTCATCTGAAAGATGTATGTAGTAGCAACTTTACATGTTAACCTAGAAAAATGTGCGCTATTCAAGTGTCTGTGCGGAGTGTGGAAGCTGAACAGTAGCGCACTCACTGCATGACAGATGGAGGCGCCGGTGCAGTCATTTGCTTTTAAAATACTCTGTCATTTTTGGTCATACAGATAAAAGTAATACATCTTTCGAATCTGTAAAGACTCTATGTTTATTTGTGTGCACTCACAATAACAACAAAATGTTGCGCTTTTGTAAAATAATGAAAGCAAACAGGATGCGCTTTCTGCCACCTCTGTCTCTGTGAGTGTCAACTTGAGCACGAAACTTCGAAACTCTGTGTATATTAGCCTTACAGACATGAAAAATGCATCTATAGAGAGTGACTTTCAAATGAACCAATTCAAATAGAAAACAAATATTCTCAAATTATGTAATCTGCTGGGGTTCTGTGGCAAGCTTTTTTTTGCGTGCGCTTTTTGCGTGCGCTTAAGTGCTTATTATGCTATGTAGACAATTAAAGGCTCATTATTATGATTTAAATGCTTTATGAACAAATGTGCGACTAATAGTCGACTAATGTTTAAAATTAATGACTACTAGTCGACCAGAAAAATCTTTTGTCCAGGGCAGCCCTACTAACTACCTTTCTAGGCGTTGAACGTGTCAGTTGCATTGCTGTCTATGCAGGGTCAAAAAGCTTTCAGATTCAATCAAAATACCTTAACTTGTGTTTTGAAGATGAACAAAGGTCTTATGGGTTTAGAACAACATGAGGGAGAGTAATTAATGACAGAATTTTCATTTTTTGGTGAACTATCCCTTTAACAATAGAATGTACTGGGATGAGAGACTCACCTGCTTGGTTGGTAGTGATGGTGACCGCAGCATACTGACGAACTGTAGGGGCCTGAGCGGACACTCCGTTTTGGGCCTCGATCTCAAAGGTGTAGTTGGTGTGTGCCAGGAGGTCTACCACAGTTACTGTCGTGTTAGCGAGGCCGGTGGCACGGGGCAGGAAGCGCACGGCTCCTCGACAAGGTTCACACTGCCTGGGACCCAGCCAACATCGCTTACAGACCACGTTAAATATCACGTCCTTCCTGCCTCCGCTGTCAGCCGGCCAGGTCCAGTCTAGAATCACTGACGTCTCATTAATGGCTGAGATCACATTGCGTGGGGCAGATGGAGGTCCTGGGGAAAGAAGATACGTGATATAATAGCTACTCAAAAAGTTTAAATCAAGCCATAAAAATATGGCACAACATGATGAAAATCCATTTGAGCTGTATTGAAATGCATATTCAACACTGGGAACCAATATTGATTCCGGAAACCCATTTCAACTGTTCCTTCAACACTCTTTAAAATAAAAGTTCTTTATTGGAATTGACAGTTCCATGAAGAACCTTCAACATCTTTAAAATCGCATAAGGTTCTTTATAGTGGACCTCAGTTTTTTAGATTACTAAAATATTGTTCACATAATGAAAAATAGCTGAGAATTGTTCACTAAAAGATTCTTTGGGGAACCCAAAATGGTTCTTCTGCGAAAACTCATTTTGGAGCCATTTTTCTTAGAGTGTAGAAAGCAATGAGATTAAATGGAGAGAAAATGGAGACTTTTAGATGCTCTCTAGATGATCTCAATTGCATTCATTATTTTTTAATTCATTTATATGTATTCATTTACCTAAATCTGTAAGCAACTGTCTCATTTGTGTCCTTTTCGATTTTTTCCTAAGGGATGACAGGAGAAACATCTGGGACAAAGTTTATACTTAAATGAAACACAACTGAGAACTCCATTAAATCTCATGAGCTATGAAAGGGCAATAAAATGTCCCTCTGGGGAAGTACGTTTACTTTAAAAAGTGTGGGTTTAATCGTTAAAGTCATCAGTTATGGATGGATATGGAATTTAGGCAAGCATGTCCTTCCCCTTGTTAAAATGTTGGCAAAGCCTCTAGAATTACTCCAGAGTTCAGAAGTGTCCTCACTGGATTGTTATATTAACTTTTAAAGATTGTCCCGATAAAAAAATGGGGTATGAAGTGCGGCCAGAGGGCTCTATTGATTGGAATAGCAGGCCTGCATAGCAAGCTGTTGAATGAATAAGTGACAGGCTTCTGCGTATATATGAACAAGAGTGAAGAGTAAGGAGACGGACACCAGCTCAAAGCCAGATTGTAAATAATTTTGGAATACTTTGCAAATTTAATATCTGACCTCGGGGTATAATTACACAGAAACTAAATTCCTGCCTTCAGTGGTGGTGAGTGAAGAAATTAGGTGTGCGATGCTGGGTTAGTTTGATTTGACGGGAATTCGCACACTGAAGGCCCGGAGTCTAGAGAAGGTTTCCTGAGAAGCGGAGAACCATTTTGACAGACATTTTGTCTGAGAGGGAAAGTGGGGGAGAGATAGGATTTGATACTACATTAAGAAATAGAACAGAGGAGTCTCCTCCACAAATTCGCTCCGGAACATTCCAGAACACTCCCTGTTGCTTTCCCTTGATTCCGACATGACAATAAATCAGACGTTTAGCTTCAAGGTCAAATACAGGATTCACCACACTGGCCTTTTCAAAAGCACTTAGAGAAAGAAGAGCAACAATCCTTAAGGAATAATTCACTCAAAGTGTAATTTTATAATCACATTTACCAGCTCTTGCTGAGGGGTAGACTGAAAGACTTTCACTGAAGTCTTAAACATCAGTCTGCTCCTTACAAGTAACAAAAGTATGGCTAAAAGGCATAGAATAGAGCATATAACTGTTTTTTATACAAAGCTAAGATGTTTCTTCCAGTATTTATGCTGTTTATGACAAAGCTGCTTGTTTTCAAACAAGCAGTCAATATATCAAATTAATAGAGTAATTATACATTAAATTATTTATTATGGTTATTTTGTTGTTATTGTTAACTATATATATATATATATATATATATATATATATGTAGCTGTAGAAATCTTACCAAAACTTAAACAAAAATTAAAGTAAACTAAACTAAATTAAATAATTAAATTAAATTAAATTAAATTAAATTAAATTAAATTAAATTGAAAATTGAAAATTGAAAAATATAAAAATAAAACCTAATTCACTATAGTCACTATATCAAAGTAATTAATCTTGACTATTTTGTTCTTATTGTTAAGTAAACTAAAACTAACATAGAAACATTTCCTGTAAATTAAGCTGAAATGAAGTGGAATGGAATATTAGTTGAAAAACTATAAAACTATAAAATTTTAAGTTTTAACAACAACAACAACAACAACAACAAATCATGCAGCTGTAGAAATGAAGAGTTCATTTGCAAAAAACAGATAGCTTCATTTTTATTAATTTTCATAAATCATATTTTTTTAATTGTGTTATCATGTTTTTATTGTGTTTTATTGTGTTAGCTGTATTTTTTAGTTATTATCATTTAATCAAAACAACCCAACTGCAGTTTGATTAATATTACTTGGAATGCACATTAAAAAACATGATTTTTGAACATTTTTAGAAATTGAGTTACCTATTTTTGTAAATGAACTCTTTAAATATAAAATGAAAATGAAACTATATTAAAGTATGACTATATTTAAAATATTAAAGTAATTAATCATGATTATTTTGTTATTGTTAACTAAAACAATTAAAAATAATTTTGGTAATAACAATTAAGCTGAAATAAAATAAAATACAAATATTAGTTGAAAAACTTACAACTAAAAATGTCGAACTCCTATGTACTTGAAGAAACAGCTCATTTGGAGAAACTGCTCATAAACAACATACTGCAATTCAGAAATAAAATCTTACATGAACGCAGTCATTACTACTACTACTACTAATAAATCATGTACCTGTAGCAATATTACAAAAACTTAAACTAAAATTAAAGAGAAAACTGAAAATATAAAAATGATAGCTAAAAAGGCTATTTACTGAAATGGACTTACATTAACATCTCATTTTATTTCATGGAAAAAGAAATTACGAGTTCAAAATGGCATGAAGGTGAGAATTTCCATATTAGGCTGAACAATCTTTTTTATTATTTTAAAGTACAGTGGATTTTCTATTTTACAACACATCCTTGATCTTTCCTTATATAAAAAATGAGTATCATAAAAAGGAGGTTGTCTGTGTCAGCACAGATAAAAAATGCATTAATGTGCCTCAGTCTGCAGTGGCAACAGCATAAACCAAAGTCTCTTTTTATAGGATAGAGGAAAAAGTAGTCATATGTCACTAGGTAACATCTTTGCCAGAGCAAGGCGTCCTTTGATCCTGACGTATAATAGAAATCACAGTGAGCAGGTAATGTTAACAGACCGGCCGGCCTGTTAGCGGGAGGATGTGAGCTGTGCCAGGGTAAGCCATCCATTACACGGACACTTCAGTCTGACAGGCAGTCCACAAAAGTGTGACTACAACCTTCGTTATTACCGCTGACATGAACAATCACCACCACAATATGACGAGCCCATGAAACTCTCTCTGTGACATATGGAAGATGTTTGGATCAGCATTGAAGTGGTGCAATCAAAGATGGGTACAGTAGATTACTCACTAATTGTAGTCCATTTCAGATTACAGATCCCTTTAAAATGTTGCATGCTTGTTTAGAATCACGTCTCACATGTGCTCACCAGGTTTTGTGAAGTTTTGAGTTTTCCTTTCGACGTTATAGGATTCTAGCCAAATTTGGACAGGCCCCTTTTCTAAATGACCCCGTTATAGCTTCCCAAAGAGTAAATTTCAACTTTTTTTTTGATAATTATTGGCCTAGAAAGTCCAGATAATTGTACTGCAGTGTTTTTTTTCCCAGATTGAGAGGAAAACCTAGGACAAGTTTGCAAAAGTAGTTATTTTACATCTTCACAATCATGTAAAAATGATTTGATTGACAGCAGTGGTTCTAGGGGCAAAGTTGTCCAGAATGAGAAGTTCTATCGTATGAGCGAAGAAACTGCGCAACTCATAATCGCTTGCGACCTTAACAAAAACAATATTGCCACCCAGTTGCCGATTTCTTTTAAATTTCTCTCAGAGCTTTGGGAATGTGAGTCAAACAGGCCCACCGAGTTTTGTTCCAATCAGCCTCCATTAACCTTCTCTAACAGGTGCTCAAACTTTGTTGGCCAATGGGGGCCATGTTATTTGAGATGCGCAAATGTCCTTGTAGACACTGTGGCACTTTGGACCAAGATCGTGCACACCGATTTTCATGTTGATAGAGCAAATGGTTGCGCAGTTATAGCCATTTCTATGTTTTTTTTCCCTCTTATCGATTTTTTTTCCCTGTGACTTCAGATTGAGCTCTTACATAAGTGTTCAGAGTTCGGTGGAGATATCTCATTCCATTCAGGAGTTACAGGCATTTTACAGAAACTGGCCCAGTCCTTTTCGAATGTTTTGGCATCCCTTTGTGACGGTGAGCCGAAAGTCCAACCTTTTTTTTTAAATTATCGATATTCACTCTCCAGAGAATCTTTCTGCACTGGTTCAGTCCTGATCAGGGGAAAAACCTAGGACTAGTTCGCAAACTAGTTTGCAACTAATTCGACAATTTCACCAGGCTCACGATCAAATCTGAGGCATGCGTTTTGTCCAGCGACAGCCAATGATCCCAACGGAATAAACTCTTGAGCCTGCGACTGTGACAGGCCAACTGGGGCAAGCTTTGGTCACGTTGTAGGTGGTGTGAGTACTACCATCCAAGTACTACCATCAAGTTTCAAGTCTCTACGACTTACGGTTTGGTCTGCACAGTCAGTTTTGCGTGGTGATCGCTGATCCGTGACCATTCTAACAATTACATTGGGGTTTCAAAAAAAAAAAAGCGAAAAAAATGTCCCATAAGAATCTCATTGAAATGGTTCCGAATTATAAATAGAACAATTTTCTTATTGGAATCCTTTAGGATTTTTGACAAGGGCAAGCATTTTTGAAGGTTATGAAAGCCTGTTTCCACCACTGAATAAAAAACAGAAATAGGCAATTACGACTTTTTATCTCACAATTCTTTTTTCCTTGCAATTACAAGTTGACATCTCGCAATTCTGACTTTTTTCTTAGAATTGCATGAATCGCAATTTGTAATAAAGTCAGAATTGCGAGACATAAAGTCACAATTCTAAGAAATGAAATTTTTCTCAAAATTGCGAGTTTAAATAACACAATTCTGAATTTTTAACACAATGGTGAGTTATTAAGTCAGAATTGTGAGATATAGACTCGCAATTCTGAGAACATATTTGTCTAAATTGGAATTGCAAGTTTATATCTCACAATTTCTGAGAAAAAAAAAGTCAGCATTGCAAGTTTTTATCTCACAATTCTGACTTTTTTTCCTTGCATTTACAAGTTTACATCTCGCAATTCTGACTTTTTTCTCAGAACTGTGAGATATAAACTCACAAATCTGACTTTTTTCTTAGAATTGCATGATATAAACTCGCAATTGTTATAAAGTTAGAATTGTGAGACATAAAGTCGCAATTCTAAGAAACAACATTTTTCTCAAAATTGCTTGTTTAAATAATGCAGTTCTGAATTTATAACACAATGGTGAGTTATTAAGTCAGAATTGTGAGATATAGACTCGCAATTCTGAGAACATATTAGTCTAAATTGGAACTGCAAGTTTATATCACAGTTCTGAGAAAAAGTCAGCATTGCAAGTTTTTATCTCACAATTCTGACTTTATTTTTCACAATTGTGTTACATCATGCAATTCTGAGAAAAAAGTGAGAATTGTGAGATAAAAAGTCGCAATAACATTTTAAAACATTGTATTCCGTGTCGGAAACGGGCTTCCATAAAGGGTAATATATTCCAATTACAAGTACTTATGGAATCTGATTATGTAATCCAGATGTACATGTAATCAGTTACTACCCAGCACTAGGTACAATTATATAACATGTCCGCCGTTGGCATTTTCCTCACGTCATAGATTTACGCCACAGAATATCGCCTTTATGAGGCCGTAAAAAGAAGGCAGGCAGAAATAAACAAGTCCATTTATAAGTACTAAAAACAGGCATAAATATGTATGCCTTTGAAAGATTCAACGGTGATTAAATACCGACCTTTGCTGACACGACATAGAATGCAACATAAACTGTAAATTTTACAAAGCCATAATTCACGGAACAGCTACCCGTATAATGCAGCCATGACCTGAATTATATTCACGTGCAAGAAAAAAAAAAACATCTCTGAAGAACTCAGAATGACCTTCCACAATTATTGCAGATAATATCGTGCGTCGTCTTCCTTCAATTGCAGTTCCGCTCTCAGAGCTGCACTTAAAGCGTATCTGTTCCACTGCCTGCATCCGAGCAGATTCTATCAAGATAAATGTATAAACTCGAGGGCTATGACAGTATGAAGTGGAGAAATTAAAGTCGCACACTCCGTTCGAGGGTTTTTTCCGCTCACTGTACCCATCAAAGTCTTAAACTAACATTGGCAATGAGTGCTTAAGTGGAAACGAAGATTCGGTATTGCTTCCGACAGACGAAATAAAAAGCGACTCGCATGAGCGTGGCGTGATCCGACGTGCTGACTACTTCGGATGTCACGTAAGATACACCCTATTAAACTTGGCCGCAGAATTCAATAAGGCTCTTGGTGGTTTTATGTGATATGAATCAGCACTGATAGCAATGCGGTGATTTATGGATAATGTGTTTTGGAATGCTTGGCAGTCGCTGTATGCATCTGTCTACCATCTGCGTGCGTCTCCATAAAAGAGAATGGGTTAGCTTGCTCCGCTGCGCAAACCCGAGGAGGCCCGTCGGTGGAAATGGTTAAAAATAAGCAAACACGGCCTATTCTCGGTGGGACGGCTTGAAGGCCGCTGAGGGGGTATCGGAAGCTTTGTCAGAACGAGCCAACACAAATTCATCAATCCTTGAACAAACACCATCCTTCAAAAAGCTCCGGCGCTTCTGAGAGGGCTGCGCGGCGAACGGGAACGCTGTGTTTCAAACAACATAAATAATTATCCGGACAACAAAATCACTTCTAAACGCTTGTGGAGGTTTTGCTGTCCTGCACTGTTGTGTTGAACATCTGGGTACGCCTTTGTGTTGTGGGTCAAACTGACGCATGTTGGTTTCCATGCAGTTTGCCAAAAATCAACACTAAAAAAAACTAAAAAAGATTTATGGGAAAAAAAAAGAAAAGAAAAGCTTTTGCAGCTTGCACTGGTATTTTAGTATAGGTGAGATACTGTTATAGTTTTGTTTAATAACTGTAATTTTTTATGTTATTATATTTTCCATTTTCATTTTATGTAAATTTTGTTACATTTTTATTATTATTATTTACATTTCTATAGTTTTTTTTTATTATTTTGTTTTATTTTTTGTTATTTAGTACACCAAGTTAAACTAAAATAAAATAATATAAAACTAAAACTATGCAAGTTAAACTAATATAAAATAAAAATAAAATAAAATAGGAATACTGTTTTTTACATTTCTATGTAGTTTTTTGTTCTAATTTTACTTTATTATTACTATTATTATTATTATTATTATTATTTTGACATTCCTTTATAGTTTTTATTATTATTATTATTATTATTATTATTATTTTTTAGTTATTTATTTATTTTTGGTTCTTTAGCACACCAACTTGAACTAAACAAAACTGAGAAATGATGTGTTGGGAACTAGCTGAAATAAAATAGGAGTATGTTTTTATATATATATATATATATATATGTATATAGAGTTTTTTTGTTTGTTTGTTTGAATTTTTATCTTATTTTATTTTTAGTTCTTTAATACACCAAGTTAAACTAAAATAAATTAATATAAAACTAAAACTATAAAAGTTAAACTAATATAAAATAAAATAGGATTTTTTTCTATATTTTTTCTAATTTTAGCTTTAATTTTACTTTAATTTATTTTATTTTATTTTATTAAAAAAAAATTTAGTACACCAAGTTAAACTAAATGAAACTAAGAAATGATGTTGGCAACTAGCTGAAATAAAATAGGAATTAATATTTTTAATATATATATAATTTAATTTAATTTAATATTTAATTTATTATTATTATGACAACTAGCTAAAAATAAATCAATAATAATTAAATAAATACAAAATAAATAAAAAAAAAGGGAAATTATGAACTCGTAAATGAATAAATGAATGAATGAATAAAAAAACCTAACTAACATCATTTGAATGTCTTTTTTTTGACTGCGAAACTCACACCGATGAAAAATTCTCTTTTAATGATTCAGAAGTCCTCAGTTTCATGTATTTCATATTCTGATATTATGTTATAGCATCAATATAATGTATTTCATATTTTATTTTATTTTTCTTCAAATCATATCTATGTATTGAGACTTAGCTTGCACATTCATGACCTAAAATCATGTCACAAAAAATTCTAGAAGAAATCAACAGTGTTTCAAGTAGTTTAAGAATAAAGTGTGGGTCGAACTGACTTGGAACACAACAGGAGGCTTAAAAATAAAGGTAAACTAATAGAATCTAGAGAAAATGTATTTATGTAGGAAGCAGCACGTACGAGAGCAGGCCATGGAGACGGGGTCCTCCTCTGCACGGAAGTAGTTTTTCTCGCAGGCGCAGTGCACGGCTCCCTCCTGGTGCGTGTAACTGTGCGGTGGACACTTGGAGCACTTGACGTTCCCAGAAGAGGCCTTATAGAAACCGGGCCGGCAGGCTGTGGAGACAACAACAGGAGGGAAGACAAATTAGGATGCTGGGAGTCTCTAGCCAACAGGGCCATTCATTACCCCATTACTATGCTGCCACTTTTAATGGAGCGAATCATTTCACATGACCATATGCATCGGCCGACACAATGGAAAGACGTTTAATCATCTGCACGGACTTAAACAAACTAATAGCTGTACCAACAGCGCTGAGATGTGCGTACGGCCGGCCACACGCACATGTGAGTGGATGTTATGACCTCATAGGAAAAGAAAAATTGTTTCTACTTGGCAATGAGATCAAAAGGAGAGCAAATGAATCTGCTTCTGAGTAATCTCACAAGTGTCTCCTATGGAGTTTCAGAAGAGACTTCAATAACTGTCGAGGTGTGAATATTTCTCATCAAATTCCAAGACTATGTTTATGTTTTCTATTGAGCATTCAAAATACAGAATTATGGCAATAGGCGTATCATTTCAGACACACGCTGTACGCAGTAGACCAATCACAACAGACTGGACCATCTGACCAATCAGAGCAGAGTAGGCTTCCAGAAAGGCGGGGTTTACAGAGACTGAATCTTTGAACTGCTTCAAATGAATTGTTTAAGAATCACTGGAAAATGAGGTGCTATGCATATTTTGAGAAAATGAAAACATTTTTTGACCTCGCATGTATGTAAATCTGTTGTAGGAGACTCCCCCAAAAATATTAGGAACCTTAAAAATGGCATAATAGGGGCAATTTAATGAAGTGTCAGTTACAGACCCTCATTACTGTTCACTACCTTCCAAAAGTTTTTTTTGTTTGTTTGTTTTTAATTTTTATTATAGTGTCTTTTGCTCACCAAGGCTACATTCATTTATTTAAAATTTCAATAAAACCAGTAATATTGTGAAATATTTTTACAATTTTAAATGACTGTATTCTATGTGAATATATTTTAAAATGTAATTGATTCCTGTGATGCAAAACTGAATTTTCAGCATCATTACTTCAGTCTTCAGTGTCACATGATCTTTCAGAAATCATTAGTATTCTGATTTACTGCTAAACAAACATTTTTTTCGCATGTAACTCAAAATCCAGTTTCTTAATTTTATTTTTAGTGACAAAAACAGATATATGTTGTAAAATAAATAATGTATTTGATTTTTTAAAGATTTTTTAAAATAATAATTAATAATAATAAGTCCTGTGTTAACATTTATGGAAAATGAATAGTGAGCAATACACACAATTGTGTAAAAGATTTTAAAAGACATTAAGAAATAAAACTCATATGCTCACAAAGGCTGCTTTTGTTTGACTGTTATATTTAAAATAACTGATTTCTATGTGAATATATTTTAAAATTAAATTAAATTAATAATAAAATGTAATTTATTCCTGTGATGCAAAATTGATTTACTGCTAAATAAACATTTTTTTTCTAAATATTGTGTAACTCAAAATCCAGTTTCTTAATTTTATTTTATTGACTAAAATATATAATGTAAAAAAAAAATTGATTTTTTTGTTTTGTTTTGTTTAAGATTTTAAAATAATAATTAATAATAATAGTCCTGTGTTAAGATTTATGGAAAATGAATAGTGTGCAATACACAGAATTTTGTAAAAGATTTTAAAAGACATTTTGAAATAAAACTCATATGCTCACAAAAGCTTTTATTTGATTATTATATTAAAAATAACTGATTTCTATGTGAATATATTTAAATTAAATTAAATTAATTACATTAAATTAAATTAATATTAATATTAAAATTAATTGTAATTCATTCCTGTAATGCGAAGCTGAATTTTCAGCATCATTATTCTGATTTGTTGCTAAATAAAAATTCTTTTATTATTATTATTAATGTTGAAAATTAGCTGTACAGCTGAGCTTATATTTTTTTATAGAAACAGTGATAATTTTTTGATAACTTGAAAGTTCAAAAGAACAGCATTTATTTGAAATACAAATCTTTTGTAACATTCTGTTTTTGCTGTCACTTTTGATCAATTTGATGAATCGTTTCTGAACAAAAGTAATTATTTCCTTTAAAAATGGCTTACTAACTCCAATTTTCAATAAGTTTTTCAAAGTCAGTAAGTCTCTTGAAATACACCTTTTTTGTGACAGCAAAGTCAGTTAAGGTTGTAAAATTGTATGTGGTGTCACTGTATGTAAGGAAAGTTGTTACTCTGCATTACATTTTTGACACTCTTAGATTAAAATCTTTCAGGAAAATGGCTTATTTTTTATTTCTTAAAACCTTATGAAAACAACATGACCAAGAGTATTTTGTACCTGAGGAATTTTAGGAGAAACATCTGAAAAACATTTGTGTTTACCTCTAACATTCAGTCTTTTAAGCTATGAAAGTGCAGCCTACAATATGAGCAATAATTTTTCCTCCGGGAAATGAAAATTCAGGAAGCTAAAGTCAGAGCTATGTGATAAAGTGTGTTTAAAAATACTTCTAAAGTCTTCTTTAATGTCATATTCAGTGGCGGTTGCATGAATTATGCAAATACACCTCTCAAAAAATGGAAAAAAATATCTCTGCTATTAAAGTGTACTCATCAGCTCATCCTATTCATGAGAATCCCATTCCATTACCCATAATGAAGAGGGAAAGTCATGATGAGCCGGCTAATTACTGCACCTCACACGCATCTGTATTCCACTCCCCTCGTGTTGCAGGTTCAATACCTGATACAGTTGGTGAACCAAAGCTTCAAGTCAGCACCATCCTCCTAGAATCAATTCAGTTCTGCCTCACGGCAAGAAAACCGAAGGGGCTTTATTATTATAGAAGCAGTGAGGTCAGGTTCTCCTTCCCTGGGAATAGAGCAGAAGACCTTCCCTCGGTTTATTAAAGGTATTTTGGGGTCGGATGCAGCCGCTTCCAACATATCAGTGATGTTTATGACCTATCTCACGGTCTACATGACGTTCCCACCACTACAGCGAACCTACACGCCTGTTTGTTTTTCTCCTGAGAGGTTTTCTTATGCATAGTGTGAGGAGAAGACGGCATAGAGAGTAGCTGTGATGCATGAGAATGCAGGTTTACATTAACCTGTTTCTCCTCCGAGGCTCTCCATTTGGGACTGCACAAAATGAGGCTGATGAAAAAAATTCAGGTGCTCTTAATAGCGTTTGTTACAGGAAATCTAATCTGACACACCGTTACCTCCGCGAATGAGAAAACACAGAGTCCCAAATGTGATAAACACACACCTATGTGGCCAGAATATGTCTGAGGAACCCAGAGGAACATTTTAAAACTCAGAGGTGGCTTTTTCACAGCTTAGGAGACACACTGAAGGTCTTTGTTATATGTGACCCTGGACCACAAAACCAGTCTTGAGTAGCACAGGTATATTTGTAGCAATAAACAAAAATACACTGTATGGGTCAAAATTATAGATTTTTCTTTTATGCCAACAATCATTAGGATATTAATTAAAGATCATGTTCTGTGAAGATATTCTGTAAATTTCCTACCGTAAATATATCAAAACTTAATTTTTGATTAGTAATATGCATTGCTAAGAACTTCATTTGGACAACTTTAAAGGCGATTTTCTCAATTTTTTTTTTTTTTTTTTGCACCCTCAAATTTCAGATTTTCAAATAGTTGTATCTCGACCAAATATTATTCAGCATCAGATGACGTATAAATCTCAATTTCAAAAAATTGACCCTTATGACTGTTTTTTTTGGGTTACATATATTCTGTTTTGTGTATGTTTCACCTAAAATTCCTTGTGACGATTTCATAGTGTTGTTAAAGGGATAGTTCAAACCTGTATTGAGTTTCTTTCTTCTGCTAAACACAAAAAAGGACACTTTGAAGAATCTTGGTCACTAAACAACTGTTGGTAGCCATTGACTTCCATTGTAATTTCGTATTCATTTTTTTTTTTCCATACCATGAAAGTTATGACTACTGGAAACTATCTGTTTACACACATTCATTAAAATATCGTCTTTTGTGTTCAACAGAAAAAAAGAAACTCAAACTGCATGCTGTGGATTTGAAATGACATAAGGATGAGTAAACGATGACAGAAAAGCTAAAATTATCAAATTTAAATAAAAATTTAAAATGTTGCCTTGGCAATTAACTGAAATAAACAAATATAAGTTGATAATAAAATGACTAAAACTGAAAAAAAAAAGCTAAATAGAAATAGGTGCCGTAGGTAATCATAACGTGACGATATACAGCCATATCGCACAGTTACAAGTGTGATATTGCGTTTATACAACAGTTCGATGGCCTGGAGCTCATATCTCCAAAAACGTCAAAGCAAATAGACGTTAGCTTTATTAACAAACTGCATATTTGAAGTCTAAACAAGTACATTCTTGTCTAAAAACTCTTAAAACTACATTCTGTATTATTTTTAAAATTATAGTGGATTTGGGCATCCACCATGACGCTCGCTATGAGAAACACCACAAGCAGAGTAAATGAAAGGTAAAACGGTTGGAGTTCCAATATCACTAGAATATTGCACTCCTCTCAACCAATCAGATTTGAGGACCAGAGAGAACTGTTGTATAAATAAATATAAACAAATAAATAGATGAAAAAAGCACAATATAACTGCTAACAAAACTTAACGTTTATATATAAAGAAACTACACTACCAGTCAAAAGTTTTTGAACAGTAAGAAATAATAGTAATAATAGAAATGAATACTTTTATTTAGCAAGGATGCTTTGAAATTGATCAAAAGTGATGATAAAGACATTTATGTTACAATAGATTTTTATTTCTGTTTCAGATAAATGCTGTTCTTCTGAACTTTCTATTCATCAAAAAAACCTGAAAACAATTCTACTCAGCTGTTTTCAATACAATTTAAATAACAATAATAAATGTTTTTTTAAGCATCAAATCAGAATATTAAAACGATTTCAGAAGGATCGTGTAACTGCAGTAATGATGCTAAAAATTCAGCTTTGAAATCACAGGAATAAATTACATTTTAAAATATATTAGTTATTTAAAATAGTAAAATTATTTCAAAATGTTACTGATTTTGCTGTCCTTGGTGAGCAGAGGAGACTTCTTTAAGCAACATTAAAAATCTTACAGTTCAAAAACTTTTGACTGGTAGTGTAATTCAAATTAATAATCAATACTATAATGGTACGTAAATAATAATAAAATACCACTGGTGAGAATAAAAATTTTTTTGCTGTGGACATTAATGGGAAATGTCCATGTTGAGACTTCAGTCTTGACACTGAGTACAGTGTGAAATATCATCTGTTAGATTATCATTTTTTATTCGGGAAAATACGTAAGAAGCAAAAATTCTCCATTTGCTTTCTAGGAGAAACACTTGAGATCTCATTTGTATGTAAAGAACAAAAAAAGACAGATTTCCTTCCAATCATCCTTGATTTCACAATGCCCTTGACATGCGCTGACCATTACCTATAAATAGAAATAAATTACCCAAACCAAAAATAAACAAAGGAGATGCAAGACAAAGAGCGGCTCGGGTCAGTGAAGCAGGTGATGATGGAGAGAAAGGTGCCCCAGTTTCCGTCACACGAGCGCTTGTACTTGACAGCTCTTTAATAGAAGCCTGGGAAGCCAATGGCTCTCGACGGCATCAGCCTCTCATCTCTCCAAACCCTCATACTGCAGTGAAAGCCTATGAATGACATTACCCAAAGCTGTGCCTGCTCTTCCTCCACGTAATCTGAACGCCTCAGATGTTCAGGCGAGCGCTGAGTGCGGGGTGATGTATAAGTTTGTGTGTCTAACACGACGTGCTGAGGTTGGAAGCGCTTTGTGTGTGCGAGCGGGACAGAGCTGGGGGGCTGTTATTGATTACACGTGTGCTGCGAGGAGACGTTGGGGCTCACTCCTGGGCTAACAGGCACGAGAAGGGAGTGGGAGCGCTACAGAGGGGCGCTGAGGTGATTTCTCATCCAGGCCTCCCAGCACACGCTCCGTACGCACTCGCTCTTAACAAGAACACACACGCGGCCTCTCCCAGGAGCCACCCTTAATAAGGATATGAGAGATGATCTTATTACTTTGTCGAACTTTTCTTGATGTTCGACGGTGGGGAGGTCGAGTAAAAACAAAGAGCTGTGAAAGAAATCTTCCCGAAGGAATGAAAAATCAATCGTTTCGAGACAGCAATGAGATGAAGGGTAAATGGAGCAAATGTTTCAGAAGAAATCTCCACACTGTGCTCAGATTTGTCATAAAAGAGGTGCATTCAATGTCACATCACTGATCCAGTTTTAGGGACAAACCAAAACAAAACTTCTCATAAGAAAGAAAAAAGATGAAGATGAAGAGTTTCAGAAGAGACCTCTATAATGATGTCTCAAACTGTTCTCAGATCTGCCAAGAATGTGGCAGAATCCAAATACTGTGTTTGGAAAGGAAATGATGTGTACTACAGGAAAAATATTTTTTTGTGCTTTCTCTCGCAATTATATCGTTGGATAATTTTACTGTTTATAAATTGGGAGCCGCTATTAATATCCGGGGCATTGAAATCGCTTCTGAGGTAAAAGGCGAGATTGTGTTTTACTTTCACTTTTGAGATTGGCGATTACACGTACTCTGTTTACACTGCGGAGCGGCAGTACTTACCACATATTTACAAGATTGTACGTTTGTCAGTGGTGCTCAGGATCTGCAAATCATTCGCCATCATCCTGTCAGTCATCTCTCTTTACTCTGTTTATGCGGTAAGTGAAATTTTATGTAATGTAATGTAGCAGACTACTGCTAGCAAGCGGCTAACCATGTCCCTTTAGCGGCTCCGTAGAACGCGTTATTCGTGCCTTTCCAAATAACTACAGATTCATTATTCAGACACATCCCTAGACACCAATAGGTGCACATAAAAGTCATTTCTATATGAAATTTTAATTTAGAAATTGAAAATGTTAATCACGGAGGTTTATTCAGCATCATGTCACTGATCCAAACAGTTTTAGGGACGTCCAAAACAAAACAAAAACTGTGAAAAAAACCTATAAATAAAGTGATTCTAGACAGCAATAAAATAAAGGCTCAAAATTTCTCATCAATTTCTCATTAAATTCAATTAATTTTATAGTGTTAAATTTACTGCAAAAAAATATTTCCTTACTTTTTTGTTTGTTTGTTTTCTAGTACAAATATCTAATCATGCTTAATTAATTCTAGTTAATAAGTTAATTGTTTATGCTTGAATAAATAAAAAAAAAAGTTTTTTTCTTTCTTTTTAAAGCAAAAACTGAAATAAATAAATAAATAAATAATCTGAAAAAAAAAAAAACGTATCTTGTCATTTTGCTTCGCAAATAATTGTCTTGATTTCAGAATATTTAGACATTTGACAAAAATACTGAGGAAGAACATCATGTTTCTTCAGTATGCCAACAGTTGGTCTTGATTGTGTGTATTTGTAATTCTATTTCTAGTTAATAATAAATTGTTTATGCTTGAATGAATGAATGAATGAATGAATAAATAAATAAATAAATAAATAAATAAATAAATAAATCGTGTTGTTTTAAATAAAAACTGACCCATGGTTAAATAATAAATAAATAAATAAATAAATAAATAAATAAATAATCTGAAAAAAAAAAAAAAAAAAAAAAAAAACTTATCTTGTCATTTTGCTTTGTAAATAACTGTCTTGATTTCAGAATGTTTGGACATTTGGCAAAAATACTGAGGAAGAACATCATGTTGCTTCAGTATGCCAACAGTTGGACTTGATTGTGTTTATTTTTGATTGTGTGTATTTTTAATTCTATTTGTGGTTAAAAAGTTAGTTGTTTATGCTTGAATGAATGAATGAATAAATAAATAAATAAATAAATACATAAATAAATAAATAAATAAGTTTTTTTTTTTCCCTTTGTTTTAAGCAAAAACAGACCCATGGTTAAATAAATAAATAAATAACAATAATAATAATTAAAAAAAAAAAAACTATCTTGTCATCTTGCTTCGCAAATAATTGTCTTGATTTCAGAATGTTTAGACATTTGACAAAAATACTGAGGAAGAACATCATGTTTCTTCAGTATGCCAACATTTGGTCATGACTGTGTGTATTTTTATTTCTACGTTTAATTTTTGGAGGAAACATCTGAGACAAAGGTAATGCTTAAAGACACAGTATGTAAGATTTTTTATTAATATATTTAAATATTAGTTTTTTATTTACATTATCCCAAATGTTTCGAAGAATGTTTAAACAGAAATAAGCAATTTTAACTAGTATCACAGACTGTGTCATTGCATCGCCTACCAATGACACCCTCGATTTTTCCGGTTTTATATTGCAGAAAACATGTAAGCCCCAAAGATGCTTTAATATGTTATGCATTTTATCAGACAGGTGACGAATGCACAGAGTAGCATTATAACACAACTTTCAACACATTCAAATGCATCTAGTATAATAAAACAGCATTGCTTTTTCCTACATACGCATGACTGGAAGAAGCGGAAACGCTCGACTGTGACATAAAAAAAAAAAAAAGCTCAGCTGCTTTCAAGCCGTATATAGTGCTTGTCTCTCATTAGCAATCGCTCCAGCTGCCTCGTTTCGCTTCCACGACTTTCAGTCCCACCCTGCTTCATACTACAGTGACCTTAGTAAGTCTTTAATACATTAGCTCATCCATGAATATGATTATGATTTCTGCTCGAGTCCTGTTGGATTGTATCGGCTGTGGGGATGAAGACTACAACTCCAATGATTCCATACTCAATCACAGCGTCATTAAACTACGCCTTTGTTTCTTTTTTGTTTTAATTATGCGCCCCCTAGCGGCGAAAACGTACATATTGTGCTTTAAGTCAAATCAATCTCCTAAACAATGAAATAACAGAGAAATAAACTTTTCCTGTGGGAAGGGGTAGCTATGTGATAAAATTTGGTTAAAAAAAAAATAAAAAATCAAACGTTCCTCTGGGCTACAGAACAGAAAGCTGAAGAGTCTTGTGTCATTGGTAACTGCTGATATGATATGAGAGCAGACCTCCCTGTGACTAAACAGGATCCTATCAATCAATAGAGGCATAATGTGACGACATGACGGTAAGTGCAGGCTAGATTCACTTACGGTACGCTCTTTATACAGTAGCTGGCAGAGAGGGAGAGGATACAAGAAACAAATGCATTCATTCAGCACCTCCTGTTCAAACTAATTGCCTGTGAAACTGTATCTGACTCGCTGGCTCTCCAAAGAAAAGCCCACAGTGGATGTCCTTCCTCTGGGGAGACAAGAGCAAAGTCCACACAGGTCAGACACTCATTCCCATTATCAGTCGCAAAATGTCTGATGTGAAAGTCTAAAATGAAGGCCGTCTGAGATTATTAAAAAGGGAAATCTTTTAAAGTACAGTTTATTTAAAACATGCCTAGTAAAAAGACCTTCCTTACATCTTTAATAATAATAATAATAATAATAATAATAATAATAATAATAATAACAATAATAAAAAACGTACAGATAACTGACTTTCTGTCACATGC